>NW_027551568.1:14857396-15033642 GCF_008692635.1 Crocuta crocuta | reverse complement strand
AGCATTTAGATACTAGAGTTTTCACTCATGAATCTGTTTATTTGGCCAATTTACTTAAGTCCTCTGATCCTCAGGGTCCTTATTTGTGAAATGGAAATAAACCTACTTCAGAAATGCTATAAGGGTCAGAAACAAAATGTGCAATGAAGAATGTAAAGATAACACAGTGTCTGGGATAATTTTGCTAAATTTTCACCAAATGAGCACTGAATGATATACAGGATGCATGTTACAGCAAGTATAAGCTGGAAATGCATTTTTCTTTTACTTTCTCTTTGGGGGAAGCAGGCATCAGACATCTAGCTATCTTCAGAAGATTCTGCCTACCACATTGTGTCTGAAAAGGGGGTCTTATGTGACTCACAGCTTTTGAACCAGAGAAAAATAAACGCGAACAGGTCTCTTTCTGTAACAGGGCCTTTGTGTATTCTCTGCCCCCCACCTATATTTGCACATGTAGAGATAACTTCACAGTCAGATGCCTAGTCTGTGGTTTATGTTAATAAATCGTTGTTCCATGACCCCTTTATACTCTGGACTAGAGAGAGGCCATGGTTTATTATTTCTGTTTTATGGGTTATATCACTGAAACTCTACACCTTAAATGGCTTTATTTTGACCCCAACATTTTAGTTCATGGAATCTATCCCAAGTAAATAATCAGAGAAGGGGCTAAAGATTTATGTGCCAGAATGTTCATCATGGTGTTATTTATTACAGCAAAACACAGAGGAAAAATCCCAAATATCCCACTTTAGGAGATTTATTAAATAAATTACACTCTATTCATATGATGGCATTTGTTCAATAGTGAAATGACATTTTTAGAAGGCGATTTCATGATATAATGTTGAGTAAAGAAAGCATGGTTCAAAACTCTCTGTAAGTATAATAAAACATTTCATTTTTTTAATTTTCCAAATTACCAGCTAAAGCAAATATATTCAAATGCATTCATTTCTTTTCAATACTTCGATTATAGGATTTCTTAAATAATGTTTTCTAATTACATATAGATATTTTATATATACATATATTCTGCTAAGCCAGGATCTGGCAAAGCAGAATACCAGAATTACCATGATTATATATTAAGATGTAATATTATATGGAATATAAAAATAGTATATTTTAATAAAATTTTAATTATAAATAATTTCAATTAGTTTTAATTTAGTTTTTATTATATATAATAACTGGACTCTGGTTACCAGAATGAATTACCTGCTCCCTTGAACACTCACTATTCACTAATGCCAAATCAAGGAGAGTGACCCCCATGGGATGAAAGGAAAGAAATAGGGGGATTTGGGATGTGGTGATGCAGTTATTTGTCACATGAAAGCCATTCCTAAGACCTATCCCAGGGATTATTGTATTAATTCAACATGTATTCATTCAGCAAACACTTATTACCAGTATTTGTTAAACAAGGGACCACATTTTCTTTTCTTTTTTTTAATGTTTTATTTATTTCTGAGAGAGAGACAGCGTGAGCAGGGGAGGGTCAGAGAAAGAGGGAGACACGGAGTCTGAAACAGGCTCCAGGCTCTGAATTAGCTGTCAGCACAGAGCCCAACGCAGGGCTTGAACTCACGAACAGTGAGATCATGACCTGAGCCAAAGTAGGACGCCCAACTGACTGAGTCACCCAGGCGCCCCAGAGGATCACATTTGAGTACATTTGTGAAATCTTCTATTAGCATTCCACTTCGTTTCATGAAAAGATGCTCAATATCATTCATCATATAGGAAATACAAATCAAAACCACAATGAGATACCACCTCACACCTGTCAGAATGGCTAAAATGAACCATACAAGAAACAACAAGTGTTGTGGACGATGTGGAGAAGGCAGAACACTGTTGGTAGGAATGCAAACTGGTGTAGCCACTCCCAAGAACAGTATGGGGGTTCGTCAGAAAGTTATAAAAGAACTGCTCTATGATCCAACAATCCTAATACTAGGTATTTACCCACAGGATACAAAAATATTGATTTAAAGGAGTACATGCACCCTGATGCTTATAGCAGCATTATCACATATAACCAAATGATGGAATGAGCCCACATATCCATTGGCTGATGAATGGCTAAAGAAGATATGTTATATATACACATACATACATACACATATATAATGGAATATTACTCAGCCATCAAAAAGAGGGAAATCTTGCCATTTGCAATGACATGGATGGAGCTAGAGGGCATTGTGCTAAGCAAAACTAGCCAATTGGAGAAAAATACCATATGATTTCACTCATATGTGAAATTTAAGAAGCAAAACATGAACATAGGAGAGGAGGGAGGAAAAAAAATGAAAAAAGAGAGAGGGAAACAAACCGTAAGGAAGACTTCTAAAGACAGAGAACAAACTGAGGGGTGGTGGGGGATGGGCTAGATGGATGTTGGGTATTAAGGAGGGCACTTGTTCTGATGAGCACTGGGTGTTACATGTAAGTGATGAACCACTGAATTATACTCCTAAAACTAATATTGCACTGTATGTTAACTAACCAGAATTTATGTAAAAATTTGAAAAGAAAATCAAAACATCCCTCTTCTGATACAAGGTTTAGTAAAATATGTATGTGATAATCTCTGCTTTATGTATCTTGCAGTTTAAATTAGGATTTCTCAACTTTAACACTATTGGCACTTGGGGATGGAAAATTCTTTGTTGTGGTGACCTGTTCTGTGTACTGTTGGATGTTTAACAGCATCCCTAGTCTCTATCCCTCCCCTCATCATGAACACTAAAAATGTCTCCAAATATGGCCAGTTGTCTCCTGGGGCAAAATTTCTCTCAGTTGAGAACCACTGTATTAAATATTAGGCATGTGACTGAAACTTACAAATATGTTAATTGGAAAATCTCAGCGGTCTCATTTTCTAAATGATCTCATTTAGTTCTTCTGAAAATAACATGTATTTCCATTTTCTGTTGTTTTGGTTGTACTAGTTATATCAAGACAGTCAATCTTGTTGGACACTGTCTAATTCAAACGAATAACTACTTCAAAATTTAATTGAGTGGAAGGGCTGGTAATTAACTGCTTATCTGATCTTAATCATTTTCCTCCCCAAATCTGTTTATGTGTAGGAAAATACTCAATCTAACACATCACAGAATATCCTAGTCAATGATTTACTCAGTTTTCACGGAGGAATAAGCATAGTTTAGTAATCAGAAAAACATCTGTGTGTTGTCTGCCCGTGTAACTTTGGGAAGATCATTAAATTTCTCTTGGATGTATTCTTTTCATGTATAAAAACATGAGGTTAATATCGACACCCTTCAAAGATTTTGAGGATTAAACAGAAAAGAGCAAAACATTACAATATTAAATCCACTATTAAATCAAGTACTTTGCAGACACAGGATTGACTTTTAGGGCTACAAAGATGAATTAAACTATTTCATTGACTTCAAGCATCTCACAGTCTGATGGATGAGAGACACACATGCAAACAGTGACCCCACACTGTGTCAAGGGTGAACAACTCTTCTAGCTTGCCTAGGATTGAGAAATTCCCTGAGTGCAGCAGGACTCTGCATGCTAAAACTTGGAAAGTGATGTGTAATTGGGGACTGTTAGTCACCCTGATGATACATGCTTCCACTAGATTCTGTAAGAGCACAGAAGAGGAGCATAGTTGACTTTATCAGTGGGGTTTTATGGATTCAGAAGAGACGTCACATTTGAACTGAGTTTTTAAAGATGAAGCAGGGATTTGAAGGAGCCAGGATTCTCAGCAAGGGGAAAGGCAGGTGCAGTACACCACGGATTAGAGGGCATATGAAATAGTGTGCAAATAATTTATCATTGCAACCCAGGGTGCAGAGTTGGTAGAAAGAAAGGTTCGAGATACAGTGTAGGGGTGGCAAATGGAGATCTGTTAAGTCAGGCTTAAGATTATAGGCATTTACCCATTGGGCTGCAGATAGTATTAACTAACCTTAACCGCAAAGTGACATAATCAAGTGTGTTTAAAGAAGATAATTCTGGGGCACCTGGGTGGCTCAGTCGATTAAGAATCTGACTTTGGTTTGGGTCATGATCTTGTGGTTTGTGAGTTCTAGACCTGCATTAGGCTCTCTGTCATCAGCACAAAATCTCATTCAGAGCCTCTGTTCCTATTTCTCTCTGCCCCTCTCCCACTTGTTCTCTCTTTCTCTCAAAAATAAACATTAAAAAAGTAGATAATTCTACATTAAAATATAAGATGGACTGACATCAGACAAGTTAGAAGCCTCAAGGTCCTATTAGAAATCTGTTCCCAGGGCATTGTAAACAGAATAGTAGGTTGAATTTAGGAAAAACTATGTGGGACGAGGTATAGAAAAAAATAAGACTTGGTGACAGATGAATGTAGGACACAGGGAACACGAAATAGTGGAAGATAATGTCTAAGTTCTTGGCAATGGTTAGAAGAGAAGAATGTTGGAGCCATTCACAAAATTAGATCTATAGAAAGAGATGGAGTTGTGCATGGGAGGTGGCTGGGTAAAGACAATCAACTTGTCCTTAGCCTACATTGGACTTGGGTGCACGTGTGACCTCCCCCTGGTCAGTGATGTCCAGCTGGTAGTCTGAAGTGTAGGTTGAAGAATTGAGCTTGAGGTTGTAAATGAAACTTTAAGCGTCACCTGCACCAAAGCCGTGTTTGGATCTGTCGACCTTGTGTGAGGTCAGCCAGGTAGATACTAAGGAATGGAAGAAGAGAATGCTGGGCATTAGACACTAAGAGAGTGTTTCTCTCACTTTCTGTGGCTCTTCATTTCCTTTAGTGCCGGGAGAGAGGGAGTCTCACCCATAGATGTTGAAAGATTTTGCCATACTTGGTTTTAAGAAAATTTTCTTTGATGCTAATTGTGCTCTGACTGCTCAAATTTGTTACAGGACAGCTTTGCAGTATCCGCATGCACTAATATCCGTAAAGAAGGAAGAAAAAAACACTGATTAAAGTTAGTGCAGCTGGAGAAAAAATAGTCAGCAACCAATTACCTCACACTTTCCTAAAAGATCCCTCAGTTCATTTCTTGTTATTTTGGGTACGGGTGAAAAGAGACAGCAACTGAAATCACCTTTATGTTGCTTGGCCGAAAGCTCAGCTTCCTAAGTGTAACTGAAATAAGCATAACTCCTTTTCGAGCCAAGAATTAAGGCAGTGAATTCAGCCGTCAATTCCCATTGCATGTGATGTGTAGTCTAACAAATTTTCAAACAAGCACTCTGGAAACAATTAAAAGTAAGCAAGCTGCCCTGATCAAAGGCTGCTGATGTTTTAAATTGCATTTTGGTCACCCACAACTAGTCTTCCAGAATGTGCCTTGCCCTGTTGGGGCCCGGAGCATGAAAAAGAAAGTTTTTGCCATCCTGCCCAGTGTGAGTTTAAGGCTGTGGGTCATTAGGAAGCAAACACATTAGGGCTAAAAAAAAAAATTGTTTGGTTTATAGTCACTTGGGGCTTCAGCCTGGATCAGGCCTCAGCTGTGGCTAGTAGAACTGCATGCAATGTTTTGTACAAATAGTTTGCCGATACGTCACTGTAAGAAGCACA
This sequence comes from Crocuta crocuta, assembly GCF_008692635.1. Classification (NCBI taxonomy): domain Eukaryota; kingdom Metazoa; phylum Chordata; class Mammalia; order Carnivora; family Hyaenidae; genus Crocuta; species Crocuta crocuta. The sequence continues at coordinate 15,028,073 of NW_027551568.1, read as the reverse complement.
TGTGATAGTATTAACTTCCCAAACAAACATGCAATTTGTGTTGATTTCAGAAAGACAGATACCATCACATTTGCCAAATGTACTTCGGATTTCCATGCAAATCTAGGACATACAAATAAACATGTTTCTGTATTCATTCTGGCTCTGCAAAGCCTCTCTGTTCTGGACACAATTTGAAATTTAGGATCACCGGTGATCTTTATCTCATGGCCAGGGATCCTCCACATTTAACAGTACCCGGCCAGAAGATAGGGGACCCATTTCACTCTGGGTACATCCAAGGATGTTTGAATGCAGTCCATGACATTAGAGAAGACCTCCACTTTATTTTTCAAATGGATTATTTTATGCAGGGAACTTGTAATATGCTACAACAATAAAATAAAAAGAAGAAAGATGAGACAAGGCCTCTTGGCTCATATCCATGTCAGTAAACATGCACTCTTGCAGTTTAAAAATGGAAGGGAATATAACTTTCCAGTCCAAGCCTTCATTTTACAGAAAAGGAGAACATAGCCAGAAAAACTTGAGTTATTTTCTGATAGTCTCAGTGTTAATTAGTGGCAGATACAAAACTGATTTCTGAACTTTTGAATTCCCACTAACATTTCCACAGTATAATATTGCCTCCATGATAAAGAGATTACAGGTTTTTGAAAAGTCTAAGAATCTCAGCTATACTAAAAAAAAACAAAAAAATCTGTAGTGTAGTTGTATATGAATAAATTACAAGAGCCTGGGAATTCAGAGTTCACTGTGTTATTACTTAAATTTAGTCTTCAAAAGTTCTTAATCATAAGACTTGACCCCAAGAATTGTAACTATTGGATGAACTCTTGAAATGATATGAATTGTGTGGTAGATTAAATTAGTGATCCCAATTTTTCATTATTCTAGAGTATGACTATACATCTATGCCTTTGCCATGGTCTTTTGGTGGATAGAATATTTTTTCCTGAACCTTGACTTTGGGCTTGATGTGTTTTGGATAGTTAAGGGTCAACTGAAGTTTTGAATGTTAGTAGATGTGATGGCAGAGGCTTGCAATGGATATGCCCTTGTGTGCTCCTGATTTTTGCCATGAGAACATTCCTAGGGTAGCCAAGGTCTAACCCATAGTCAGGGCCAGTGGCATTCAAAACCAGCCTAGATCAGCTGAATCCCAGCTGACCACTGATGTGTGAATGAAAAAAGCATTGCTTATTGTAAGTGCCTTTGAGATTTGGTAGTATTTGGTTCAGTAGCATTATTATAATAGTGACAGATGCACACTATTTTCTGTGTGAATCCGCTTATGTGTAGTCTACTTTCTATGGGAGATAATACATGAAGTATAGACTTCAAAGACCCAGAGTTATACAGTAAATATTGCCCAACTGAGAGATGCTAACTGCTTTACTTATTCTACTTTTCCTCATTTCTTTACAACCCTGAAAGATTAGGAGTGATGCATTTTTTAGTTATCTTCACAAGGTGCTTTGTTATGGACTGAATATTTGTATCCCCCCAGAATCATATGTTGAAGTCCTAACCTTTAATGTGGTGGTATTTGGAGATGGGGGACTTTGGGAAGCAATTAGGTTTAAATGAAGTTTTGAGGGTGAGATCTCTTTAATGGGATTAGTGCCCTTATACAAAGAAGAAGAGAGACCAAAGCTTCTCTATCTCTCTGCCATGTGAGGACACCATGAATCATTAGCTTTTCACAAACCAGAAAGAAGAACCTCATGAGGAATTGAATCTGCTGACCTTTTGATCTTAAACTTTCTAGCCTCCAGAATTGTGAGAAATAAATACCTGTTGTCTAAGCTGCCCATTCTATGGTATCTTAATAGAGCAACCTGAAGGGACTAATACATAGTTTAATGACAATCAAGTGTTAAGAAGCATGGTCCTTAAAAGTTTAACTCCCACTTCTTTGCAGCTTATCAAATTGGTCTTCCCAAACACAAAAAGAAGATGCGATGGAGATACATTTTGTCCAGTGAATTATATTTTCAGTATTGTTTTCCTATCCTGTTCCCAACCCGTCTGCTGAAACTGTCAATCCCCTTCTGGATGGATATCCCAACAAGGTGGGTGAAACCCACAATGAGGAATTCAGACTCATATACAGAAAAAAGAAGAGAGGCAGGTAGTGGCAATAGCTAGAAAGTACTCCAAGGTGAAACAGGACATAGCCCTTGGCTATGATCCATGGAACAGCAGTGTAGTCCACAAATTAGTGTTGAGAACATAGTACATTCTCTGTCCTTGGCTAAATTCTGGTGATAGGATTATGAGTAGACTGAACCTCACTTTGGGGGACTTACATTGGAATAGAACTGGTAGTAAAAGGAATATGAGGAGATGATATTACTAAATTGAATTTAGTGATAAGATAGGAATATGTAGGGCTCACCCTTCCCTTCCTTCTGGTCTTTATAGTAAAGGCCACTATAAGCAGTGATGCTTTCCAGGCCACTTTATATAAAATTATATCTCCCTGGACATCTCCTATCTCTCTATCTGCTTTATCTTTCTTCTCAGAAACTGTGTAATCATTCTTTTATTTTACTTATTTTATTTTACTTACTCCTTTGTTCACTTTCTCCCCTATTATTATGTAAGGTTTATGCAAATGTGAATTTTTTGCCCGCTTAGTTTAGTTTCCTTGTTACTGTTAAATTGTTTTTCAATGCTGGATAGCAATTTCAGAAAGAGTGCTCAGAACATGTAGGTTCTAAAAACAAAAATGGAGCTCCGGGATGCTTCAGTCAGTTAAGCTTCTGGATTCAGCTTAGGTCATGATTTCACAGCTCATGAGTTCGAGCCCTGCTTGGAGGTCTGTGCTGACAGCTCAGAGCCTGGAGTCTGCTTCAGATTCTGTCTCCCTCTCTCTCTGCCCTTCCTTTGCTCACATTCTGTCTCTATCTCTGTCTTTCTCTCAAAAAAATAAAAATAAACATTAAAATTTTTTTTAAAATCTCAAGTAAAAGAATTTATAAAGAGGTCTAGGTGTGCAAAAGAGGGTCCTGCTTGCCTTATTTGAGACATTGAAGTTTTCTCAAAGGGAATTATGCCTATACTGAAGCTTGAAGCATATAGAAGCATAAGCCCTGTGCAGAAGGGCAAGGGTTTCTAAGACATCCAGGAGGCTGGTAGTCTGGTGTGTGCACACAGAAGCAGCTCAGGAACAGTTACTCATATTGATGTTGTGAAGGCACAGCTACTTTTTATGCTGGGGTTCAGGTCCAGATGTTTGCTTCTCATCTGGATTGATGACAAGAATGGGTAGATGAAAAAATGACATTGTTTTTTGAGGCAGATATTTAATGAAACTCATTTAGACTTGACATCCAAGAAGTTATATGTGATAAGGATGGATATTCACAAACTCAGAGTAGCAATATCCATGATCAGAATGGCAGTCCTGCTGATGGGGGACATCTTGGGTCTTGGGGAGCTGGTTAGAGTGTCTAGGGAGAGCGAGTGATGTTCCAAGCCCCAACTCCATGTCTGAGGTTGTATCAAGTTCCAGCTTCAGGTTACAAATGGCCTTGAAATTGGAACCACAGGTCGGAGGAGATCTATACACCTTCAAACTTGGAAGACGAAGATTTTTTTTGTTGCTGGTGGTGGCCTGGTTACTTAGGAGAGAAGCCCTATATTAAAGCAGGGATGGAAATATCCAAACAGAATGATTGGACCAAAGCTAATTATATTTTAATTATGAATGGAGGATTTTTCAATAATAACTCCATAATCATTTATTGAAAGTTTACTCTCTCTGGGCATATGTGACCTCATTTGATCCTTGCAACAACCCCATGTGACAAATGGTATTTTTAAATTGTTCCTTATGAGAAAAGTGAAGTTAGAGAGTTTAAGTAATATCTGATATCGCTCAACTAGAAAATAGAAAAGTAGGGAGCATTTATTTATTCAAAATTTTTTCCTCATTTGGTAAGAAACAGTGGGCATCTGCTAGCCTACCTGTCCTCATGGGCGTACAACCAAGTGTGGGCCAAAGTTAAACACAGGCTCAGACACCTGAGCCTGCTCCCAGTGAAAAACTATGGATGAGAGGAAAAAGAACGGGGAGCGGGGGTTGGAAAGGATGAGAGTGGGGGGGGGCAGGGGGCAGAGAACCATTGGTGGCTGCTGTTTTCTGGACAGAAAAGGCATAAGAAAGTACTTATTGGGTTTGTTCCCAACAGCTAGTAGGAGCTCATTAATTTATCTAAGTCCATTTATTCAACAGATATTTGTTGAGTACTTACTTGCTACAATTCTGACCCTGATCAAGGTGTTGGGGGTATTGTAGTAAACAAGACATTAATCAAGTAATTCTGCAATTTCACTTAATAGGAGAGACTGTACTAAAGAGTGGCTGGTTTTCTGAGAGCAGCCTCGGGAAGGGGGTCAGTGAGAGGTATCTCAGAGCTGAGATCTGAATACAAGAAGAAGGCATTCACAGAAAAGTTACTGCAGGCAGAGGAGAGAATAAAAGAAAGACTCAGCAGAAAACACTGAGACAACTCTCAGTCATAGAAGTGGGGTCTGGTGTGAAAAGGGGGATGTTCAGGGGCAAGGAGGTGGCCCGGTATGAGAGGGTGGGAGTAGCCTTATTACATACTACCTTGCTGGTCACAGTGAGGGACCACTGGTGTGGGGAGATGATGGGATATTTTTCTCTTTAAATTATTGTGGTTTCTCTCTTTGAAGGCTCACACCCCACAGGAACTGTAATAGGCTGCACTGACCTTTAGTAGATTAATAGAAACATCCCCTGTTAAGCCCAGGAGGAGAATGTCCTCAGAGGTATTATTTTTCCACTATTGAAATACTCTGCATTCAGTCAATATTAGGGGAGCCCACAGCACTGGCTGAGGCCATGTGTTCTTGTGTGTGTGCGTGTGTGTGTGTGTGTGTGTGTGTGTGTGTGGTGAGTGTTTTTGCAATTCAAGATTACATAGCACTTTGTTGATAAGATCATTAATGCTTTTTCCAGTTGTTATTAATTGTTTTTCATCCATTTATGAATTGTGTCTCTGCAGGCTGGCCCCAGGGTATAAGTACAAAAATTGAGTTTTGATTATTATAATAAGTAAAGTATTATTAACGAAAGCAATTACGGTTAATAGCTTCAACTAAGGAAAACAAAATGATAGCCTTTAGTGCCTTCCCACAGGGAAAACCAGATTAAATCACTTGCAGAAAAGAAAAATCTTTATCCTTGATTCCACCAAACATTATAACTAGATGTTGCCTTTGGATATTTCTATCTCCTTTGTTCAGGAGCAGAAAGGAAAGCTTGAGCTACAGAAGGTTATTGCTCCTCAGTTGCTCAGATGAGGCTAGATCATAGCATTCAGGGTTTTAATCTGGGTATTATTTGTCCCCTGTTACAGATGAGCTAACTGGATTTCTTATCTAACTTAACCTCAGTCTTATAACTTAAAAGCAGCCCAGTAGAGATTTAAATGCAAATCAGTCTTCCTATGCTTAGGATTTTTCCGTGGTTTTCTTTGAAATCTATGATCTAATCCAGTATTGTTATGTGATATTAAAAAAAAATCTAAAAAGTTTCTAGGAGAGTAAAAAATGCAAATTCTGGAATACCAGATTTCTCATTTACTTTAATTTCCTACAGAACACAGTCTCAAGGTATTTACCTGTATCCTGGTCTCCAGCATGGTCGGAGAAGGCTGAGGATGATTGCAGAGCTCAAATGTTCTCTAGAAAAGGGTATTCAGAGAGGTCATGGGGCCAGCATCTAACCATGGAGCTCCTGATGGGAGATTTGATATTTGAACTCAGATCTGTCTCCAAACTTCACTTTGGCCAAGAGAACACAGGGTTACTTTTTACACAAGGCTTTGCTTTTCATGTAACAATTTACTCCTTTTGAATCAAAAAGCCAGCTCAAGGTATCTGCCATGAGTTTCCTGCCAGCTCTCTTTGGACATAACACGAGGGCTGATCAGTCCTTGGCTATGGACAGGGTACTAAACATAATACAGTAACCCACATTTCGCTGACTTTTGCCCCTACCTATTCATATAGTTCCCAGTGCGTGAGCCCATGCATGTGTCTGTAAGCTGGAATCACCTCTCAAGCTTTGCTTAGCTGCTCCCAGCAAACTTGTGAACCACCTCTGTAGTCGGAAGGTGATTCCCAGCACCGCTGATGCAGACATCCTCTGTGTCTGATGATCCAGGGACCTGCCCTCCCTCTCTCCAAGTTCTAGTCTATAGAAGGAACACACACAATGGGCCAAACAGGAACTAAATTATAAACTTGTTAACATTTTGATTGGAGCATGCAGTTTGTTCCCATGGCTGAAAAAGGTGACCTAATCTATCATTCCTATGCTGAAAATACCAGGTGCCCAATGAAGCGCTTGCCTTTATTACCCATCCAATTTAATGTGGAGAAGTCTGAATCTACAGTGCAGAAACCAGGCATGCCTGGGTGGCTCAGTCAGTTCAGCATCTGACTCTTGATTTCAACTCAGGTCTCAATCTCACAGTTCGTGAGTTCCAGCCCAGCATCCCACATCTGTTCTCACAGTGTGGAGCCCTCTCTTTCCCCCTCCCTGCTGCTGCGCTCTCTCTCTCTCTCTCTCTCTTTCTTTCAAAATAAATAAATAAATAAACTTTAAAAAATAAAATAAAAAACAAAGATCAGCAGCAAGTTGTTTGCTCTGTTTATCGCATGGAAAATGAGTTCAAGGGGACCCTATCCCTCCCTGAGCTTGAGTAGTGCAAATGAAAGAAAACAACAACAAAAAACAAAACAAAAAGAAAACAGAAAAAAAGGAAAAAAGGATACAAGAAAGAGAATGGGGAGCCCAGCTGGTTCCAGTAAGAAACTATTCCTTGTCATAAAAACAAAACAAGGGACATCCTGCTCTCCCCATTCTCACTCATCAAATGGCTCACCCCTTCTTACAAAGAAGGCAGGGGATGGGATGGTAGAGAGAGAGAAGGATATGCTCTTTGAATAGCCCTTGCTAAAGAGGGTGCAATTGTTGCCGGAAGTTCTGTCTCCAGGGAACACATGGGCTCCTCCAATGGCCACATCGCCACATTCCTGCAGGTCTTGCTGGACAGCCATCACACCATCTTCACCAGAGTAGGAAGAATAGTCTTCTCAGTTCCACATGGCCCTTTGCCACCTGTGACTCACATCTCACAGTATCGCTTGTGAAGGGATGCTGGAGGGTGCTCCCATCCATAGGCATTTGGGCAAGGGACTGACCTAGTCCTCAAGGTTTCCCCACCTCCCCAAAAGAAGAGAATCTTTATTCTCCTTTGTTCCCAACCACAGTGCCCCACTCCACTGCGCCCCCACCCCGCACACCCCTGCAGAGGAAGCTCTCGTGCACTTGCCCTTGCTGAGCATCAAGTAGAGATCACCATGGTGGAGGCTGTGGGACGTCTTACCCCAGCCGGTGCTTTGCTCTCTCCGCAGAGCCTCAGACCTTCTAATTCCTAATAAGAACCAGCCCACCTTCTTGTCTTCATTCCTTCCTTAATTCTCTACCATGTCTTCACTGCGGCCTCTGTTTTAATTGGAAAAATCACAACATTCTTGTTTTTCCCAGCGGTGATCTTTGATGCTTTTTTTCTCTATCTCAGAACTTGTCTGCTACACCCACCTCCTCTTCTACTATTGTTTGTTTTTTTATTTTGTTTGGTTTTGTTTGGTTTGGGGTTTTTGTGGTTTTTTTTTTTTTGCTACTTTACTGGTGATTTATTACCAAAGTACCTATTAATACTAGGTAATACCTATTATTACCTGCAGTTCCTGCAAAGGGCATTCAAAATACAAATGGAGGGGCACCTGGGTGAAGCATCTGAAGCATCTGAATCTTGATTTTGGCTCAGGTCATGATCTCACAGTTCCTGGGTTCAAGCCCTGCATTGAGTTCTGCACTGACAGTGTGGAGCCTGCTTGGGATTCTCTCTCTCTCTCTCTCTCTCCTCTCTCTCTCTCTGCCCTTTCCCAGCATGCACGTTTGCCTTCTCCCTACAAATAAATAAATAAACTTTTTAAAAAATGTTTAATATTTATTTATTTTTGAGACAGAGAGATAGAGTGTGAGTGGGGGAGGGACAGAGAGAGAAGGAGACAGAGAATCCCAAGGAGGCTCCAGGCTCTGAGCTGTCAGCACAGAGCCTGACACGGGGCCTGAACTCACGAACTGTAAGATCATGACCTGAGCCAAAGTCAGGCACTATACCGATTGAGCCACCCAGTTGCCCCAATAAATAAATAAACTTAAAAAATACAAACAGATATAGCTCAGACCCTGCCCTCAAGGCCCTGATGCCTAAAAAATATTTGAGATAAAGCGTGAATTTGTGATATAATTGGGTCAGGAACCAAGTAAAGAGGCAGCAGAGCTGGTTGGTAAGGGTCTGATTTCTGAGTTCAAGTCCCAGCTCTGGTGTATAGTACATGTGGTAAGATCTTGGGCAAATCGCTTATTCTCCCCATGCCTCTGTATCCTTGCCTATAAAATGGAGATGATATTAGTACCTACTCTGTGGAAATTATTGTGAGAATTAACTGGGTTAACTTATAAAAATGAAAATGTTAGAAAATGTTAGAAAAATGCATGTCTGGTACAAAGAAAGTGCCAAGAGGGTTTGCTGTTATTAAATGGTGAGAAAGGTTGGAGTGAGGGATAAACTGGAGTGGAGGGAAGGTTGCCCCTGGAAGTCTTTCTAGAAGGAGAAAATGAGCTCTATTTTGAGAGAATAGGATTTTGACAAACAGATGAGATGTGGAGATAATTTTGGTTGGTAATGAACATGTACCAAAGGTTGATGTGTGAAAAATGCTCCTTCGGGACACCTGTGTGGCTCAGTCAGTTGAGTGTCCAACTTCAGCTTAGGTCATAATCTTGTGGTTCTTGGGTTCAAGCCCCGCATCGGGTTCTGTCCTGACAACTCAGAGCCTGGGGCCTGCTTCTGATTCTGTGTTTCCCTCTCTCTCTGCTCATCCCTGCTCGGGCTCTGTCTGTCTCTCTCTCTCTCAAAAGTAAGCATTTAAAATTTAAAAAAGAAAGAAAGAAAAAGTCTCCTTTGAACACTGTGTAGAGTGTAAAGTGGCTTAAGTGTGAGGGAAATGGAAAGAAATGGTGTCAGGAAAGGAATCTAGGTAATAAAACTGGGGACAAAATGGTGGAGACTTCACAGGTATCAGGCAAGATGTTTGCATTTCATCCTATTGAAAAAAAGGGAGTTTGGGGGAGTGTTAAGCAGGTTTGCTTTATCCTGCGATGATTAGGGTAGCAGGCAATGGTTTCTCCTCTTTAAAAATCATGGAGCAGTGAAGAAGTTCACATGCATTTCCTTCTAAGGATTCTTTTCTCCTGAGGTGTGTCCATTTTCTTATTTGAAGATTGGCTCAGGAAAGCCAGAAAATCCCTGCCAGTCACCGTGGGTTACATAAATGAACTAATCTTCTATATACTCAGGTTTCAGATTGTTTTTCCTCCCCTCCCTCCAAAAATACCGAGGGTTTTTCATCGAACTTTTTGCCTTGGTCATGTTGTTTCTTGTACATCCTTTTGGGCAGGCATCCAAACCTCATGGTAACCAAGAAGAGGTTGCAGTGTTTAGACATTATCCCTTCTACAGAGTGACTCACAGATGAAAAGTGAAGTGCTTTTTCTCCAGTGGAAGTATTACTAGACTAATATTTGATCCAGGACTTGAACTATTTGAAGGTTACCAGAACTCTGTGGAAAACAGAGTCTGCTTAAGCCTTCTCTAACTTACACAAAGTAGAGATGCCCTTGTGCTTGCAATGAGAACTTTTCCCTCCCCTGGTCTCTGTTACTTAATCTTGCTCTCTTTTTTCGTACCCTATAGAGGCCGAGCACAAATTTGTTGAGCATGACTCATCTTACACAACGCGCCTCTCGGCTGTAATGCACCAGTGCATCCAGAACAGCCATGTCTTAGCAATATCAAATGCCATTACACAGTCAATAAAATGTCAGAAAAACACAGTGTGATGACCTCATTGCTCACGCGCAGATGCGTTCCTGTATTAGATCCCAGTCTAAGTTGTGCACATGGCCCAAGCTTGACTGTTTTTGCACCTTCCAGCATGTGCACACATGTTTGGCAGCAGGAATATGGATATGGATGTCATATTCGTCATAAGGGTTCTCTTTTTCCACATGTTGTAGAGTTCATTTCTTTAAAGATTCTTCATTCTCTTCATTATTTTGAGCTAGACACATTCACTTTCTGCAAAACCTTTCCCCTCCCACCCTGTTCTGCTAAAAAAAAAGTGAACAAAATGCAATAATTTCTTTTTTTAGTAGGTGTTTAAGTATGTGACTTATAAGGGTATGCACAAATCAGAAAGAAGAATCTTGGTGTCACTAAGATACCATATTTATAGATATGAGAATATGATGGTTTAAAAAGGGCCACATCTTATTTTCTTAGTTCTTAGCACAGGGATGAATATATAGATCCTCAAGAATGATTAGAGAAGTGAAGGAATTAATGGTTAAGAATTCTTTGGTTAAGAAGGCAATTTATAGATCAGTTCACTAAACAGTCTGCCCAGTTTTGAATTTGTTTCATTCCCGTCAAAGGACTACCTAGCCTAGCTTGCATACCCTCCTGAGCTTTGGTTCATTAACTCGCCAGATACAATCAGGATTGGGATAGGTACAGTTCTTATAAAGTTCTTACTTATAAAGTTCAGTCTTATGGTTTCTAACTTTTGATCTAGACTTTGTGTTCTTCCATCTGCTGAACCATTCAAGTCAGTTGCAAAAATCATTTCCTTTCAGTGAAAAAACCTAAGTGATTCATGATGGTGCAGTATTAGTGAATCAAAGTGAACCAAAATGACCCTGGTGTGCACTTACTCTCATTTCTTTTCATGAATGATTACTTCTATCTATTAACAATATGGAGCTTATCTATTTAGTCTGAAATGGCTTCGTCTTGTCCTCAAATTTGTCTTCTGGATATTATATATATGCACTTTAATGTCTTTGCTTTCTTTTCAAAGTAGCAGTTTTATATTCTGTACGTGAGAAAGCTGACTCCTATTTTTCATGATCTAACATCACCACTACAGGATGATAGCATTCTGGGGTTTTTTCTCAGATACTTTTTATTGATTTTTTAATTTTTATGTATACTTAATATATGTATATATATATATTAAACATTACAGAACATGAACAGAGGAGAGGCAGAGAGAGAGGGAGCCACAGAATCTGAAATAGGTTCCAGGATCCAAGCTGTCAGCACAGAGCCCGACGTGGGGCTCGAACCCACGAACCGTGAGATGATGACCTGAGCCGAAGTTGGACACTCAACCAACCGAGCCACCCAGGCGCCCCCTTTTTATTGATTTTAATTGCATTGTCAAGCAAAGAGACCCGTTAGGTGTAGGGGTTAAAACTCTGGTTCAGTCTATTTTGGTAAGAAACCTGCCCTGCTTCTATCTTCACAAACTTAGCAACATCGTTTACTTCTCTATCCTTCTATTTCTAATTCATAAAATGTTTAAAACCCACTACGAGAACCATACTGTGAGCATTAAGCAATTTAATTCCCATAAAGTGTTTTTAAGAGTAATTTCTCCAAACTAAGCAGTCTATAATTGCAAGCTGTTATTTAGTGCCTTGGCTAAAATCCCTTTCTGTCATCTGTCATTTGTATTTCTGCAATGTCTAGACTAGTGTTACTACTAGGAACCACAAGATCACAAAATCTTCTGAAATCTCCATTCAGTCTTTCTTTAATCCACACACCATGTTTTTTCTTACCTCCAAGGGCAGGATGCAGCCTCTTATGAGGAAGCCAGGTTTCTAGAGGGTTAGAAAGGGTGTTCTTGAATCCAGATTATCTCATTTCATCATGACACCAAGCCAAAGGCCGGCATTAAAACATTCCCTGGAATAAATTATTACGTTAACCTTTCAGGAACAATTACCCAGGTGCTGGGTACCGGGGACACTACTCTAAGTACTTTCCATTGCCAACTAGCTTTATTTTTAAGCAAGCATATGCAAAGGCAACTGTCCCCCAAACCACTTCATAGATACAGCAGATTCATGGAAACACCAAGTAGATTGGCTGAGGCGGCTACTGTTCTGAGATGGGTAGTAGGTTTGGACTAAGGGGTCTGTTTGCAGAGCTTGAGCTCCGCCCCCTTTATTTTCTGCCTTCTTTTCACTCTGGAAGACTTAGGTCATTGTCCCATGAGAATAAGAAAATGTATGTCTGCTTCACAACCATATACCCAGTGGTTTTCACAGTGCCTGACACATAATGGGTGCTCTGTGAATGTATAGAGAGTGAATAGGCAAACGAAGCATCAACACCTTTGAATTATTTTATCATATTAAATAGTACATATGCAGGCCTGAGGGGAATAATTAGATAAATTTAGAAATGGGTCTGGTGAAGGTCAGGGAGAAGAATAGAATCTTGAATTTATTGAAATTCTACTGTGGTATTATCCTTATGCTTGACACTTTTATATTCATTGTGGTTTAATACTCAGAAATTCATGGAATAAAGAATAATCTCCCATTATACCCAATCAGTCCTTTATTGCCCTTGACTTACTTTCCTCCCTAATAGGAATAAGAGCAGAACCCAACTGTGTACTCTGACATAAGCCTTAAAACCACAACATGGCCAATTGCATCATACTTTGTGTGATTGGATAACTAGAAAAACAGAAGCACTAACAAGCCATGTAGCTATCCAAGTTTCACAAACCAATTCAGCGACTAGGATGGGGTGAATGCAGATTTGCCCCAGGGCATTGTTATTCTCAACATGCAAACAACCAAGGTTAGTTATTTAAAAGACTTGCAGAGTTCTGAGCCCCCTTCTATCTGACACGCGGGCTTTACTTCTTCTATTGCCCATCCAGCCCTGATGGCTAGCTCACCCCTATTTGGATCAGAGTTTTGGGAGGCTGTGAAGTAGATGAAGCAAGATACCCAAAGTCAATGGCAGATCCCTTTTGCCCCCATTGTTATTAATTTTTAAGTCTTCTTTGACATTTTCTACAATGAGAAATCTCCTTCTTCATTTAAGAGGTTTGAGCATATTGAATGTTACTCGCACAGATCCCAAAATGCTATTTATATCTCTGATTAGGGAAAATACTTTCCATTAAAAGGGTTTAATTTAGGATAGCTTAATGGCAAGTATAAAAGTGCTGGAGAGCTTAAGTCAGACTACCTACATCTCAACTCTTCTTTACTAGCTGAGTGACACCCCAAGAACAATTGTGCTCCCTAAACAGACACACCCACCTACCCACACACACTTGTTAGTCTATCTCTATCTATCTATCTATCTATCTATCTATCTATCTATCTATCTATCCATCCATTATCTATCATCTATCCATTCATTATCTATTTATACATCCATTATCTATTTATCTATTATCTATCTACCTATGTATCTGTGCATTTTAAACTCTATCAACTTCCTTATCTGTTTTACTGCATGTTTGCTTGAAGGCTTCAGTAAGTTAATTAATGCAAAGCACTCACACTACTGCCTGGCTGCCCTAAATAAAGCTTAGCTATTGTTATTTTTGCTGCTGTTATTATTTTGTTACTATTTATAATAAACCAAATGATGAATTATTTCTTTTTTAATGCTTATTTATTTTGAGAGGGGGAGTGGAGAAAGAGAGACAGAGAAAGAGAGAACATACATGCAAGTGGGAGAGGGGCAGAGACAGAGGGAGAGAGAGAGAATCCCAATTTGGCTCTGTGCTATCAGTGCAAAGCCTGAGGTGGGCCTTGAACTCATGAACTGTGAGATCACAACCTGAGCTACAATCAAGAGTCTCACACTTAACTGACTGAGCCACCCACGCTTCCCTGAATTATGGTTTCTAATTAATGTAAACCTTATAGTCTTTTTTCTTTAAATGTTTGTTTACTTATTTTGAGAGACAGAGCGTGGGGGGGGCGGGCAGCGAGAGAGGGGAGGTAGGGGCAGAGGAAGAAGAGAGAATTCCAATCAGCCTCTGCGCTGTCAGAGCAGAGCCCAACACAGGGCTCAGTATTACAAGCTGTGTGTGAGATCTTGACCCTAGTCAAAATCAAGAGTTGGCTGCTTAACTAACTGAGCCACCCACGTGCCCCCTTATTTTAATTAATCCCTTCTGACTCAAGTGTCCTTGCTAATTGCTGTGACCATCTCCAGCTGGAACTCCTTGCAATAAAACAATCTTTCTTGGGGGCACCTGGGTGGCTCAGTCGGTTAAGCGTCCAACTTTGGCTCAGGTCATGATCTCACAGTTCATGGGTTTGAGCCCCTCATCCGGCTCTGTGCTGACAGCTCACAGCCTGGAGCCTGTTTCAGATTCTGTGTCTCCCTCTCTTTCTGACCCTCCCCTGCTCATGCTGTCTCTCTCTCTCATAAATAAATAAAAAACATTAAAAAAAAAAAAGCGTCTGACTTCAGCTCATGTCATGATCTCACGGTTCGTGGGTTCGAGCCCCTTGTCGGGCTCTGTGCTGACAGCCAGCTCACAGCTTCAAGCCTGTTTCGGATTCTGTATCTCCCTCTCTCTCTGACCCTCCCCTGTTCGTGCTCACATGCTCTCTCTCCCTCTCGCTCTCTCTCTCTTTCTCTCAGAAATGAATAAAACATTAAAAAATATTTTCCCCTTTTTTCTCATCTGTAGTTTTTTTAAAAGAAACTTTTAATATTAATTTTTGAAAGACAGAGAGAGACAGAGTGTGAGCTGAGGAGGCACAGAGAGAGAGGGAGATGCAGAATCTGAAGCAGGCTCCAGGCTCCAAGTTGCCAGCACAGAGCCCCATGCAGAGCTCAAACCCAAGAACAGTGAGATCATGACCTGAACCAAAGTTGGACGCTTAACTGACTGAGCCACCCAGGCGCCCCCTCTCATTTGTATCTTTTCACAAATTTCATCCTGCATATACGAATCTATCCATGTATTCCTGAGTTATAGCCTCCTGAATCTTTTATTTCTCCTTTATCTATCCATTAAGATCTTGTTTCTCTGCCATAAACCCCTCCAATTACTGTAACACCCACTAAGCGGAATTAAAGAGACTATATTGGTAACATTGTATGGGAGGAACTGTTCCTGCTTTTGCAGAAGCCTCTCTGCCTCTCTCTCTCTCTCCATATATATATATATATATCCACACACACACACATACACGCAGGATGTAGGAATCATGCTATATATAATTTTATATCCATCTGAAGGGAAAATATTGTTAAAATTATATTGTTAGTACTCTCATAATATAATCAGCTTATAATTAGCATATTACTTAGTGTGAGGCTTTAATTTTTATTAGAATCTAACATCCTGCCATATGAATCTCAGAATCATTTGGCCAATTTCTATTTAGATTTTTACTTTGATCCCAATTTTTCTTTATTATTAATAATTTTGTGATGGATAACTTTATATATGATTATTTGAGGTTCAGTTTAAGAAAGATATTCATTTTAAGGCCTTATATCTATAATACCATAGTAATGATTAAAGTATGTACTAAAGAAATATTGGTTCTTTATATTTTTGCCTTATTTCCCTCTTGCATATGTATTCTGGTTTTTTATTTTGGGGGGGAAGATGCAAACCTTGGGGGGGTGCTTATAAACCAGCAAATTATCCTTATAGTGGGTTAAAAGATGGATCCTCAAGAAACTATTATAAGGCTATATTGGAGAATTATCCTGATTTTGGACTCAATTTTCTATAGGTTGTCTAAAACTAGGGAATAAGGTAAGTTTGATTCACAAAGGTATTCCTCACAATATTACGAATCTGTTGAAATAAAGGACTTCTTTAGCAATTCTATTATGTTGAAGGTCCACTTTAACTTGAAATAGATTAGTCCTTTCTCGCAGGTCCTCAGTTTAAGATACGATTCCCTCATCTGACATATGTTTTAAATATCTTTTGTCTTGTTTCAGGCTTGATTCAGAGAAAAGCTGGCATAATCATATACATCTAGGGGAATCCTCGAATTAATTTTAACCACACTTTATAGGTTCATAACAAAACAATACCCGGGCAGCCATTAAACCTACTTGATCTTACTTCAGATGTTTCCTGTGTCCCATGAAACAAATGCTTGGAGAAGAGCACATTTCCTAAAATCATCCTGTGTTTAAAACTTAGGTGCTAAACATACACATTCAGTCAAAATGTAAAAATCAAAGTTCAGTTACTCATCTCTGTTGCCCCCTGCAGATGTATCTCCTCACCAGATGTCAAATGAATTACTGATTATTATGGTGGCTTTTTGAAGGCTCCCTTCCTTCTCTGCTTTTCTTAGACCCTTATAAACTTCCTTTCTCTTCATTTCTGGCAGCTGCTTTTATTGACGAGTTAACTCAGGCTTTGAGAGGTTAAAAGATGGGTCACCTTTACGTTTCCTTCTGCCTTTCTCCATACCAACTTGCTTGTGGGCCAATGTGAGCAAGGAACAATGAAAGGCCAACCATCTAGTTGTCTTCTTGCCTTTGCTTAAGTACTATCAACATTCCCAAGCCTGAGAAAACATGACCTTGGCATGAGACACAATGATTTTCCCTTCCGCTGTCTGGAAACCGCTAACCCACACCCATTTCCTCTCCAGGAACAAGCATCTCATTTTCAAACCTCATATTTCTTTGGGAAATGGCAAAACAGACTTTTGGAAATGCCAAACTTCCAGGGTTGAGTTTTGGTTGATGGCCAGTCACATCCTCTTTATGCTTGTGCTTTTCTCTCACCCACAATGAGAACACTTTTTATACCTAACACCATGGACTACATCTTCACTTTTCTTCCATCCCGAGAACTGCCCTATGTACTATTTATAGTTTGCTTTAAAACACTATACTTGAAATTAATATTTTATCAGTGTAATTTAGCTCAGAGTAGTGTTTTTCCAGTGAGCTATAAACAAAACGTTTGTGTCTTCCCAGAAGTTATATGTTGAAATCCTACCCCCCAATGAGATAGTATTAAGAGATGGTACCCTTTTGAGTTGGTTAAATCATGAAGACAGACTCAGATCAGAGAGCTCCTGTATCCCTTCCACCATGTGAGGAAAAAGAGAGAAGACAGCCTCCTATGAACCAGAAAGTAAGCTCCCACCAGATACTGGGTTTTGCCAGTACCTTGATCCTAGACCTGCCAGACTCCAGAACTGTGCGAAATAAATACTTGTTGAACCCAGCCACTGTATGGTATTTTTGCTATAGCACCAGAGCAGATGAAGGCTCAATGTATGGTAGGCTTCAAGATGTAGAAAAATACCTGTAAAAGTAGTGAAGTTGATGACATTTCCTTGGAGTTTTAAGTTGTGCTAGGAACATTTTTGTACTTTTGACATTTTTATTATTTAAATTTACTTATTCTGTTGGTTTCTCTTGCTTAAAAAAAAAAAAGCTTTATATTGTTCTAATGCACTGTGGTGGCAGCAGAGAAAATAGGCCAAGCCCAAGAAGATGTTTCTTTTTTTTTTAATTTTTTTAATGTTTTATTTTTTTCTGAGAGAAAGAGAGAGTGTGTGAGCAAGGGAGGGTCAGAGAGAGAGGGAGACACAGGATCCAAAAAAAGCACCAGGCTCTGAGCTAACTGTCAGTACAGAGCCCGAGGCGGGCCTTGAACCCATGAACTGTGAGACCTGAGCTGAAGTTGGACGCTTAACCGACTGAGCCCCACAGGCACCCCCCAAGCAGATGTTTCAAAATATGGCATCTGAAAGTATCAGCTTTCAAGTTTCAGAATTTAAAACTTTATTCTCGGCTTCTCACATCATTTATCTCTTAAATATATATTCAATTTGTAACAAAATGAAGAGCTTGGTTGGTTTGAAAGAACATAGATGCATGATATGAGACTCATCAGTGCACTTAGGTGGTTTGGTGGCTTATTGCATTTATTGGACAAGAAGAACAATATATATATGGTGACTCTATATTAGAGAATTGTTTGAAGAGATTAGACTTTTCTTGGGTATTTTTCTACTCTTAGTAACATAGGGCTGAGGTAGTGAAGACAGCACTTTAAGGGGATCAATGTGGGTTTTCTGGCTGAATGGGTCTGGTCTCCCCCAGGGCTATGCCCAGGTTTGATGAGTTTACTGATAAATTTAAATGGGAAGTATCCATTTCTTCAATTTGGTTTTAATCTTGACTTTATAATCTGGGGTTATTTGAACAATTGGAGTGAATTTGGGGATTCTTATTTCTCTTACCAATTATTTTTCACCACTCATTTAATCCAACTATTCTGCCCCTACCGGTTACTTGAAAGTCTGTTCACGCATAGGGTTTTCTCATGCTGGATTTTGTTACAAATGTGATTACTGCTATAAGGGCCACCCTTTTCCTGTTTATTTTCGCAGAATCTCTTCTCACACTGAGAAGGTGAAGGAAACAACCCCTTATGTCAAATACATGAATAGATAATATTTGGAAATGTAGTGCTTGCGTCTCTACAGTTCCATTTCATAGAAGCACTGATACCTGAGAAAGGAGATAATCCATTGGTCACTTCTTCCTACCTGGGCCCTCTTTGCTAACTGAGATAAAAAGTCATTGTGGTCAATCCAGATTTAATTTGTTCAGACAAATTAGTTTCTAATGCTTCCTGTAAGAGATTAATCTCTCTGTTCTGTGCCTCAGTGGTTTTCCTGCCAAAAAGTGTTTTCATAACATGTGTGTGTACGTGTGTGTGTGTTGTATACATGGATCACCATTTTTAACTTCTTTTTCTCCATTATATTTACATATCATATGCTTTAGATGATGTTAGATGATTTTCCCATTCTCTTTCCTCATTGGCTCACAGGGTGTGTTCACTTAGCTCTGTTTCTCTATTTGGAAGCCAATTCCTAAAGATACTGAAGTTGAGTTTGAGTTTCTTTCTGATTAAGATTTTCTTTCTTTTCTGGGTTATTTCTGATATTTCTCCAATAAATTACTCTTTTCCTTTAATTGTAAAACTCCCTACTGATCATAGGCCCTAAGTCGGCCTTGGTTTGCTGTGTAAGTGATCCTCTACCACATAGATTTTATTTACCCTTCATTGGACAGAAACACAACTCAAGTTCTTCTACTTTATGGAATTCAACATCTATGAGGAACCCAATGAACATCTTGCCTGGTGGTAAACATTTGGATATAGAAATGAGCAAAATAGATTATTTGCTGAAGTTGAATTCTAGATGAATTTTTGAAACCATTTCTCACTAAAACTATTTTGAAGATTTGCAGTCAAGTATTTGACCAAATAAGATTGTCATTTAGAGAATAAGCAGTTCAGTTGTATCTTAAATGAAGAATAGATTATAAAATCAATGTTTAGAGTGAAAAATCAAAATTTCCACTTAAAAGATTATCTGCAAAGTATGAACACTATTAATGAACAAGAAATGGCCATAAAATTATTTGTCTTAGGTTTACAAAACACATTGGTTATAACTATTGTAAGAGAGTTGCATGATATAGTCAACACTCATGACTTCCAAATTCAAGAACACCTCGTTGAATTTGTGAAAGTTAAGTATGTATTTATAATATAGAACTACACTTATTTTTTAACCCACATAACCAATTAGCTCAGGCAGAACAGTTTAAAGTCAGTACACGTGTGAATATCCTCCCTTCTCACTGTGTCAGTGTTATTGCAGTAACGAATCAAAATGAACCACCTCTTGATTGCTAACTCCTGCTGTTCACTTTGTATGAGTGAAAAACATATTGTGTGGTAAGGCACTGAAACTCAGGTATTATTTGTTACTTCAGCATCCCGTTATGTCCTGACTGATACAATGCTATTTTAAATCTTTTCTTTCTCCTCAAACTTTTCATATTTCCACTTTACCTCCTTGGCTCAGAAGATGGATTGCTTCTTTTTTTCACCAAGAAAATAACACTTCTTATCCTTCTACCTATTCTACAAACCCACTTTTGAAAGAACTTATATATTTGGCATTATTTTCTGTTAAAATGGAAGAATTGTCATTATATGGATAAAGAGGAACTGTCATTTCATGTCTTCTGACTTACTCCAGGCCTTGCCACCCTTACAATAATTCCTTCTCCTTCTCTTTCATCATCAAATTCACCTTATCTGATATTACTTCCACCCACACATGCATGCATATGATACAGTCTATTTTTAACCCCCCTCCTCAGGCCAGCTGCTTCTCTACCTATCTTCACCTTTTACTTTTTACACATACTTCAAATAGCATTTTCCTATGATGGCTTCCTTCACTTTTTTACATCCAATTAATTCTCTTCTTGATTCCTTAATTCCCACCAATCTACTGAATCAACAGTTTCAATTACTGCTATCTTGCAAAGTCCAGTGGTCCATTCTCATTCTTTTTTAAAATCAATCTCTCACACCAACATAACACATAGTTGATAAAGTTTTCTATTCTGAATTGCTCTTTCATTAACTCTGAAACACTCTTCTCTCTTGAAAGAATATCACTCCTAGCTTATGGGCTACTCTTCTTATTCTTGGCTTCTAAATATTAAAATACCCCAAAGAAGACTGTGCATAGCACATAATAGATCTTTAATAGTTTGGGGGGGGATAAATGAATGAAGGAATTTTGATACTAGTCTATTGTCACTCACACGAATTGGGAACTTTTATTATGTTACTGATTACTAGTAAGTTTGTACTTCACCCCTACTGAAGTAAAGGTGTTTAAATACCTTTAAATTATAGTATCTTTAAAACGTCAGTGACATTATAATCAGTAATTTGCTTTTTGATCTTCCTCAGCACATATGATCTTCCTCAGACAGCTCTTTACTGTCTCATTTTTTCATATGTCTGTGCCTCTTAGCTATTATGAGGCCTGGATGAATAAATTAGTGAATAAATGAATAATTATCATCCAGCTGATTTATGTTGAGTTTTAAAATAATCAAATAACATGTGCAATTTTCACATCAACTGCTGTTGAGCAATAATAACTTCTAGATGCACTGTTTGAGCCATGTAAACCTAAGCATAAAAGTGTATATGTTTTTTGATACTCAATTTTATCTGAAAATTTTTAGTTATTTTTCTAGCCAAAATATTTTCAGACTCTTAATTAATTTTTGCAATTTATCAGTTATCTAATATTCAATTCATCTGAAAATGTGATATGTATGCTTTCTTTGCCATAAGTCAAATAGCTTTGGAAAAAATGTTGAACAGAGAATAGTCAAGGACAACTTGTCTTGAGTATTCTCTTAGAAATCTCCTTTTTTGTTAAGAATGAGACATGAATCAATCCCAATTGGCCAATTTAAAATAGATATCCCACATGGATTTTTGGAGCCATTTATACCATATTCACTTTTACACCCACATTCTTAAATAAAACATGCCCCAAACTAAGACCATTGCCCTCCTGCATTTTTTGAGGTGTTTTTATACAGTGTTTCATTCATTGTGACAGGAAAAATTATGACTACATGTAACAAAATATTCATTAGCCATATGCAGAAGAACCCAAATAATCATGAACTCCTAACAAAACTGTGGCCTATTATTATAGGGCTCATTTAGTAGCCCAGTCTTGTCAGTAAGATTCCAGATTCTTCTCACCCTTTTACTCAGTTATTATGTTCATATTGCCTCTTTTTCTTCAACCAAGTCACTGCACATGGCTGTGAGAGCAGCTCTAAGGATCAGGTTTCAGGGTTATTTTCCATTTTAGAATTAGAACATAAGCGCAAAACATCTTTACTTTTATCACAGAAAACTACACTTTCCCCGGTTACATTTCTGCAAATGTCTTCTTGGACATCACTAGCTCACACAGCCTCCTCTAGTTTTAAGGGAGCCTGGACATATCTGCAAAAGGGATTGGAATGGTTTTAACTGCACTTTCATCTCTGGGCTGGCCATGGTGCAATCCCAAACAAATAGGGACTCCGTTAGCAACGCTGCTAGCATGAGCAACTAGCAATGCTTGCCGCACCTTCCCTCCTTTGCTCTCATTCCTAAGGATACTTTCCTAATGGAGAAAGGCACAGGACTCACACTGGGATCGCTGCAAGAATACTTTCTATTTGTGTTTTGAATACCAGTTTCTCCTGCCACCAATCCATTCCCCTTTATTTGCATCATAATTGCCTCTTTTTTTTTTTTTTTTGCATCTACCCCAACACTCTTACTGTTATGTGTCAACATATACATCTTATTTAGTTTCATCCTTCTTCTTCCTTAGCATCTGGCATATAAAGGGTGATCAATACCTCCAGCAACAAATGAGTGAATGGCTGTCTGCTTGTCAGACACCATTCTAAAATGCAACGTTTACATATTCAGATCCACCAGTACCCCTCCCCCCCCTTTTCTCTGTTGTGAGAAAGACAAATGTTTTGACCTGCCTTTCAAGGCATCTAGAACACAGATCTATTCTCCTTCAATTCTCATTACCCTTCAGTGTACCTCCTGAGGTTTAGCCCCGTGAGTTTTTCCATAGTCCCGTATAAACTACTCTATTTAGTATTTCATATGTGAAAGTGATTTATATATTATAAAATGACATGAAAGAGGAGCCATTATTTTGAGCAGATTCACCTCCATGTGCGTACTTATGCATCTGTCATATGAAAATTCCTTTCTTTTCTTCTCTTTTCCAAAACCTTTGTCTTTTGGCCCTCCTACTGAGACTCCATCAGCGACACACCCACATCCTCACTCATCTCCACATATTAGAGGTTAATGTTTTTAACATCTGGAACTCACTGTCTGTCTCACACAGCAATTCCAACTGTGGAAAGCCAACCAGCAGAACTGAAGAGTTAATAATCCTTGGGGGTAGCCCATAGCTAATAGCAGATGAGGATTTTGTGAATAAATACCTCAACATTTTTATCCTTCAGTTTGGGTAACTGTAAGGCATGCCTTATATGGTTTGCCACAATGCCTGTTAGGGTTAAGCCCCAGCTGTCCATGGTGGGAACTTGCTATTCTGCCACTATAGAGTGGTTTATCACTTTTTGTTTGTTTTTACTTCACCTGACTCTCTTCCTTTCTGGTTCACTTTCCCTTTTCTCTATAAACCTGCTGAACTTGACTCCTTGTCTCAGTGTCTGCTTCCAAGAGCACCCAAACTAATCTACCAGATTAAACCCCCCTAATACCCAGACTAACACACCTCCCTTCAGTTACCTCATTCTGTGACTTTCACTGATACTCAAGCCAGTATTCATTTCCTCTTCCATTCATTGTCGATGGTCACTTGTTTTTTCTTTTCCTTCCAAATATTTTAGCACCTGATTACATTTTTAATGTTCGTTTATTTATTTATTTATTTATTTACTTATTTACTTATTTATTTATTTTTGAGAGAGAGAGACAGAGCACGAGCAAGGAAGGGGCAGAGAGAGGGGGAGACACAGAATCTGAAGCAGGCTGATTCAGGCCTCTAACTCACAAACGCTAGATCATGACCTGAGCTGAATTCAGGTGCTTAACCGACTGAGGCATCCAGGTGCCCTACTGATTACATTTTTGTATAATATCATCAAATGTTGGGGTGCCTGGGTGGCTCAGTCGGTTAAGCATCCAACACTGGATCAGGTCATGATCTCACAGCGCTTGTGGGTTCAAACCCCGCGTAGGGCTCTGTGCTGACAGCAAGTTCAGAGCCTGGAGACTGTTTCAGATTCTGTATCTCCCTCTCTCTCTGACCCTCCCCTGTTCATGCTCGCTCTCTCTCACTCTCTGTCTTTCTCTCTGTCTCTCTCTCAGAAATAAATAAAATATTTAAAAATTTTTAAATATCATCAAATGTGGTTTATACCACTGTTTATTCTCAGTAAGATTCCAAGCTTCCAATGGAAGTTCCTACACCTTATGGAAATTGTCTATAACCTCAAACTAGCTGCCATAGACCTGGTCACCATAAAAGGATACCACAAGTGCTCTCTCTTTGGTTAATTGGCTGCTGCAAGTTCATAAGATACTATGCACTTCGGATAATTCAAAGAAAGCTGGAAGCCCAGGCTTTTATATGAAACTTGTTTCTGATGTTGTAGCTCACTGATGTTTTCAAATTATACCTGAGTTTGGATGCTAAGTTTGGCAACTAATTATTTTCTGATGGCTTTAGACATGTCACTTAATTTCTCTAAGTCTCAGTTTCTGCAGGGATAAATGGAACTAGTTACCTCTACATCATAGAACAATTGTTCCATCAGAGCATATATTAAATATGTTATATATTAAAAGTCAAAAAGATTGATGTGGTGGGTGATGGGAAGATAGACCAGAGCAATATTAGACTTGGGTGGTGCAAACAAGGCTGTCAGAGTGATCAGTGGTAGGATGGATATTTGCCATCAATGAAGTCATTGAGACTATCCCAGTAAGGGGGAAGTCCTTTCCATCAAAAACTTTTTTTCAGGGTTGGTAATCAAGGAACAACTGTTACCCTGAGAGGAGTTTCAGAGGTCAGCAGAGTAAAGAAGTTTAGTTTAGAGGCACAGAAAGCAGAAGAAACAAAGCAAGTATAGCCACAGTAAGAAAGAAGAGATTATTATGAAAATAACAAGATCTTAATCTGCCCTGATCAATAACTGTCTGGGAACCCCTAGCTTACTGGGAAAATCTAATTATATGAAGACACAAAACTATGGACAAGGAAAAAAACCAGCATTGAGTCTAAGACTGCTTTCAGATACCTCTTTCTAGAGTGAGGAGAAATGGGCACATAAGCAATACCACTCATCTGAAAGGTGTGTGGATTATTATATTCATGCTACATGAACTTTTGAAAAGCATTCACCCCCAGGCTATTTCGCTTATCTCTTTTGCCCAATATTTTTACTTTTTTATTTCACAACATTTATGATAAACATTTCAAGGAAAACATAACTGACTTCATTATTCAGAATTTATGGCCTCAAAGGAACTTCTGATCGTTTTCTTGGTCCTTGACTAACACTTTAAGGTCACTGTCGAGAGAGTTTCTATTGTCAACTAGGGAGACGTAGCTTTTCTTTGGAAAATCTATGGGGATTATCTCTTTTACTACTTTTCTACAATTATTATGAGAAATCCCTGGTGTCTCATTGAGGCGAATCAGAAAAATTATGTTATGCCAAATATGGAAATGTGGTAAGTATATTCTGATGATGTTGGCATACATTGATCAATGAATATCAGTTCCAACTAATTTGCCATTTGAAATCAATAGAAAATTTAATGAACATTCATGGTTAAAATCCTTTTCTAAAAATAATTATCTTGAAAACCACCTTCCAACTGAGTACTATTTGTGAGCTATCACAATGCTTTCTGTTAATTTGCTGTTCAGAAAAATTCATTTGGGTAATTCTCTACAAAGAGACATCTGCTTTCTCTGAATTCTGTTGAAGCTAAATTTTGATGACCTTCAGGGCCAATAAGTTCCTGATATATGGTGGCTGAGATGGGAGTGGACTTTAATTACATGTCTAGAGAGGGACTGCTGGATTGCATTAGTGAATATATTAGTATTTTATGGAAATTCAAGAGTATCCAAATGACTTAGTTCACAGAATAACAAAAACAAATCTTTTGTTTGAAAATCACCCCGGTCATTTGTGTTAATTGAGTCAATTGACTCTCAAACTCTCTGAAACAGTCATAAAACATTTTGCAAAAGACCCAGGAGTGTAGTAGAATGTTAACTTAAACTTCAATTCTGACATACCAAAGTAGGAGAAATACATATTTCAAGTAGAGGACCTCTGAACTATTTAACATTGATGTGTTCCCTTACTTAGTCAAATATTTCATGTGCCTAGTTATTTACTGGTTACACTATATGTAGCATATATAGAAAGGTTTGGTCTCAAATACTCAGAGCCTATTATTTCTGGAGGCAGAAATATATAATAATTGTAATACTGTGTGATAAGTATATCACAATAAATAATGGGAGTAATCAACTCTGAGGTGCAGGGGTAAGTGTATCAGTCAAGGTGACACTTGGTCTATGTCATAAAGGATGATTTGGAGTTTTATAGGTCAAAAAGATGACATAAAGGACAACCCAGACAGAAGGCACAGAAAGTATGGAGGAGAGCGGTACTCAGAAATTTCTTCTGAAAAGAAATAGATGGTATTTTAAGCCTGTGTCCATACAGTACCTGTTGCAATAATTCAAATCTTCTACTGTAGCATGAAAGCCACTATAGATAATTCAAATGAGTGTGGTTGTGTTCACTAAGACTATATGTGAAAAAATAGACAGTGGGCTGAATATGACTCATGGTGTAGCTCACTAATCACTATCAGAGTGAATTTTTTCCCAGAATATATCTGAGCAATTCTTTTAGTAGTCTCAACCTTTCAGTGTTAAGCTGGACCACAGAAAACCTCACCAAATCTTCCAAGGCTGTAGTAATTAGTACCTGGTCCATTCAGGCACCCACCTGTTATCCCCATCAACGTTCCTGCCACCTCCAGGGCACTTGATTTGTCCACATTCAGAGTCCCCCATTTGCTTTAAGACCCTGGAGATCTCATAACTCTGGAATGGTCATACCTCTCTCCTAGTCATAAAACATCTTGCCTCCCTTACTGCCCATCTAAGATACTCCAGTTTATTTAACTGATTACTGGAGATTTTGTGAGCCAAAGGTCTTTTAGGATTTGCCTTCCTAGCTCAACAACTCCTCTGCATCCTCAGACAGCATCCCTTTTATTTTACTTGGACCAGATTTCTCTTTTCCGTGTTCTTTGCATAACTAAAGAATATCTGCCTTCAGGAATCAGCTGAAAATCCTCTATCATAAAAGGTATCCTTGACCCCAGTTAAGCTTATGTCTCCTGGGGTTTCCTTCCTCACAACATACTATGTGTTTCTCTTCATAAACCTGATCTATCTACTTTTTATTACATATTTATGTTTATTGGCTTGCAATCTTTCTTGTGCTCTTCTATAAATCAGTGAGGGCACAGATCTTCTCCATGTTATTCCAAGTTGCCAACTCAATGAACATTTACAGTTGCTTTGAATAGGATGTGATGAATCCTAGGAGATGCTGACTTAAAAGACAGAACAAACTATGATATTTTTAGCTCTAACTTTTTAGTGATTAAAGCCTAGTCAATGTAGAATATTGGATAAAATGACTAGAAAATATGAAAAATAAAAGACTATGGACAGAAAATGGAAACCCCATCACATTAGAGAAGAACATGAGAATGATATGGCAGGGAAGCAAGTCTATGAACAACAGAGGAGAGTGGCATATTCAGCTGAGGAAGGAAAACATATTAAGGAAAAATGAGCAAGTGACATAGCCAAAGGCATCAGAAAAGTCAAGTCAAGTTGGTGTGGACAATCATTAATCTTTGTCTTTATCTATCTATCTATCTATCTATCTATATACCTAATTAGAGAAGACAAAATAGTTCTCCTATTAAAGTGAACTGATACTGTACTTGCATATACATGTAGAATGACTCTTGGTTTCCAAAGTCACCCTCTTTTAAGGGCATCACTATAACCTAATATTGACCATAATATTAGGGAGGTGGGCTTCCCAAGTATTCTCTTTTGTCCATTTTTTATATGTTATATCTTCTTGGTGAAAGTGAGGCTTCTTATTCAAAATATCAATTTCTTCTAATATTTTAGGCATAAAAGTCCATTATTTCTTTCACTTTTATCTAGCACTAATGCCTGCCATGTAGATCTTTGTTTACTAGGAATATAAGAAATTCACAAAAAGATGGGGCCCCTGCCATCATGAAACTCGCCTTCTAGGGAATTGGAAATGGAAAAACACTGACTACAAAATGGACTTTTTACATTCAGTTATAGTAAATGCTATGAAAGAGAGATATAATTTAAGGAAGTACCTAACAGGAAGATTGGGACTTGGGAAAAATGAAAAATAGGAGCATGCCAGGTAACAGGAGTGAGAATAAGTTGAAAAATATGCCTACTGTGGGAAAATGTTTGAAAGTCACAAAGAGGAAAGGCACATTCAAGGAACTACCGAAAGACTGCTACAAATAGAATAAAGAATCTAAGAGGGAAAGTGGTATGAAATTAAGCTAATCTGCTAGGCAGGGGGCAGATCACACACAATAGATCGTGACCATGTGAAAAGATCAATCTCTGTCCTGTATGGCGAAGTCATTAAGCTATAAGAATAGAAGGAGGGAAGCCACCTGGTTACTACTGAAGTACTCCAGGTGAAAAGCAATGCCGCCTGGTGCTTATAGTGAGGATGGGCTGATACGGGTCGATTAATTTGTATCAGAAGGAAACATTAAAGGTCCAGATATTGTTTTAGGATCAGTGACATTTTATCTGCATTCAGTGATTGCTCTGACACAGAGGAGGTCCTCTATAAAGGTTAACAAAATTGTAATTATTGTAATCAATGCAGGATCCTGAAGTTATTGTAATCAATGCAGGATCCTGAAGTTATCGACCTACTGAATATGAAATAGTTTCTGGAATTTGCTGCCAGGTGAATAATCATCTTCTGATACCAGGAGACTTGACCCACTAAGAAGGTGTCTGGGCATCCTTGAAACCAATTTTGAATAACATTCTCTGCAGGGTCACCCTTTTTTTCCTGCCGAACTTGCACTCTGCCCCTGCAAGAGTTAACCTTTCCCAGTTGGAGCAGGGGTTGCTGTTCTATGCTGATCCACAGATAAAATGTAGGATGCATTTCCTGGGTTCAGCTGCCCCTGTTGCTAAAAGCCCAGTGACTCTGTCTTCAATAACATATTTTTACTAGAAGCTTCCTCTTTAATTCATTTGATATGTACTGCTGAAGTCTCCTCAAGGGTCAAATTTCATTCAGGCCCTTTGGAAAACTTCACTTTGAGTTCCATATTCTAGCTACACCATCAGTCAGTTAGCTATAAATGTGCTCAAAACAATGGTGTTTTACAGCATAGCTCTGAAAAATGATTAGCAACAACCACAATAGAGTGAATTAATTAACTGAGGAGTTTACAATTTTTAATAATGTCTCTTGTCCATGATATAAAAAGGACACATTTGGCAATTCAACAATTTCTTTATATCTTGCAGTTTTACATGAGGCTGAGCTTGTGAGAAATCTTAGGAAGACCTCACAGATGAAGGCTTAAAGTGAGTGCTCACCTATGAAGGCTCTGATTCGTATACTGGAGGGAATATTGTTGGATGGACAGAAAAACTCTGGGTTGACTGAAGATCAAGAGAAACTGAAAGTCTTCAGTGGATGGCTTCTGAGCTTATAACACTTAGCCTGAATTTAGCCTGATTTAAAGCTATGTATATATAAATCCTGGGAAATAGGCTTGTGGACCTTAAAACACCACACACAATCATTTCAACTATTTGGATTGTCCAAATTCTAAGGTGGTGTTGGAGAGTGAATTTTTTATCTTTTACTACAATGTTTGCTTTTTAATGAGATTTCATTTTATCACTGTCAATAGTTCAGAACAAGTCAGTCTTTTTTTTTATTTTTTTAAAGTTATTATTTATATTTGAGAGGCAGAGAGTAGGGAGTGGTGGAACAGAGAGAGATGGAGACAGAATCCAAAGCAGACTCCAGGCTCTGAGCTGTCAGACAGAGTTCAATACAGGGCTTGAACCCCCGAACCATGAAATAATGACCTGAGCCAAAGTCGGACGTTTAACCAACTGAGCCACCCAGGCACCCCAGAACAAGTCAATCTTCTAAATGCCAAATTCCAAGAGTTGTTCTCTGAGTGTGATCAAGTAATTGAGGAATGAGCATCCCTTCCATGAACAGTTCTTTAATGAAGTCAAAGTGACTCAAGTAGGCAAAATCCTAAATTCCTATGATTGAAGGGAATAAAACTACTAGGAGGAATTAAATTAATATGGCATATGTTCCCTCATTCAAAAAAAATATTGAGCTTCCTCAATGTTCCAAGAACTATTCTAGACACAACAGATGTGGCAGTAAATAAAACTGTAAAAAAAAATCCCTATCCTTTGGATCTTGCTTTCTAGTGATGAAAGACAGACAACAAATACACGCATATATAAAAAGGGTTGTCAGGGAAGACATCACTGAGAAGGTTACACATGAACAGAGATTAAAAGAAGGATCAAGCCATGTGGATATGTAAATACCTGAGGGATATGGAAAGAGAAAATTGCAACATTAAAACTTTAAGGAATAGCTGGGAGGTCGGTGTAGCTGAAGCCTAGTGGAACAATGGGAAGTCAGTAGAAGTGAGACCATGAGACGAGAAAAGTAACTAGAGCTTTTATTGTGTAGATATTTGAAGACCACAGTAAGAATATTTCTTTTTACTGTAAATGAAATGGGCACTGCAGCAGGTTAAGAATGGTCTCCAAGTCTTTGATGTGCCTTCCATGGAAAGGTAGGGAGTATGTCCCTTCCTTTGAAATGGGGTGGAATTTGTAACTGCTTTGACAAACAGAACACAACAGAAGTGGCTCTATGCCAGTTTCTGGGCCCAGATCTTTACAGACTCGCAGCCTCTGTTTCTTGTTATGTGGAATGCTCATACTTGGAGGGCATCATATTCTGAGAAGCCCAACCCATATGGAGAGACCATGATAGCAATCTGATCAACAGCCAGCTGAGCTCCCAGTCAACTGCCAGCATCTACAGCCAGCCAGGTGGATGAGTTACCTTGAACATCCTGCCCAATAAGCTTTCAGATGACTTCATCCCCTGTCACTATCTGTTAGCATTCACCACTTGCATTAAAAAAAACCCCAATCAGAGTCATTCAGCTAAGACCAGACAATACAGAAATTCATGAGAGATAATAAAAAAATTGTTGTTTAAAACCATGAAGCTTTAATGTAACTTGTTGTGCAGTAATAGATAGCCATAACAGTATTTATTACAGGTTTATTACTGGAGTCATGATCTGACTTAAATTTTAGGAGAGTCATTCTTCTTGCTGTATTAAGAATACAAGGAAGACAAAAGTAAAACTAAATGAATTCACTGGAGGCTGGTAAAATAATCCTGACATGAGACTAGAGCATGTGGACCAGGGGAGTTAAATATGAAAGTGAAAAGAAGGTATGATATTCTGGATATGTTTTTAAGGTCGTGATAATACATTTTGTTAATGGATCAACTGTAGGGTACAAGATAAACAGAGGAGTCAAGAATGATTTCAGAATTTTTGTTCAAGAAACTGAACAAGCAGATTTGGCAGCTAGCAGAAGTGGAAGAAATTAAGACTGGTGTGTGCAATGTTAACTTTGCAATGCCAATAGACAAGTATGTAGACATATCAAGTGGGCAGTTCTATGTATGAGTCTGGAGTTAGGAACAAAAGCCATGCCAGAGACAGACATTTGAGCATTCACTTTGGCCACACACATACTAAAATTGGAATGAAATAGAATAGATTAGCATGACCCCATTGTAAGGAGGACAGAGACAGATATTCGATAGTCATCAGTGACCACCAAGAAAGCGTCATAGACACTATGCCCTGGGATTCTCTTACTTTACATGATTGGAAAGAAGATGACAAACAGGAAAGAAGAATGAGGAAGAAAGGCCCATGAGACAGAAGTGATGTGATGAGAGTTAGGGCAAAGGAAGAAAGTAACTAAAGATGAAGGATGGGGTGCCTCTCAAATGATGCTGACAGGTCAAGTCAGCAGAGGACTAACTTGACCATTGGACTTCACAACATGCGAGTCCCGGTGACCTCTACAAAGTAGCTTCAGTGAAGTGGTAGAGGCACAAACCTCTTTGGACCAGGTTGAAAGGAAAATGGAAAAGAGGAGTTAGAGATGCAGCGTAGGCAATTCTTTCAAGGAGGTTTGCTGTTATAAGGCAAAGAGAAAGAGAGGCAGTTGGATGAGCAGGGTGAAGAGAAGTAGAGAGATGTTTTGTTTTGTTTTTTAAGATGGGGCAAGCACAGCATGTCTGTATGCCGATAGGAATGCTCCAGTAGAGAGAGAAACCAGCGTTGCAGGATTGAGAGGGGAAAGCCAGAGCGGTGTCCGTGAGGGGGAATTTTACCACTGGTGTTAGGAGAGATGGCATAATATGTTGAGCTGATGCCACTTTGTGAGGAGTGAGGAGTAATGGTGAGACTTAATTTTCTTTCTTTTGTTTTTTTATATTTTTATTTATTTCTAAGAGAGAGAGAGACAGACAGCGTGAGCAGGGGAGGGTCAGAGAGAGAGGGAAACACAGACTCTGAAATAGGCTCCAGGCTCTGAGCTGGCAGTCAGCACAGAGCCCGACGCGGGGCTCAAACCCACGAACCGCGAGATCATGACCTCAGCGAAAGTCAGACGCTTAACCGACTAAGCCACCCAGGCGCCCCAAAGACTTAATTTTCTAAGTGACACAAGGTCATCAGCAGAAAATAAGATTGGGAGCCATTATGTGGGATGCTTGAGGAAAGAAGAGAAAGTATGACATCGTTTTCTAGGAGAGAGGGAAACTCATTAGACCAGGAAAAGGTGTTCTGATCACTGGGCAGTATTAGGGCGCACTTGATGTTAGTGATCATGGATTTAAAATGAGAACAGCCAACATGGCCTCGAGTCTCCAACCGTGTTTAGCTGTGTGGGTGAAGGTGTGAAAATGCAAGGTAAAATTTAACCAAGGTTAGCACTGTAAATTGAGAAAAATAAAGAAACAAAGGGAGGGGCAGTTGAGACTGTGTGCAGGGGAATGATGATAATGATTGTCCATGAGTCAGAAGCTGGAATTTTACCATTATTGTGCCATAGCATTAAACACACACACACACACACACACTTTTCATTCTGCTAATAGAGCTGGCAATCAGGGTTCTACTAAGACTTCTCTTTGCTGGAACATCTTATTTCAACAAAAGTCTCTAATTAATCCACACTGACTGAATACCTGGTCCGGTGGATGATAAAAGATGATGGGCAGAGAGCTTCTGAGAACAATTCTGATGCAGAAGCAAGAAAGGATGATTTTTGAC
Organism: Crocuta crocuta; assembly: GCF_008692635.1. Taxonomy (NCBI): domain Eukaryota; kingdom Metazoa; phylum Chordata; class Mammalia; order Carnivora; family Hyaenidae; genus Crocuta; species Crocuta crocuta. The sequence continues at coordinate 14,995,109 of NW_027551568.1, read as the reverse complement.
ACTGGTTACAAAGACATTATCTTACCCTGGGAATTCTTTAGTACTCATTAGAGAGGGATTTTCATGACTAGGATTTAACATCCACTTAGCATTCATAGTGGGCTGAGACCTTTATGGAAAATATAAACAACATTCTCCCTGCTTTTATGGAGCTTTACAGGCTACCCTAAACTTTTGTCAAGCGCCTAATAAAGACAAGAACTTGTTCTAAATTGCTACTGTAACAATGCGAGAAACGGGATTTTGTTACCAAGAAGTTGAAGAAGTACTTCACAAATAAATTCAAATCTAGCCAACAAGTTCACTTCCTCAATGATCTTGCACCAATAAAGGTTACTTCATCTTGAAACATATGCTTTTCTGGAATCCCCATAATGCTAATGGCTCCCCCATTTATCATCCCTAATTTCTTAGCAGAGGCATATTGCATTTTCTTCTTATAAATCTTTATTCTGATCAAAGAGTCAATTAAAGAGAGATTAATCTTTTTTTCCAGGTAGGAAATTTTTTCATTCTTTACCTGGAATTGTAATTAGTTTTACTTTCAAATCTAGTAGTAGATGCTAGCGGAGAAATTACATAACTTACATAATACCATTACCAACACAGCCATTTTGTGGTGCCATTGCTTTTACCTTTGTAATACTGCCCTAAATAACTCATATATTCTCTTTCTTTCTCTCTGTGTAATTTGAATCTCAGTGGGAGTTTTCTCAAAAGATTTATATTCCTTGAATAAATAGTGGCCGAGGGTTCTTGCTAAACTTATAAATGTCTCTTTTCTTCTCTGAATTTGGCTCTCTACTCTATATTGTATTCTTGAATGATTTTACTTGCAATCTTTGCTAAATTGCATTGTGACAGTTCAGACTTTAGTATTCTTTTGAAGACCTATTTTCTCCTGAATAGATATAAATATAACTTGAAAGCAATGCTAAAGCCCGTTTCCTCCTACAAGCTTTGAAACAAAAATTTGAAAGAGTGTGGTACAACATCTGGCCGATGAAGCTTCCTCTTCTGGTTATGCTAACACAGATTGTGCAAACTGATGTCCCAGTGTTAAATGACAGGACCCAGCTTCTGTTATCAAGCACCTTCTCTCTATTGATTCTCAAAATAGGTTTTATTAAAGTGCTTTCACTTGGGTCTGAAAGGAACCTTGGAAGAAACCTTAGAGATTTTGAGTTCAACCCCCTAATTTTTCAAATGAGCTAGCAATTTTGAGACTTGCCCAAGCCTATAGCTTATAAAACTAATTCAGGGACCAACAAGCCCTAATCCATTTCTTGATTTTCACTTCAATGTTCTTTCTGGTACACCACATCAGAATGAATAAATAACCACACCACTCATGTCTGTGCATTTTATAACTCAAATTACACTGACAGAGTTTAAGATTGTTCTGATAGCCAGGCTTTTGGATACTTCTAATTTATGTGACCATGGCTTAATTTTAGGAACATCTATGATGACTGTCAGTTAGATGTTCCCTGATAATCAGAAACGTCTGGTATGCCAGCTGGCGGGTATTGATGGTAGTGAATATGGCAGTTAGGAAACTATTATAAGAGGGATTAAGAAGCTGCTCACGAATAATTTATTCTTAAGTCAAAGAGAGTCAAGAAATAGAAAAGTTCTAAAACTTGTGGGTCACAATTAGACAGGGGTTCTTAGAACTGTGGAATAACCAGCATTCAGATGAACCTCTGAACCAATCTGTTTACAGAGGTTTATAATAAGAGAATGCTGTTTCAACATTCTTAGCCGCGCCTTGGAGATGCAAGGCACTGCCAGCAGTGTTGTGTTTACAGGGGTGCAAAATGTTTGATATTAGGTATTGACAGCTTTGGCTTTGGCAGCTTTGGTAGGGGCAATGATGCCTTTGTCATGGGCTGTCTTGTTGTCCATGACAATGACTTCACTCAAAGAAGAGCACCGGAAGTGAAGAGAAAGAAAGGTGTGGATCAAGTCAGTAATTACAAGGACCCTAAGAGCATAAGAATTGCCTTCTGTAGGTTACTGGGAACATAGAAGAAGCTCAGATTTTGTAATTTGTGCAGAGCCTGGGTCAGGCAAATTCAGATATTGTGAATCCCCAGTCTGGTATGTCCTAAAAGAATATGAATTATACATCATTATGATTTGGAACACCTAACTGGGGGTACCTACTGATTAATGATAGTTGGTGAATTTTAAATACTACTGGAGGGAATCAGGAAAGTGTCAGCAGGTTAGAGGACCTTACTTATCAGGAAAATGAATAATGGGGGTAAAAGAGGGCCATTACTTGCAGTTTTCATCTAAGAAGCAGGACATTTGAATAATGTGTCCATGTTTCTGGTGGAGGCATTCTAATCCTGACATGAATGCTATAAAATAGATATACCTTTTTTTTTAATACTGAATTTTCTAACAATGAGCCTTTTTCTTTCTCAACATATATCATGTTTATCTGAATCCAAAAGAACTTAGCTAGCTGAGAAAAGGTTGGAAGGTCCTGATACGTAAAACAATAAAATCGTAAAATTTGGCATGTAATGATAAGCACGTTAGCATTTTTCCAGTTATGTTTATGTATTCATTCATTGATCAATCTATATATCAGTTTCTTTCATTTTTGATAAACAGTTTAAACATGTTGTACCTGTACACGTGAAGAAATCTCCCTTCGTATAAATAAATCTACTGATTCATATTTTAAGTTACTACAATCTTTTTTTTAAAGTTTATTTATTTTGAGAGAGAGGGGATACAGACAGAGAGAGGGAGATTCCCAAGCTGTCTCGAGGCTGTCAGCATGGAGACTGATGTGGGGCTCAATCCATGAACCATGAGATCATGACCTGAGCTGAAATCAAGAGTCAGATGCTTAACCAACTGAGCCATCCAGGTGCTCCTAAGTTGCTACAATCTTTATTTATATGTGTCAAAATAATACTGGCTTGTTAAAACATTCAGACAGCCACAAACAATATGGTAATGATAATGATAATTACAACTGATGATTACTAGGTGTACAAAGTAATGTATCTACTCTACTCTATCATTTAATAATTCAAACAGCATTATGACATTATGGATTAAAGTGTTTTCTTATTTCCATTTTACTGAAGTACAATTAAAGAAAAAATGTGCCCAGAGTTACATACATCCAATAAGATTCAAATCCAGAATCAAAGTCTCATTCTAATTCAAACTATATGTATAAAGATACATTAGTACAAATAAACAAACTCCAAGTTGATGAAATGACACTACAAAGAGATTCAGAGGATTAGAAACCATTTCACTAGGAGAATGTCTTCAGGGAGAGTTTACAAGAAGGGAGAATTATCCTTCCTAAAGAAGAATTCCTTCAGACTTTTTGCATGGAGGTAAATAGTTATTTTGAAAATCTACAGAAGGATTTCATGACTGCCCTCCTGTCTTTATGAGAATTAGGAGATCAATGATTAGTGGCAGGCACTATGTTGATCAGCTTTAATAGATAAGCTCTCAACAATGCTTCATTCAATACCTAATTTACTAGTTAGTAGCACAAGTCACACTAATAATGCTCAGAACAGCTGTTGAGCTGGAAACTAAGAATATGAATCAACACTCTAGTGTCTAGGAGGCATTCTTACTGAGGAACCACCAGTCTGTAGGTCAGAGTCAAAGCTCTGAAATAGAATAAGGCTTGAGACTCATGGAAAAGGCATTTACACATCTCCATGACAGTCCTGAACTGAGAGACCCTATTCTTAGGCCCACTTGAAAATGTTACTATCACCCTCACTCAATTGCCAGGAAACCACTTTCTAAATCACAAAAACTCCCTTATGATTTTATAAATTATTCTTTTTGCATCCAGTGGGCAAAAGATTCATTAGTAAACACCACCACTGGCTGTCCTTGCACTGGTTACATTCCTCTTACATCCAGAAAGAAAATTTGCACTTGTACTTGTCCTTAGGTTGAATGTGGGAGATATGAATTGTATTAGCATCCAAGTGAAAGTGAAAAGAAGCCATGTGCTGGTTGAAGAGCAAATAATGAGCCTGGTGAGATTTCTGTTTGCTCAGAATGAATAATCAGAGGGGAAAAGAAAAGGATGAAGGAAAAATTTAAAAACTTCCCAGCCTAAAAGGAGAGGCACTTCAGCCAAAAGATTAAAAAATAGAAGTTATGGGGTTCCTGGGTGGTTCAGTCTGTTTAGTGTCCAGCTCCTGATTTTGGCTCAAGTCATGAACTCATGGTTCATGAGATTGAGCCATACCTTGTGCTCTGCCCCCGACAGCACAGAACCTGCTTGAGCTCCTTTCTCTCTCACTCTCTCCCTATTTCAAAATAAATAAATAAACATTTAAGAAAATAAATAAAAGTTATAACATGGGACAATTTTAATGAAGAGCTGTCAATGAGACCTTTTAAAACACAGTAAGTGATACAAGCAAATGGGTTCAAGTACAAGGGTCATACGAAGATACAATACTCTTCTAGGTTTTAGGGTTTTGTTTTCTTTTCCCTGAGATATGGAATGTTTCGCCTTACTTAATAATGAATACTGAATATTTTGTTATTAAGTCTTACCAACATTACATTTTCTGGAAATTTCTTAATTGTTTAAAGGCCAAATGTAGTTATGCTTCCAAACTAGAAGTAAGCCATCCTTGGCATCAGTGAAAGAGGGAAAAGGTGTAATTTAACAAAAACCTAGGAGACTATGCTGAAATGAGATGTAATTCTATCTCACACAGTGGCAAATGGCTTATGTTGTCCGGGAATTTGGGAAAGCTATATGAGAACACTTACTTAATTATTAGTAGTGAAATTTTTACCTTGATTTGGGGTCATGAAAATGTGCCACAACTGAGTTCATCTGTTATCAGACGCCTCTCCACATTAGTTTGCTTGAAACACCCCTTGTGGCAGATGGCAGAAGACTCAAAGGTCAAAGATGGGATATTAAATGCTGAGCTTCTGAACATCTGGAGCACTGTTTAAAAAAGAAAGAAGAAGAAAGAAAAGTAAATATATATAGGTGTCATTTGTTGTCATTCATATGAACATGACAGAGTATACTTCCCTGCAAGTCAGCGGAGGTGATTTCGATTTTGATAGAATATAGCACAAGAGAAGACATTCCTCCTCTCCCTATTACACCTGCACAGACGATTTATTTGCTGCATCCTCAGGCAATGAGCAGCCTGATGGTGATGGAAGTCATCAGCATGCCCACAAGCACCATCTGTGCAGGAGCTAGGCTAATGAGCAAAGTAAGTAGGGGCTGGCGAGAGACTGGCAGTGAGGGGAGAGGGCAAGGTGGCTGGATTTAACTCCAAGCAATCCAGAGGTGGACTTTCATATAAAACAGGAAGTCTCAGCCATGGCTCTTTATTAGGCATACAAAGGGAACTGTTGCAGGCTTTCAATGCTCATGCCCTACTCCAGATCAGTTGATTCCCAATTTCTAGTGATGGGGTCTAGACGGTGTATTTTTTTAAAACTTCCCAGATTATTTTTATGTGCAGTCAGTAAAGAGAACCACTGACAGAGAAGGCAATATGCTGAATTCACTCTGCTCTGAACATCCGGGTGTGGAATCAATGCATAGGACGTTGCTAGCCAAGTGTATTCCAGAGGCTACTCACACCATCCTCACCCAAGAGTTACTAGGATTGAAGAACCTTATGCCCCATCCTGGACTTAGTGCAGTTTAAGAAGATTCTCAGATGATTCATATTCACATAAAAGCTTGAAAAACACTCAGCATGTTGCTTTTTAAATTATGGAATTTGAAAAATTGTGAATTAGGGCATTGCTTTTCAAGTTGTGGAAAATCTATGGGAGAGAACTTAAGGTAGAAAGTGTTATGTAATTTATTCTGTCAATCATTCAGTAAAAATCTGTAGAATACTAAGTTGCTAGAGTGGATTCCAGGAACAAAACGGTGAGCCTTTACAGGTAGAGCCCCTGTTCCCATTTACCTGTATGATGAGCAGCTGTGATAAAGGCTGGAAAGAGCACCTCTCCTCCATGACCCCCTCCCCAGCCTAAACTCCTTCAATGGGTTACCAGTCTGCTTAGCACCAAATCTTAACACACCTACATCAGGTCTTGGTGACCTATGGTTACAGCCATGTGATTGTTTCTTCTGTGCTTGAGCCACACTACACTTACTATCATTTTCCTGGTCTGGCTCTAATCTTTTCCCATCCATTTCAGATCCTTGGAAATGCTTCTCCCTCTGCCCTGTCACCCACCATGTTCTTAGCTTCAGTTGCTCCTTCTTGTCACTTCTAGACAGATCAGTCTCCTTGGTTATAAGACCATTCCTTTCAAGATTACTTATCTTGAACTTAATTAAGCATCCTTTTGTTGATGTAAACTCCATCCTTATCAGTAGATGCAGCTCCTTGAAAGAATGAGTTTATTTGTACTCATGCTTCATCTTCAGCAATGAGCACAAAGCCTAGCACATGCTAATGGTCAACCAATCTTTATTGGAATAGCCAATACATATTTGGATGAATGAATAAACCAAGACACCTTAGTAAAGGAGGGGAGAAGTGTCAAATGTCCTTGAACAGTCAAATAATGTGATGACTGGAAAATATCTGTTGGATTTAGTGACACGGGTAAAACAAATATCAGAAATGCTACATATTTGAGTTTCCTTTTGTAACTTCACAAGACTTACCAGCATACTGAAAGTACCAGGAAACACTGTGGTAAAGGTACACATTTACCCTCTTTAACATAATGATTTTGGTATTTATTTGGTCCCAGAACCATTTGCCAAAAATACTAATTACTAACGTCCCAGGGAATTATTATTCCGATGATCAGTAGTTGAGAAGTCCTGCATCCCCATGAGATGCCACAATCCCAATGCATGGGAGCATTGGATGTTGCCCCAGCATTTTGACTCTGAAAACTTTCACCTAGAAGTATCCCTTCCACTCGCATTCCATAGGGCCTGAGATCAACTGAGAAGGGAAATACCATCCCGTATAGACTCAAAGGACTAGAGTCGACCAAATATTAGTAAGCTGCTGTAATGACTTCCAAATCTTTTGATCACCTGAGAAACATTTATTCATCATTTAAGATGTCACTAAAATGTCATTTTTTTCCCATTCTCATCTCTGCTTCCATATGTGTGCTGCTTGTGTAAACCATGCTCACCTCTGGAATAGCACTTTGCATACTGTGCTAAAGTATTTCTTGCTTGATCGCACACTTTGTAAAGGCAGAGCCTTTTTACTTTCTCCTTGAGCTAGTCCAATGTCAGCATGGAGGCTCCTTTAAGAATTGATTATTTCTTGAGTGGATGCATTAATTAACTCTCTGTTTACCTCTCTATCATACGGACCACTGCATTCCCAACACCAGACGCAGGCCTAACCATTGAGAAGAGACTCTTTATATAAATCCATGAAAATATTTTACCAAACTGAGCCTCAGTTTCTTTGTCTCCAAAGAAACATTTCTAATGATAAAAGTCACCATCTATAAAAGCATCATGTCCAGAGCTTGATACATAATAAGGCAAATAATGTTATTTCCCTATCTTTGAAATAATAGAGGTGAATTTGGTCTGACATAAGTACAAAAGAATCAAATCATTTCAGGTAATACAGGAACTTACTCCTTACTAATTTCGCTAGTTATTAACCTCCAGTAGAGGAAATAAGAATGGGGTTACCCCAAATTAAATCATCCTTGAGGGGAAATTGGGGATAAAATTTGATAGAACAAATACTAGTATATAAGTGGTTTGATGTTTTTATAATTAATAATGCTAATTAATAAATATCACATAGGGTATGTATTTTCTATAATAGTCCTTAGCTATATAGCTGATAAATTATAAACGAAGAAAGGTAGAAGCTAAGAAGAGAGAATTTTAAATAGGTTTGAGTCTTAAGAAATAGATCTCTTTTACCTGAGAAGGCTGAGAGGAGGCATGATGGATATCTAGTAGACCTGTTTCCTGCCCACCATCTGATCTCCTCTTTTCTTTTCTAATCACATCTATTTTCCATAGGTGACCGTGCTGAATTGATTGAATTGTCCATGTGGTTTCAAGAGAATGGACATCATCTCTTTTTATCCAGAGGCAGCTCAGGCTTAGTCACACATAGCCTAAGATTGAAGGTCCATCTCCCCTATTCATGGACTCCATATTTTTATTTTTAATTTTTAAAAATTTTTAATGTTTTATTTATTTTTTGAGAGAGAGATAGAGACAGCATGAGCAGGGGAGGGTCAGAGAGAGAGGGAGATACAGAACCTGAAGACAGGCTATAGGCTCTGAGCTAGCTGTCAGCACAGAGCCTGATGCGGGTCTCAAACCCACAAACTGTGAGATCATGACCTGAGCCGAAGTCAGACACTTAACCAACTGAGCTACCCAGGCGCCCCATATTTTTAATTCCCCTACTTGCTAGAATATACTCATAATCCCCAAATAAACACCCCCAATGTTGCCCTAGTCATTCACAGACATGTACACAAGAGCAAAATATTTGCCACCCAATGGGTACATAGGGTTGAACATGGTGAAGCTCTGACTTCTTGTTTCAGCTCTCCTACTATAAACAAGTTTCCTTTCTGAGGTCTAGTTGGTGCCAAGTTTTTCTTCACAATTTGTGCTTTTAGTCGATGACTTTACTGTTTAAAATGACCCCAAGCAATAGCTGAAATGCTGTCTAGTGCTCCTAACAGCAAGAAAGCTGTGGGCACCTTATGTAAAAAAATCTCTGTGTTAGTAATCTTCATTTGAACATGAGGTACACTGCTTCTGGCTATGAGTTTAATTTTAATGAATCAACATGCATATTATATAAGATATGTTTAAACAGAAACACATAAAGCATTGATTGGTTTGTAAGAACATGGTGACCAGAGGCTCTCAGGAATGGAGCCTTGTTCCTATATGTCACCTAGAAGCCACCGTTTCATTTCTGTTAATGCAGTACTTGTGGCAACTTTATAGCAGTAACTACAGCAAATAAAGAGAACTGACTGTATTTCTATGGGATTTAGTTTGAACTATTGGGGAAGAGAGCTTTTCTATCATATTGCTGATAGTACTGAACTCTATGTTGTTGGTAGCTTCCTAAAGTCAGAGAAAGCCTGTCTGAGAATAGAACCAAGAGAAAAGAAATCAAAGTAAGAGATAGAAACAGATAAAAATAGAGGTAAGAGAGGGAGAGAGAGAGAGAGGGAGAGAAAACCTGAAAGAGAATGAGGCACTGAGACCTGGTGCATATGAACTCTTGGGTTTTACTAGCACCTATAATACATTTACCTTGAATTTTTTCTTTTAGTTCCATAAACCAATAAGCCACCTCTTTTTTTTTATCCTTTTTCTTTCCTTAGATTACCTTGAATTGTTTTTTAGTTCCATAAGCCAATAAGCCACCTCTTTCTTTTATCTTTTGTCTTTGCTTAGATAATATGAGCTGATTTATAAATTAAAGAGTTCTAAATGAAAATGAACATTATAAGGAAGATGGTGATCATGTTTTCTTCTTTCTTGGTTGCAAGAAGGAATCGACTAATAGTTTAGTAGGGGTTTAGAATTTGTTGTCTATAAAATAGGTTCTAGAAATTGAATAGAAATTAAAAACCATAAGTATTTTTGAGAGATATTTCAGAATCTTTTCCTTTAATACTTTTTCAATAAAAATTACAAACCAAGGTGCCAGAGATGTGCTAAGAATAAACTTTGAAGTAAAACTGTCTCTGTTTCAGTTAAGAATAGTCCATATCTAAGTAAGTCCTTTACTGGAAAGATTGTAAGATGGGGACTAAAACAAACCTACAGTTGAATCTTGGTCTTTGTATATACCAGCTTTGTGACCTTAATTTTTCTAGGCCTTATTTTCTTCCAATGGAAAATAGGCATATAATGTGATCTTAAATTTGCACATAGTATGACCTCATTTTTTTTCTTGAAATAACAAATATTTGTAAGAATTAGATGAAGTAAAATAAAATGATTGGCAGAGAGGGGTGCCTGGGTGATTTGGTCGGTTGAGCTCTTGGTTTTGGCTTAGATCTTTTGGTTCGTGGGTTCAAACCCACATAGGGCTCTGCGCTGGCAGTGCGAACCTGTTTGGGGCTCTCTCTCTCTCTCGCTCTCCTTCTCCGCCTCCTCCTCCATTCCCCTGCTTGCATGCTCTATCTCTCAAAATCAATAAATAATCTTTTAAAAATATATTGGCAGAGAGCATTGAGCATGGTAGCATCAACTAAAATTGGCTGTTGTGAAGTTAGTCAGAGAAAGCCAAATACCATGTGACTTCACTCATATGAGGACTTTAAGACACAGAACAGATGAACATAAAGGAAGGGGAACAAAAATAATAAAAACAGGGAGGGGGACAAAACATAAGAGACTGTTAAATATGGAGAACAAACAGAGGGTCACTGGAGGGGCTGTGGGAGGGGGGATGGGCTAAATGACTAAGGGGCAGTAAGGAATCTACTCCTGAAATCTTTGTTGCACTATATGCTAACTAACTTGGATGTAAATTTAAAAAATAAATAAATAAAAGTGGCTGTTGTTTATAGTTGCTTCTTTTTTATATCATAATACGTATGCAATTAGATAGTGGAAAGTCAAAAACAAAATCTATGAACTTCCCATTTGTAATAAATAGTTTATGTCATCTCCATTTCAGGTATTGTAGAATTTACTTGAGATGATATAAGATAAAAATGTCACCATTTATCTCTTCAAGGAGTTTGTCAACCAATAGAAAGTGTAAAGATGTAGATAAATATAATTTCAGGTAGATTTACTATTTAAACATTTTTTTAATGTTTATTTATTTTTTAGAGAGAGGGGGACAGAGCACGAGCCAGGGGTGGGGTGGAAAAAGAAAGAGGGAGACTCAGAATCTGAAGCAGGTCCTGGGCCCTGAGCTGTCAGCATAGAGCCCAATGTGCGGCTTGAACTCACGACTGTGAGATCATAACTTGAGCTGAAGTCGGATGGTCAACTGACTGTGTCACCAAGATATCCCTTAGATAGATTTATTTAAGTGCTATCCTTGATATATATAGTTACAACATATCCTGGGGCGCCGAGGAAGAAGAGGCATCTAGGAAGGAAGATGATGTATTTGAAATGAGGGCTGAGAAAATGGATCAGGATTCACCAGGCAAGAATGCAATGGAATGTCCAGGTGAGGCTGTAGACTCTATCCGGGCCGCTAAACGTTGTTTCATTGCAGTAGAAATGAAATGGAAAAGCCCATGAGATAGCAAAGCAGATAAATCTTTTTTGTTGTTGTTTTGTTAAGAAGTTCGTGGCAGACTAAAAATTTTCAAGCTTCATAGGATAAGCTATTCATAGCACACTCTCCAAGATCTTTCTCAAAGGTATGCATTATTATCCTCATTTTTTTTACTAAATATGGGCATTGTTTTATCGGAACATGTTTCAGAATCTTCATCTAAGAAAATTCACCTCGCTGGATTTCTCTGATCCGTAAATTAACATGAATTTTCAATTTGCATTTCTTTTCAGGTTTTAAGAAACAAATTATAATACCTATAAACATGTGTGTTTTAATAAATTTCACTTTCCTACAAAATTTTCCCTCTGCATGTTTTTAAAATCAGAAATCTAGCAACATGGATGGACCTTGAGGGTGTTATGCTGAGCAAAATAAGTCAGGCAGAGAAGGACAAATATCATATGTTTGCACGTATAGGAGGATTAGGAGGAACTTGACAGAGGAACAAGGGGGAGAAGAAGGGCGGAAATGGTGGGGGAAAGGGAGACAAGCAAACCATGAGAGACTCTTGAATGCTGACAAAAGCTGAGGACTGATGGATGTGGGGGGAGGGGGGGGATGGGCATGGAGGAGGACGCTTGTGGGGATGAGCACTGAGTGTTATGTGGAAACTAATTTGACAATAAACTATTAAAAAAAAAATCAGAAATCTAAATAATTAATGTTACCATCTCGTACTTCTCAATGGGTGATTTAAAATTTTTTCCCAATAAACCCACTGTATTTTTCTTACCAGGATTCTCCACCTCCCCAAATTCACATTATCTATTTACAGTCTTTAACTTAAAAAAAAATGTACTACAGATTATTCTTTTTCCCTGCCTCTGTTTGGTAAAAAACTAGAATATCACAACAAGAAAACATCAATAAACTGAAGATACTCATTCTAAAGTTTTGTTTTACTTTTTCCCCAAAAAACTTTAATACTAAGTATTAGGTTTTACTGAAATGTATTTGGGATCTGAACTGTTCCTCTGTCTCCCTTATTTCACACAAACTACCCATTGCTTTTCACGTAAATACTGCAGAACAACAGGATTGCATAGCATGAGCCACAACTGAAACTGATCAAACAGGCTAGGTGTAAGTTACAAAGTTGCTGAAGACTGCTTTACCCACTCTCAACAGAAAATATTTGATGGCAGAAGGGGAAGAGAAGTAGGAAAACTGATGGAAGAAAAGTGTCAAGGAAACAATATAGTTACCGTTGCACTTCTTAGCACCCGATCTCACTTTTGCCAAGATGCCAAGTCTCATTACCAGTGTGATGGTGGCTGAAATGTTACACATCCACATGTTTTAGTCTTGTTCCCCATGACTTCATTTTTATAATGCAAACAGTGGAAATACATTGGGAGGGACTAATCCATAAAATGTGTATCTACTTTAACATCCTCTAGTTGAGCTCCATGAAGACAGAATTGTTGTTTTTTTTTAAGGATCCCAAATGAGTTGCAGAAGGATCTTAACAAGAAGTAGAGTAGGAATGACTTCCATGCTTGAAAGCCTCTTTGACAAACAACAACCAAGAAATGTGCACTCTTGTGCACGTCAGTAACAGATAAGAAAGGCAGCTATTGGGCCAGCCGCCTCCCTTTCCTTGAAACAGAGCTGCCAAGGGAGGCACTCTCCAGCAGATGTTTCCCAGCGGTCAGGTGGGAAGTCGAGCTGTGCGGCATCACAGTAGGCATTGCAGTAAATCAGATAGCATCTTTTTTGGAAGAAGGCCAAGCTGCCCTTAAAGATGTTAGGTGCAGCTTCCTGGTAGCTCAGGGAAAAGGGATCCGTTTCAATAATTTCCAAGAACATCCCTCAAAGCCAGTATTTTTGGCAGAAGGGGGTGGGTGTTGGGTAACTTCCTGCTGAAGTTATAAAATGAAAACGAAAATCCCACATTCATCCCTCCACACTCTGATGCTGGAAAACAGATTCTGGGCCATGATTTGTACAGTGAGGTCTCTCTTAACTTTTTACTTTTTTCTCCTTTCTTCCCTACCTCCTCTTGCAAAACAAATAGTTCAAAATTTGTAGTTGGGAAAGGAAGACATAGATTTAAAAAAGATAGCCGAATAATCCATGAAGAGTGGTATTCATCCAATGGAAGCAATGGGTTATAGGGCAGAATAGACTCCTAAGTAACTCATATGTATGAATAATATACCTGCTTGACATAGGTGATATGGGGAAAATCTAGGCCAAATTATTGGCTACACAGTCCCGTGGGAAAATCATGGGCTTCATTGGCTCACAAATCTGGATTGAAGCCTTAATCATATTATTAATTAGCAAGGAGAACTTGAGGGAGCTTCTCTAAGCCTTTGATGTCACTTTATCTTTTTTTAATGTTTGTTTATTTATTTTGAGAGAGAGAATGGGGAAAGGGCAAAGAGAGAGGGAGAAAGAGAATCCCAAACAATCTCCATCCTGTCGGGGCTGAGCCTCATGTGAGCCTTGATCCCACAAAACCATGAATTATGACTTGAGCTTAAATCAAGAGTTGGACAATAAACTGACTGAGCCATTCAGGCACCCCTGATGTCACTTTAAAATGGACAAAGTACTTTTCTTTTGTAGTGCTCTAAATCCTTCATAAAATAAAGTATAATAAAACAAAAACAAAAAAATCTCTCCTAGTGTCCTGTTATTGTTGTAACTAATGATCCCAAGATTAGTGGTGTAAGACAACACTCATTTATTGTCTGACAGTTCTGGAGCTCAGAAGTCCAAAACTCAGTCTTACAAGGTTAAAATTAAGGGATCAACAGAGATGGTTTCTTTGAAGACTCCAGGAAAGAACTCATTCCCTGCTTTTCCCAGCTTTTAGAAGCTTTCATCTGTCATTCCTTAGCTTTGGTCACCTTTCTCCAGTCTTTGCTTCTGTTATCACCTTGCTTTTGTCCTCTCTGACTTCCTACCTTCCTACCTTCCTCTCATAAGGAACTTGGTGATTACATCACCAAGGATAATCTACTCAGCCCAAGATCATTAACATAATCACAACTACAAGGTCAATATTTCCATAAGGTAACATGGTCACAGGTTCCAGGAACTAGGGTGTGGATGTGGTTCCTGGGCTGTGATATAGCCTAAAGTAAGTATTTAGCACAAACAAGCAAGCAACACATTTCCTGATTGTTTCTTCCTCTATCAGAATTGGAAACAAGGTGGACCTAATTGTTCTTTTCTCGAATTTACAGTCACCTTAAACACTCTGTTCAGAGGTCAAAAAGAAAGGCTGAAGGAATCCACCAAGAGTAAAATGGGAAAGTCTTAAAAAACACAAGAAAACAGAAGTCTTATACTTTTGGTGGTGTATTTGTTTCTTCCTTTAATGAGCATTTAGAGTCTGGTGTGTTTTATATATTGCAGTTATGTTTGAAAAGCATCTGGAAGAAAACCAAATTATGTAGTCAATTGTAAGTGTAAAGCCATCGTGAGTGATTTTTTTCACTCAATGTGTCCTGAAACTAGTTGCAGAAAGCCATTTGGATTTTGAGGATGAGAGAATCGTCTTAGTTTTTAGAGTTCAAGAGAATCCAGGTCTTGTGACATGAGGGAGTTGGAACTGCTAGGTATATTCAGCTTCTGATTTAATATTCTTTCAAATTGCACTGACATTATAATCATTTATCTTCCAGGAAAGCAGAGGGAGGCCAAAATAGTTTCACTTTCACTCTGTTTTAATGGTAAATTCCTATCCTTTTGCTGATGTCCGCTATAAAGTGATCATTCATACTGCCATCACATGAAATGAACCAACTAAATCAAAATATTTTTCATAGGGGAGTAGCCTGGGGAAGTGAAAGAAACAGCATGCTGGACTTCTCATGCTGGGCTATTTTGGGATGGCCTTCTTCAAGGATCAATTTAAAGCTAACTTCTACAACAAAGCTGTCTTCAACGAGGCAGAAAAATATGCCAAACCCACACATATGTAACAAATGTAGTCAGCTGACTACACCTGACTTAACTGTACAAAATATAAGAGTTTATTCTCCATATCATAGTAGCTACAAGGAATGGTAATTACGGGGATAATGCATAATTCATTAGCTCACTGATCCATTTATTCTTTGTTTTCTCCCAAGATCTCTAACAAACCTACTATTTTTTCATTCATCATTCATTTTTTTTTCATTTTCTCAACAATCAGTTTGTATATTTGTTAATTTACTCATTCAGCAAAACTGCATCAAATATCCTCATATTACATTGGGTACTGTAGATGTAACATTAAGCAAATATATATGTGCTCTAGAAACCCATCCTTTGACTCATTCTTCAGTTAGAAGACTCTAATATAAGAAAAGAACATAGGAGCAGAAATAGGATGCTTTGTTAACAATCTACTGATGAAGGCCGCCTTGATGCCTCAGTTGGTTAAGCATGCAATTATTGATTTTGGCTCAAGTCATGATCTCACAGTTCGTGGGATTGGGCCTTGCATCATGCCATTCTCTGACTGTGAAGATTATCTCTCTGCTTGAGATACTCTCTTTCCCTCCCTCTCTGTCCCTCCCCTGCTCCCAAATGCTCTCTCTCTCAAAATAAATACATACACATTTTAAAAAATAATAATAATCGATCATCTTAAATACAGGCAACTAAATTGTTATATTATAGAGACTAATTCAATGATTGGGAATCTGATCTCAGGCCATTCAAATGTGTGGGGCTACATCTTCAATTATTTTATCTTTTTCTTTTTAATATGTTAGTGTTTTTATTTATTTTTGAGAGAGCAAGAGAGAGTGAGAGAGAGACAGCACGAGCAGAGGAGGGTCAGAGAAAGAGGGAGACACAGAATCTGAAGCAGGCTCCGGGCTCTGAGCTGTCAGTACAGAGCCAATGCAGGGCTTGAACCCACAAACTGTGTGATCATGACCTGAGCCGAAGTCGGACGCTCAACTGACTGAGCCACCCAGGTGCCTCTTATCTTCTTCTTCTTCTTTTTTTTTTTTTTACCAATACAATACTTTGTGAAGAGTTTCAGCTCAAAATATGTGCCCTGTATATTAATCTGTGATTAATAACTAATTGTGTTAGTAGTCTCAGAAAAATATGAATTTTTTCCCAACCAATTTGTTTTTACACTGGTCAACATCACTGTGGAAGACATTGTATCATACCATCTCATATTTCACTGGCCACCAAAGTGTGAACACTAAATCTGGTTTGAAAATGGGAATGGGTGGACCTCTTTGGGCTCCTTATCAAGGTCAGATTTGGGCTCCTTATCAAGGTCAGAGTAACTGTCACTAAAATAACAGTCTCTGACTTTGTGTTCTCAAAGTCAGTCTTCACCAAAACTACATATAGCTGAGAGTATGGCCTTTGGAATTTTGACCCTCCTAATCAGGCCACCATTTGTATTCACTATCCTAACCTACCCTCCCTTTAAACCAACATCTTTCCACTGTTCCTTAATACTCAGATTAGTACATGAAATTTCTTCATTCCTCAGATATTTTCATTTTTCTTTCCTTGACAGAATCCCCGCAAGACTCTATTTTTCTTACCTCTCATCCTTCTAGTATTCCCTGAAGAGAGTGTAACTAATAACATAATTTTTAAGAAGTTGATTTATCATTCTTCTCCCTGTCTCTCACATGCATATAGTTATCTGAAAGCTTGTTAGAGTCAAGAGAATTATCTTTTATATTCTCATATCTCCCATTACTCTACCCCTATGATGAATCTATGAGCAGAAGATTGTTTGAAAGTCCTTATGATATCTGGTCAGATACCTCTATGCCAATGAACCATCAGTTATATCAGAGCTCCTGGTGTTCTGACAACTCCTGAACATGGAATGCAAGCATGTCCCTCCCACCTCACTTTGCTCCTCAGTTCTTTTCATTTGCAGGAAATGCTCAAACTCTCGTGCAAAACTATCAGTGGACTTTTACACTGAAGTCTGATAAAAAGTATACTCTTGAAAATGAGAAGTTATAATTCTAGTTTTGGAAATACAAAAGTAGACAGGCACGCTAGGAAGGAAAACGAGTTCCTATGAATATTGATTGACTAAATATAAATGGTATTCCAGGCACTCCTGGTTAATTCATATGTTCTAACCTAATTAATTATCTTAATAACCTTATAATGTAGGTATCATATTCCCATTGAAACACTGAGACACAGAGCTTAACTAACTCTGTCCAAGTGGGGAGACAAGATTAAGAACCAAGTATTTGACTCTAGTTATCATGTTCTATTTTTTAAATTTTTTTAAATGTTTTATTTATTTCTGAGAGAGAGAGAGACAGCATGAGCAGGGGAGATCTCAGAGAAAGAGGGAGATACAGAATCTGAAGACAGGCTCCAGACTCTGAGCTAGCCATCAGCACAGAGCCCGACGTAGGGCTCGAACCCAAAAACCACAAGATCATGACTTGAGCCGAAGTTGGACACTTAACCGACTGAGCCATCCGTGTGCCTAGACATAAAGTTCTAAATGATTAGGCATTATGGCCGTAGAAAGACAAAATAAGATAACATGATTATTATGGCTGTGTGTAGAAAGATTTATGTGAGTATGGTTGCCTGCATGACCTATGGGAGGGTATGTTATGAAAGAATGAGTACCGGCATAAATTCTGCTTCTATATTTTTGATAAAGATAGCATGGGGCACCTGGGTGGCTCAGTCAGTTTAGCTCAGGTCATGATCTCACAGTTCATGAGATCATGCTGTGAGCACAGGACCTGTTTGGGATTCTTTCTCTCCCTCTCTTTCTGCCCCTCCTCTTGTCTGTCTGTCTGTCTGTCTGTCTCAAAATAAAATAAACACTTAAAAAAAAAGTTAGCATAGGAAAAAAAGAACTTAGTTCCAAATATTTAAATATCTGATTTGGAAAAATAGAAATGAATGACAGACTTCCAATGACCTTGATTTTGAGACTCTGACACCACCTTTGACTTTGGGGGTGAATGTGTTAATGAGATGATCTTTTCCATTTGGAAAGCCAGTAATAGATTATGGAGAGTGAATTCATCACTGAGATTTTCAACTCTGAAATGTTTATTTTGTTCAATTCTAGCCTTAAAAGCTTTGAGTCTGAAGTCTGAAAAAATATATTTACCTAGAAAAAAAACCTGCAATTTACCAGTTAGGTGCGAGATAAGAGATAACAACAAACTGAAAGAAATAATTGCTAAAACATTTCTCACCAATCGGCTCTTGGAAAATTGTGTGTGTGTGTGTGTGTGTGTGTGTGTGTGTGTGTGATGCAGATGCATTTGTGCCATTCATCTGGAACAATGGTCTACGTTTTTGGTTCTGCTTTGGAAGCTAAGGAATGTGTTGAGTTTTGGAATTCCTTTCATGTGGAGGGAGTCTAGCTCCTGAGGACTGTTGATGATGGACAAACACTGCACAGAAAGACCATAAGGAAGACTTCCATTTTCAGTTTGCTTAAGTAATCTTGATAGAAGGACCCAAATATAGTGTTTTCTATGAGTACGACAGGAGCTTCTTGGGTCAAGACATAAGCAGTTGACATAAATTCCACTTTAATTAGTTTAAGTGTATTTTCCCAGGGCATGTAACTTGTGAAACAGTCTTCAGTGTTTTCTACTTTGGAGTATCAGATGCTGTTTTTCTTCCTTTGTGTTCCCATACAACTTTCTACAAAAAAAAATTATTCTGTGCCATGGAAATGCTGTGAAAACAGGAACTGTGTCATGGTCACTTTTATGTTATGGCACTTATTGATACCTGGTAATCAATGGAAAGATGGTCGAGTAAATAGATGTCTGGATGAATAATATATGAATGACATGCTTTTGTATAAATTTGGAGTGAAGCCAGTATCTTTTTATAAGATTCAGCAGCCTCCAAATATTCTATCCCTATTTTGCATGTACATTAATTTTGTAAACATGATGTATGCAATATTATTGGAGAAGGAAAGAGATTTGGATGTTCTATTTTATAAATGACCAGCAATATAAGACAAAGAAAGTCAATATCAGGAGTCACTGTGAAGACATAGAGGTGGATAGTTTGTGGACATGACCAGAAGACATTGAAATAGGATTTTATTCTATTGTTGTTTCTTTTATTGTGTTTTTCTTTTGTTTTCTTTTTCTTTTAATATTCTATCATTCTCCAAGTCAAAAATTTCCAGTGGCTTCCCATGGACTTATAAATAGCATCCTAACCCTTCACCTGGCTTACAGAGCCGCAGCTTAACCTGGTCCCTGTCCACGCCATTGGCCTTATCTCATTCCATATCCTACTGTGCTCCATGTTCTTTCCATAAGGCTTTTGGCCTAGCTCTGCCTGGAATCCTCCTCACTCATCTTCACTTACCTGAATCCTTTTCTATCTTCAGGTCTCAACTTTCTTAATTCCTTAGAGAGGCTTTCCTTGAACATTTTCAGATTCATCTCCTAATCACTCAGTATCATATCCTCCTATTTTAATTCTCTGCATAAATCTCAACATGTTGGAGATGCCACATGTTGCATCCCTGCTGAGCCTGTCTGAGCATCAGCCATGTCTGTCCTGACACCAGGTATGTAGGTACAGAAGCCATTCTGGAAATCCTCTTCCAGTCCCAGCTGTTCTACATCTCAGTCATTCATGTTATTCCATTGACAAAAGAGCCATCTACACTATGTGTCTTCAGAATTCCTGACTTAAGAAATCCTTTTGTTTGTTACACAACAATAAGCAAAACACTTACTCACTGATCACAATCTGCAATTATGTTGTTATTTTAATGTTTTTAAAAGTCTTGGTCTCTCCCCAAGAATGTCAGTTCCATGATGGCATGAATTTTGTTTACTGCTATCACCTTTATACCAGTGCTTGGCCCATAGTAGGTGTTCACTAATATTTGCAAAATAAATAAATCACTTACTTTGTTAACCAAGCAGGATAATTTCACATTTTTAATCTCATTTAAACCCATTCAAGGATTCTGTATAATATGATCCCCATTTTATAGGTGAAGGCACTAAATATTAGAAGAATCAAATTGTTTTCTCAGGTTGCAGAGGTAATAAACTATACAACTAGAATGTGAACTAATTTTGATTTGAACTCTTTTATCATAATCTTACCAAATAAATTGTTGGATTAGCCTGCTGTCCAGGTATACCTTCAACTTTAAGGAATAAAGTGCTGAAAAGTGCAGAATCTGAGGCTGGATGGCCACAGTTCAAATTTTAGCCCCTGCATATTTATTTTGTGAACTGGTCTCAACTTTCTAATTTCTAAAATAAGAGTTATAAATTCTGTCTCATACCCAGACTGAATGAGTGACTATAACTAAAACATTTACACCAAGTCTTGGCACATGACGATTATGCTGTAAACACTATTATTATTCTTATTGTATTAAATGGTACTTATGAGTGGTTCAACATATTCCCTAATAACCAGATATTATTAATAAACTATTTGCTGATATTTTGTATGTAAAACATTTATCATGCCATAAGCCAAACATATACATGTAGCCATGTTGAAAAATGAACGGTTGTAATTATGAGTAAGGTATCCTTTTTTTTTTTCTGATATATGTAGCCTATCCAAGTGTTGTGAATTTTCATCATTGTTGTTAACGAGAAAAAAGTTTTCTCTGAAATTAAAAGTATATGATTTAGTCTTGGAAACTGCCTTAGAGGTGATCCCAGTTAACTTTCTCATTTGTTAAGTAAGGACACCGTTGACAACAGAGGGCAAGGTCTCATTTCAAACCACACAGACAAGAGCGCCTGGGTGGCTCAGTTGGTCAAGCGTCCAATTTTTGCTCAGGTCATGATCTCACAGTTCATGGGTTTGGGCCTGGCATTGGGCTCTGTGCTGACACCTAGCTCAGAGCATGGGGCCTGTCTTCAGATTCTGTGTCTCTCTCTCTGACCCGCCCCTGCCCATCCTCTCTCTCTCTCTCAAAAATAAATAAAACATTAAAAAAAATGTTTTTTAAGTCACACAGGCAGTTACTAGTTGAGCCAGAGCAAGAGTCAAGGTGGGCTGAATCTTGTCCTGGTGCTATCCAGCCCTACCAACTGCTGTAGTGCAAGCACATCCTTGTTGATGGAGAAGAGCCTTTCCAGCTCACTGGTTATCCAAACAGGAGCAACATCTGCTTAGTACTCTACACAGGGTGGAAACCCAACAGGCGTCCACCAAAAGCCCTACATTCTAACCTTTATCAGTAGAAATTATGAAACTGCTTCCACAGCAAGTTAGAGAAATACCCGATTCTTCTGGGTGAATCTCAGGTCAGGAGAAGTAGCCCATACTTAGAAGACACTGAGGATATTGAAGGATGGGAGATACATTTGAAAGAGTATGCCTTTCTCATGCCTCTGAAACTGTAATTAGTGGCCTGAAGCTACTGGCCACAGCAGTCTGGAACTTTGTACACCAAACAGCTGTTTTCCTTTTTTAGGAAGAGTTATATAAAGCATGCAAACCACACAGATTTCCTTTGAAGCAGCTAGAACTTTTGTCAATATCATCTTTTATCTCTCATTTTTCCTTCAAGCCCTCTCAGAAGAGATTTTATCAAACAGGGAATCAAAGGAAGCTTCTGGTGTTACTATTTCCCAGACAACTTTCTGGAATTCTTAAACATGGAACCAGATTTCTGACAGTCATGACATGGTTTGCACTGGTGTTTTCTCCCCGATGATCTCTCTATAATATCTTCAGGCTGTGTTGGACAAGTGCCAAACAGAGCTTTGACCTATGCCCCATGTTTTCAGGAGTTGAAAATCTATGTCGTCCTTGTGAGCATATAAATACTGCTTGTTCCTCTTCTTTCCCTGAGGCGTACATGAGGACTCCTAGATAAACACAAATAGGCGAACTATTTCTCTTTCTTATTTTCATTAGAACTTTAAAAATCATTCTATTTTAACATAAGAATCTCAGAAGTTCTCTCAGGTACACGAATTTGAATCAACTTTTAATTATATCACATGAAGAAATAAACATGGCAATGTTTTCAGACTGGTTACTAGTGTTACTGCCAAACACAGAATTTTTAGCTGATAGCATTGCACAAATAGAGCACTATCAAGGGAAACAATTTTGTCACAGATATCCCACTTGGGAACTTAACTTGAGTCTCTGGTGTGAAGGTGTTTTATTGTTCAAAATACAAATCAGGTCACAGATGGACTTCAGTCAGGATTCTTGGTTGTATTCAACAGAAAATTATTTGGGTTAATTTAAGAAAAATAACAGTGGGAAGAATGAAGGCTGAGGAATGTGGCTCAGTCTGTGTGTGCCCCCATGAGAAGATAATACAAGTAGGGCTAGTGAAGACCTTCCTGTGTGCTAGATACTGTTCAATGTGCCCATTCAACCCTTGAATCAGTACTGTGGGATAGTAACTAATATTGCCCCTATTCTACAGAACTAAAGCAAAGTCCTTAAAGCTTTTGTCAAAAACAATAAAAAACAAAACAAAACTAGAAGCATTGAACTATTAAGTAAGAGAGCTGAGGCTGAAGTGAAGACCACATCCTAGGAACATTCTTCTCAGGATTCTTGAAGTGCTTCTGTTACCACCATCTTTACAGCCACTGGGTACAAGGCACTTGCCTACCATTTTGCACCTCTTATTACAGATCAAGATTCAAATCTTGGGTGTGGATATCTCATGTCCATGCCCTGTCTTCACAGGATTAAAAAGCAAATATCCAGCCTTAGATGGTTGGACTCATGCAATAATATATTTCTTAAAACTAGGAACGAAGTTCAGATGCTTAGAAGCCACAAGAACACAACAGTCACCGCTCCCTCTTACAGTAACTACTAATAACCTTGGATGAAAAATCGAAATCCTACTTAAAGGCTACCATGCAATTTAGTAAAATTGCCACTGTGAAGAACATTAATTGATTACAAATGTAAATAACTTTGTCTCCAAAAAGGTACCATTTTGATTTCTATCCCAAGCATAAACAGTATATAATCAGCAACAAGAAACACTAAAGAGAGTAATTGTATGCCTTGAGTAAGTTCTTTAAAGCCTGTTGAGAACTAATACTATGGGACTTCAGTTTGTAGCAATCCCTTCCAATATAAACTTGAAAGTTAGATAATGCAAGAAGTGAATGGAGGAAAAGAGCTGAGAAAAAGAGTGAGCAAGCGAGATTTCTATTGCAAAATGCTTTTGACATGGTCCAGTTACTGCATCACGACTTCATGTTTCTTAATCTTGGCAATAGAATAAAGTCCTCAGCAGAAGGACTTTTTTCAAGTCCAAAAACATGACACTTCAGAGCTTTAACGATAACTTCTCTTTTTATGTCTACGGGATTTACAGTGTTTGCAGATGGAAGTAATTTAATACCGGGATGATCTTTCATCTAGCCTGTTCTTTCAGTGACCTTATGTTTACTATAAGAAAACACCAACAAGGTGTCTGATTTCTTCATGGAAAAATGGCAACTATTTAAAACAAAAGGATTTTGTCCAGAAGAATCATAAATCTCTCACTCTTTCTGTAATTTAACCAAAAAAAAGGGGCTCATTTGTTCTGTGAGGAGTGTTTGCCTATGAGACAAGGCCAATTTGACTTTCTCATAAAAAATGCATTTTTTTGAGGTGGGGGGAGATAGTGTGAGAATAAAAAGTCACTGTTCCTTCTATGGCAGGAGAATCACATCTTTTAATTTCCATGGCTTTGCCTCAAACTGTCTGTAAGTTATCATTTTGAAATAAAACCCCAGAATTCTTCCCAGCATTTCCCAGGATGCTTTAAAAATAATAGCATGTTCTTTGTGCCCTTCCTACGTCTCTGTATCAGCATGTGTGGTTCTTGCTGACTTTAATGTTTGTTCTGCACCCGAGAAAGCAGGCTCTTCATGGGATGAGAGCAGCTCTTGGTAACCACAGTAACACACCTTTCCAGGGAATCTTCCCATTGACATTTAATAGGTCGAGTAATAAATAATGGAATGAAATCTTTCAGCAGAAGACCAGAAGCTGCAACTGGAACAGTCAGGAAATGGATAACAGCTGCCTTGAAGGTGATGAGATGCAAGATGCCTTCCTATATGGGAGACAATTTTTCCAATAAGAGAGAGAATTTAAGTCTGGAGTGTCCATTCTGTTTGCACCATGGATCTGGGAGATGAAAAAAACCAAGTACTCTTACGAGTGCAATAGTACATCCAAAAACATATAACAGACTCTAATCTGGAGTGTAGATTGGCTTTTGCATATGAATAACTCATTCATGAATTATAATTTATAAATATCTATTTTTATGATATTGAGTGAATCCTTGAACAGGGAGAATATATTATTTTAAACAGTAATTATGTGTTGAGTACCTAATGCATGCCAAAGTGTGCTTATCCTTGGAAATAGAATAGGGAACAAAGCACATGGGAGATGTAGACAAGAAAGAAGCAATGTAGAAGCAGGTACTTGAAGGTTGAATAGAAGTTAGTTAGGTGAAAGTGAGGAAAGAAGAGGGTCCCCGGTAGAGGAAACAGCTTAGGCCAAGGACTTAGATGCAGAGAAATCATAGTATACAGGGGAACTAAAATTGCTTCAGCATGTTGGTTTCTGGCCAAAAAACATATTCATCCCACATTCAAAAATATCCATTTTTTTTGTTCTGTAATATAGCAGGAAGTGATCCAGGTGTTAGGGTATGACCATCAGCATAGTAGAAAGAGAAGTCTCCCTGTCCTTGTGGAGCCTCGGACGCCATCCATCTTCTCGGTCCGCCCTTCCCTCCTCCCATACTTTGACCATATAGGGAAGAAGGGGTGGTTGTTTTGCAACAGCAACCACTGTGGACGTATTTTCTTAAGATTTGGGGGAGGCAGAAAATTATCTAGTTTAATGTGCTTCATTGGACATCTAGGATCAGTAAAAATTCAGTGGGGTCCCCAAAATGTGCTAAAGATTGTGTTGGTTTCAGGCAGTATAAACTTGATTTATAGATCCAATATAATCCCAGTCAAAATCCTAGCCAGTTATTTTGTATATACTGACAAAGTGATTCTAAAATTTATACAGAAAGGAAAAAGACCCCAAATGTTAAGTCTTAATATAAAACTAAAGTAATTAGAGGTGCTTGGGTGGCTCAGTCTGTTAAACATCTGACTTCAGCTCAGGTCATGCTCTCACAGTTCACAAGTTCAAGCCCCATGTCAGACTTTGTGCTGACAGCTCAGAGCCTGGAGCCTGTTTTGAATTCTGTGTGCCTCTCTCTCTCTCTCTGTCCTTCCCCTGCTCTTTCTCTATCTCTCTTTCAAAAATAAATAAAACATTAAAATTTTTTTAAAAAACTAGAATAATTAATTGGGGTGCCTGGGTAGCTCAGTTGGATAAGTGTCTGACTCTCAATTTCATCTCAGGTCATGAGCTTATGAATCATGAGATGAAACCCTAATCAGGTGCTGAGTGTGGTCTGCTTGAGATTCTCTCCCCCTCTCTCTGCCCCTCCCCAACTCAAGAGCACAAACACACACACACACACACTCTCTCTCTCTCTCTCTCTCTCTCTCTCTCTCTCTCTCAAAATAAATAAATAAACTTAAAAAAACAGGAATCAAGACAGTGCGGTATTGACAACAACTAGACAAATAGATCAAGGAAATATAAAAGAGCACCTAAAACTAAACCTATGTATATATGACTCAGGATTGCTCAAACTTGGAAGCAGCCAAGGTATCCTTCAATAGGTGGATCGATAAAAAACCTGTGGTATATCCAACAATGGAATATTATTCAAAAAAAAAAAGAAAGAAAGAAAGAAATGAGTTATTAAACCACAAAACCATACATTGGAAAATTAAATGTATATTGCTCAGTGAAAGAAGTATATACTGTACATACTGCTACATACTGTATTATTCCAACTGTATGACAAAAAGAAAAACAATGGAGACAGTGAAAAGATCAGTGGTTGCCAGGGGTCAAAGATAAGTAAAGAAGGATGCATGGTGTTGTAGGGGGTAGTTTTAGACAGTGAAACCATTCTATATGACAGTATAATTGTAGACACGTGTCATTATACAGTTGTCAATATCCAGAGAATGTATGCCACAAAGAGTGAACTCTAATGTAAACATTGGATTTCGGTTGATAATTATGTGTCAAGTTTGGTTCATCAATTGTAACAAATGTTCCACACTGGAATGGAATGTTTATTGGTGGGGGAGGCAGAATGTAGGTGGGAAAGGTGGGGGTATATGTAAACTCTGTGCTTTCCTCAGTTTTACTGTGAACATACAAATGATCTAAAAGAAACCCAGAGTTTATTATTTTAAAATGAAAAACAAAAGATGAACAAGAAACTGTTCTTGATCTTTGAGAGCCCTGGGTGACTTGTGTCATCATCTATCTATCATCTATCTATCTATCTGTCTATCTATCTATCATCTATCTATCATCCATGAATCTATCTCTTTATCTAAGATTATGATTTGTGTTGTAAGAGAGGAATACAGAAAATTCAATGTGAATACAGGAAGCATAGATCAGGATTAATTCCCCTGTGCTTTGATGGGTAAATCCAACAAAAAGCTAAGGAGAAGAACTAACATTTGTATTGGATAGTGATGGATGAATAGGATCCCACTGGTTTAAAACAGTAAAAAACAAATATTTTTAAGCAAAATGAGAAGACATAAAAGTCATCCTGGAAAGTGTAAGAAAGCATATGGTACACTAGAGGAATAATGAATAGATAAATAAATCGATTATCAGTCTGGATCCAGAGCACAAAGGGCCCTCTTACTCTCCATTGAGTGCCTACTCCATGTAGGTACTGCCAGGCACAACCCATCTTCATTTTATAAGTACTTGCAACAACCCTGCCAAACAAGTATTGTTAGCTCAATTTTACTAAAGAGAACACTGTGCTGAAGGAAACATTCTTAAGAAACCTGAGTGTCAAGGCTGTAGATTATTCCAAGGAACTCAGTGAGCTTCAGTGAGGCTGGGGAAGGGGAATGTTACGCTTGCTTGTACAGAGATCATTTAGGGTCCTTTTCAGATGACTGTAGCACTACCCTCCACACCCTTATTCCAACACACCAAGGAGATTCCAGTCTTCTCCTTGGACTCGAAGGCCAGCTCTGGAATTCACTGTTGTTGTTTTAATTTTTTAAAATATTTTATTTATTTGAGAGAGGGGGAGAGAGAGAGAGAGAGAATGAGCAGGGGAGGGTCAGAGAGAGGGAGACACAAAATCCAAAAGCAGGCTCCAGGCTCTGAGCTATCAGCACAGAGCCCAATGCGGGGCTTGAACCCACGAACCGTGAGATCATGACATGAGCTGAAGTCAGACATCCAACCAGCTGAGCCACCCAGGGGCCCCTAGAATTCACTGTTAATAAATGAAGTACATTATTCCTTATATATTTAGGGATTGAAAATAAACAGAAAATCACAGTTGTGTAGGCAGACATGATAATGTAGAGGTTTACACAGTAGTGGTGAAGTATATAAACTTAGATCTTTGAAAAATCACTCCTGCTCTGTGTGTGTGTGTGTGTGTGTGTGTGTGTGTGTGCGTGTGTGCGTGCGTGTGTGTGTGTGTGTGTGTGTGTTGAGGGGATAGATTCATGACTACACTTTACTCCTGGCAAAGAAATAGTGCAGGAGAGGACTTTTGATAGGTAAGTATAAAGAGTAAAAGGAGAAAAATCAAGAAGGATCCCTTCCTCTGAACACCGCCCCTCTCCATGGAAACAGTTGATCAGGCTCTTTCACTCAGAGGATGGACAATGTGTTTGGTTACCTCTGAGGTGACACTGGTACCTTCTTATTATACGAATAGCCAGTTGATAAAGATTTTCTAGGTGCAACATATTTGATATAATTTTCACAAATCAATAAGATGGATTAAAATTGAGCTGCTAAGCAGTTCAAGCGAGTCAACTAGGGCTAGTAACAAACTTCCAGACTCCAAAGGCTTCATCATTCTGAGACACCAACCTGTGACTTTGGATCGATTTGGAAGTATTTCAGTGGTTCATCTGTTGTGCCGAATACTTAATCTGGTATTCTTTTAGGATGTTTTACTCAAGTTATTCCAGTAATAGTTTTCTTTGATTGTTTGTGTGTGCACATATACACACATATACACACATTCAATCAGTAATTCAGAAAACATTGACTTGGAATCAAATAATATCAAATGCTTGTCTCCTCCACTAGGTTATGAGTTTGAGCAGGGGCAAACCCAATGTATAAATGGCATGCAGCATAGTGTCTGTAGTATAGTATGCTTAATAAACATTTGTTGCATAAATTAGTCTTTTATAAGACAGTTAGGAAACTGTAATGTAGATGTCAGGCAACAAGAGCCTATAGTTCCTGTGTTTTTATATCAGAGCAGTTGAAGCCACCAAAGAGGCAAGATATAGCAGCTTCAACTCGTCACTCTGTTTGGTGTGCACAGCTTGAGTACCTAACTGTGGTCCAACCCGTTTCCTAAAACACAGCCTTCTCTCATCTGGCTTCTCTCTGTCCCTGTTCCCATGGTAATTTTTTTCTTTTCTTCTTTTTGCTCATAATTTGATGTTGCATCAGTACAGCTGCCTTTTACAAATCACCTCTAACCTTGACTTTTTGTCTTCTCTCTTGCTTCTCCCACTCTTGGTCCCATGTATCTGGCCCTTGGAGGCTTATCTTTCTAATCCTCAGACTCTTAGGCACTTCTCCTGGGGCAATGGGGATTTTTAAAGTTGGTCAGAAGATAAAGATGTCCAGACAGCTCAATTTTGTGGGGTTTAATGCTACAAATAGAGTGCTCAAATGTGTTCATTTGATTTATAAATACATGGCTTTGTCACTGAGGCCCCTGAGAGGAAAATATTTATGCAATTATGTCTAGTTTTTAGTAAAAATAATTTTGTGTCTATTTAAGGTATGGGTTTTCTAAAGAAACATAATCTGATTCTTAGTTTTAAAATGCTTTCAGCAAACTTTCAATTGTATGTGGAGATTGTTGCTTATATTAATATTACAGTTAGTTTTGTAAACAAAGACAAATGGCTTGGATTTTATGGAAGTTATTTTAAAGTTGTTCACAATTTGCAAAGAAGGCCTAACTTTTTATTTAGCATATCATTATTCAAAGAGCCAAGTAAAATGTATAGCTATGATTAATAGGGCATTTATGAGAGTGGTTTCTTTTTCTGAAAATACCAGAAACACAAAGAGCTTAGTCTATTACTGATTTAGGAAACATCTTCCAATGTTATAAATTATTTGGATAAGATAACACGCATTATGTTTGGTTTGGTTTGGTTTTTTTTTTTTTTTTTTTTTCTGGGAAGCCAGACCACTGTGAGCAGAAAACAGATTCTATGGCCATCGGCCCATAGAAACTCTGTGGGCCTCTCTGGCAGGGCATGAAGGAGTTTGATCCTTGGTCTAATTAGGCATACTCCCTCTGGGACTCTGCTTAGAAGTCAGAATTAAGGCTTGCCTTGTTTCCTTGCAGCGATGGGGAAATCCATCTCAATTCAGCAGCATTCCCTTGATTTGAACGCATTTGGGGACTTGGAAGGAGCAGAGCAAGCTCAAGGGTTACGGTCTAGAGCTGCCAGTTAGCAGAATTGGCAGGCACCCCTCCTAAGCTTTTTGGTTTAAAGAGACTGCTTCCCTCCCACAAGGAAGAAGCCAGAACCATATGGCCCAAACCCCAGGTGGCCCTCCTCCATGGCTCGCGGTTTCCCTGAAACTTACTCCCCAAGCTTGGGGTCTGCCAGAGAGATTCTGTGATGGCAGATACATGCAGTCATGGTTTTGTAGCTGGTGGGGAAGATAAACATGCGATTCAATGCCAAGGACATGGGTGGTGTACCTACTATGTGTCAGATATCTTGCTATGAAGGAGGAGATGAAGATGCCATTGTCCCCACCCTTAAGTAGCTTACAGTTTTGTGGCTCACTCACTGTTGCTGTTAATCTATTACACATTGTACAAGTAGAATGGAAATTAAGAGCAGAGAAATCCTGATATGACAGTATTATGGAAAATTAGGAAGGACACACGCTGGGAGTCATAAGACTCTGGCCTCTGGTTCTATTACTTGGGAGTTATATGCAAGAGTAAACAACTAATGAAATACTTCTTGAACTGTATATGCTTTGGTCACATTTCTAAGTTTTAAGGATATCACTGACTTTAAGATGTTTACTTTTATGCACTCTGAGTTTCACCTTTTTCTCATTTATTGAAATTATCATTGAAATAATTATTGCATTTTCAATCTCATTAAGATATCTGGAAAACCAAATTTAATAATATACATGAAAATGTTAATTGTAAGATATTGTACATGTATACATGGTAGGTTTACATAGTTTATTATATGTAAGTAATTTTCAAAGTAAGAAGTCTCCAAATTAGTATATCTGGTATTAGAAAACAAAATTTAAAAAATCCATCTCTGAACTTTCAGACTATTGTTTCTTCCCATATGCAAATGATTGTGAAAGGGTGGCCCTTCAGCCAGCAGCATCAGCATCACCCAGAGCTTAGTGGATATGCAGACTGATGGGCTCCAGTTAGACCTAGTGAATTAGAAACTCTGAGGCTAGGGTTCAGCAGTCTAGTTTCACAAGCCCTCCATGTGATTTTGATAAAAATTATCGCAAAGCACCACGGGTGTGGAAGGTCTTGTCTTTCCCAGTCTAAGCTGTCATGCTTTTCCAAGGTTAGTACCATCCAGACCAGCAGATTGTCAAAATCTTTTCAGGTGTAGAAGAATTTGGATCTGAGAAGAGCTGGAGATTTAAGGGGTCTAATTTATGCAAATGATAACTTCACATCGATCAACAAATCTGTTCACATACATTTACTGAACACGCATTATGTACCAGGCTTTACACTCCATTCTTTTCATAGCTTTCTGTTTCCCATGTGGACTTGGCTTTTTCAAATGACATGATATATTTTAAAAAAATTAAAAAGCATATCCTGACATTGCTCTCAAGACCGAGAAGATAACTTTATCCATTTTCTACTCAAAGTCTGTTTCCTTTCTTTACCCCCTCTATTTTTTATTGTCCTTTTCCTCTCAACGAAGAGCCAGAGAAGACAATGGAGGCTAATACGTTGATGTATTTTCCTCGTGTACAAGAAGACTTTATTGAAAACTCTCCACGGGAAGCCTGTCTTTCTTTTACTGCAATTCCATAATAACCTGGTGACCTTGAAGAGGCAATTGTAGCTTGAAAGCTGAAACATCTTACTGCCTGCCAAAAGCAAGAGGGACCTGCACTTTGGGATTTGTGGAGATTTTATGTCTTTGAAGGAATATTCCCTCATTTATGTCCTCTTCCGAGACCAGAACCAAGACATTCAGAAACAGCTGTGCACTGGGAAGCTGCTGGAGTAGATTCTTCATGTTCAGTTAACAGGTCCCAC
Organism: Crocuta crocuta; assembly: GCF_008692635.1. NCBI lineage: Eukaryota > Metazoa > Chordata > Mammalia > Carnivora > Hyaenidae > Crocuta > Crocuta crocuta. Next base: position 14,963,435 of record NW_027551568.1, on the reverse strand, counting down.
ACAAACCTTCCTGAGAGGAAGCGTTCAGACCAGTGGTTAGAGCCCAAGAACTGAGCTTCAGGTGTTCCTTCGGTTGACAGTGCTTTCTCATTTCTCCACCCACTCTGGTGGGGAGTTAATTTGGGGAAAGTAAGTTGAAGGCTTGCTGTATCCAGCTTCCTCTTTCTTTGTATCTTTATATCACTAACTGCTTTCTCTCTGAACCTTTCAGTGCTTTTACAAAGGAGAGCACAACCCAATGAAACTGACATGCACCATGGTGAGCCTGACCTAGTACATTGCCCTTCTTGGATGCTAGACTCATATATTGTTAATTTATTAATATACTTTAATGAACTCCCTTCCATTTCCAAGGAAATCACCTGGAGAAGGTAATGATTAACACAGGAAAGTATAGATACAGTCACCCTTTTATATCACCATCAATAAATGTATGCGCTATTTTCCTTACACGGCAAGGGAATTAGAGTTCTCGGGTTGTCCCTAGAGTCACTGAAAAAGGAAGGGTAATAGAAAGAAAAATGAAGATTTAATAGCTTATGTTTTGCTAAACAGCAAGTCACTTTACTTCTCTAGAAATAAATATCATCTGAAAATGAGAGTAACAAATGTTCATTAGGCAAAAGTGTCCTAAGCACTTTTCAAAAACCAATGAACTAAATTTATGTCGCAACTCTGTGATGGTAAGTTTTGTGTGAACTGAACTGGGCTACATAGTGTCCAGACATTTGGTCAAAAATTATTCGAGGTGGGTCTCTCGGGGTGTGTCTGGATGAGATTAACATTTGAATTGTCACACACAGAACAAAGCAGTGTGTCCTCCCTAATGCTGCTGCTGCTGCTACTGCTGCTGGGTATGTGTGGGCAAGGTGTGGGTGGGTTCTCATTCAATTAGTTGAAGACCCGAATGGAACAGAAAGATGGATTTATGGGCAACCCCTTCTGTTCAGTTTGAGCTGGGCCATTGGCCTTTTCTGGTCTTCAGACTCAGACTGAAACATCGGCTCTTGTTGGGTCTGGAGCCTGGCAGCTTTCCTACTAGAACTTACAGCAGTGGTTTTCTCAGGCCCTCAGACTCAGACTGGAACACACAGTTAGCTCTTCCAGTCTACTGCTTGCCATCTACAAGTGCTGGGACTTATTAGCCTCCATAATTGGGTGAGTCAATTCCTTATAATAAATAAAGCTCTCTGTGTCTCTTTCTACACACACACACACACACACACACACACACACACATGCACCTTATTGATTCTGTGATTTCTCCATTTTAAAGGTAGGGAAACTCACACTAAGAAATTAAAGAAATTAAGTAACTGTCTGTGATGTTTTAAAGGTATGCCCATAGATTCTTTGGTACTCCTATCTCAAGAGGTGAAGGTTAATCCCTGCCCCCTTGAGTTTGGGTTGGACTTAGTGATTCATTTCCTTTTTATTAAGTTTTTGTTTTAATTACAGTATAGTTAACATACAGGGTTATATTAGTTTCATTTGCACAATATAGTCATTCAACAATTTTATGCATTACTCAGTACTTATTAAGGTAAGTGTACTTTTTAATACCTATCACTGGTTTCCTCGATCCTCCGACCCACTGTCCCTCTGATAACCATCAGTTTGTTCTCTATACTTAAGAGTATGTTTCTTGGTTTGCCTCTCTTTTCCTTTCCTTTGCATGTTTGTTTTATATCTTAAATACCACGTATGAGTGAAATCATATGGTATTTGTCTTTTTCTGACTGACATATTTAGCTCAGCATTTTACTCTCTAGCTCCATCCATGTTATTGCAAGCAGCAAGAATTCATTCTGTTTATGGCTGAATAGTATTTCATTGTGAGTATATACCACTTCTTTATTCATCAATCAATGGATACTTGGGCTGCTTCCATAATTTGGCTATTGTAAATAATGCTGCAATGAACATATGGATGCATGGATACCTTTAAATTACTGTTTTGGTATTCTTTGAGTAAGGACCCAGTAGTGTGATTGATGGATTATAGTTCTATTTTTATCTTTTTGAGGAATCTCTGTGCTGTATTCCCCAGTGACTGTACCAGTTTACTTTCTCACCAACAGTGCACGAGGGTTCCTTTCTCTCCACATCTTCATCAACACCTGTTGTTTCTTGTGTTGTTGATTTTAGCCATTCTGACATGTGTGAGATGATATCTCATCATAGTTTTAATTTACATTTCCCTGATGATAAGTAATGATGAATATCTTTCTTTTCATGAGTCTGTTGGCCATCTGTATATCTTCTTTGGAGAAAGAAGATATGTCTCTTCATGTCTTCTCTACATTTTTAATCAGATTTTTGGTTTTGGGGTGTTGAGTTGTATAAGTTCTTTATATATTTTGGATACTAACCTTGATCAGGTATGTCATATGCAAATATCTTCTCCCATTCAATAGGTTGTCTCTTAGTTTTGTTGATTGCTTCCTTTGCTGTGCACAAGCTTTTAATTCTGAAGTCCTCCCAATATTTTATTTTTTCATTTCTTTCCCTTGATTCAGGAGACACATTTAGAAAAATAGTGCTATGGCTGATATCAGAGAAATTACTGCCTGTGCTCTCTTGTAGGATTTTTATGGTTTCAGGTCTCCATTTACGTCTGTAATCAGTTGTGAGTCCACTTTTGTCTAGGGTGTAAGAAAGTAGTCCACTTTCATTCTTTTGCATGTACCTGTCCAGTTTTCCCAACACCATTTGTTAAAGAGACTGCCTTTTCCCTGTCATTTCCTCTTTCATTGACTACATAATTGTGAGTTTATTTCCAGGTTTTCTTTTCTGTTTTACTGATTTATGTGTCTATTCTTATGCCAGTACCATTTTTGATTCCTACAGCTTTGTAATATAACTTGAAGTCTAGAATTGTGATACCTCCAGTTTTGCTTTTCTATTTCAAGATTGCTCTGGTTATTTGAGGTCTTTTGTGGTTCCATACAACTTTTGGGATTGATTGTCCTAGTTCTGTGAAAAATGATGTTGATATTTTGATAGGGATTACATTAAATGTGTATACTGCTTTGGGTAGTATAGACATTTTAACAATATTTGTTCTTCCAATCCATGAGCATAGAATGTCTTTCCATTTCTTTATGTCATCTTCCATTTCTTTCATCAGTGTTTTATAGAATTCAGAATACAGGTCCTTCACCTCTTTGGTTGAGAGTATTACTAGATATTTTTATATTTTTGGTGCAATTTCAATGGGCTTATTTTCTTAATTTCTCTTTCTGCTATTAGTGATTGATTTCTAACGAATAGTATATGACAGATGTGATGGCACACCCCTCTCAAGATCCAGTTATAAAACCACTGTATCTTCTGTCTTGAGCTCTCTCAATCTCTCTGTCAGTCTTTCTCTGATTACTTGTTCTGGGTAAAGCCATTTAACATACCTGTGTGCAGCTCTACGAAGTGACCCATATAGTGAGGAATTAAAGTCTCCTATTTACAGCCACAAAAGTCATCTTGGTTTCTTGGGCTTGTTCAGATGAATTTTATTCATAAGATATACTAAACCAAAAGCTGCTAGCTAAGCCTCTCTTGGATTCTTGACCTTTATAAATGGTGTGTGATAAATGTTTGTTGTTCTAAACTGCTAAATTTAAAATAGCTTCTTATATAGCAAGATACAACAATTACACTTGCCAAAGGTCACACAGTTCATAAAAATCAAGATCCCATCCCAGACAGTATTGTCCAGGATCAATATTTTTAACTGTACCTCCTGTTGCCTGTCCTAATGACACAGTATCACAGACCACAAGCCCTTTATTACCATTCCCACTCTAAAATAACTCTGATAAAATGGGAGGCCAAGGCCTCCATATCTCACTTCATATAGTTCCTGTCATGGATCCTCTTTAAAAAACAAAACAAAATAAAACAAAAAAAGCAGTAAATCAGAGTAATGGAATTTATTTTCTTCTTGTTATCAGACCTCAGAAATGTCCTTGCCAACTCTTACCTAACAGGTGAGAGATTAAGTCTCAGTTATGCCCTAGCTGGAGAGACTGCCTGAAAGATGTCTGAATGTTTGTCATTCTTCTTTTTTTTATTTAAACATAATATTTTCTGAGACACAATCTGATAGAGGCCTCTGCTTAATTGAGGTCTAGTTTAATAACTTTCTGATATCATTTTCAAAGAGTAATAACAGGATGACCTAATAGTGCCCATTTCCCCAGAAACACATCTTAAGACAGAATAATATGCCTCGTGATGGATTGCAAGTCCCTAAATGTGCCTTGCTTCTCACTTCCAGACCTTTGCACAGGCCGCTTTCACATTTAGAAAGTCCTTCCCCCCCTGGCATTCTCTTCTGATCTGCCTTACATTCAACAGCTTCTCTCTTATTCTTCAAGATTCAGTTACATATTCAGTATCTTCTTTTTTTTAATGTGTGTTTAATTTTGGGAGAGAGAGAGAGCAAGCAAGGGAGGGTAGAGAGAGGGAGATACAATATCCAAAGCAGTCTCCAGGTTCTGAGCTGTCAGCATAGAGCCCAATGTGGGGCTCTAACCCACAGACTGTGAGATCATGACCTGAGGTGAAGCCAGACACTTAACCCACTGAGCCACCCAGGTGCCCCCATATTCAGTGTCTTCTAAGATGTCTTCTCATTATCATTTTACCCACTGCAATTCCTTGGGTTCCAATAGCAATTTAGATTGCATAACACAGACTAAAACCATCTGTCCTTGAAGCAAGTAGATCCTTATTTCAGTCAAGCTTGTGATATATACTAGCCGTGTCTCCTTGGGTGAGGGTCCCAACCTCAGTAAGTCTGATCTTCTATCAGATGAATATATGAGGATTAAATGACTATACAATTGAAAATGGTCCTGACATATAAATAACCCTAAATAAATATTAGCTATTATTTTTATTGTGTCAAATGCATATCAAAATGCATGCAGAATTTTCAATTATTTTCTCTTTTAGAATAGGTGCATTTTTTATTGAAATATAGTTGACATATAATGAGCATTAGTATTTTTTGAAGGAACAAATGTGATTTTAGTGTCTTGTCTTTATACTGGTGATAGCTGATGCTATGGGAGTGAGAAAAATTTTTCTTCATTTATCCTCATTGCCACTTCCTTTAATATGTCTCCAGTTGAATTCCCTAAGTTTGTTTCCATCCAATCATCTGCCAAATTTTTAGGTCTTAAACCTTGACTCATAATGACACCTCTCCCTTCCTTTCACCCTTTTAAAACATTCTGTACATTGTTCATTCTACACCTTTCACATTTACTCCCTTTCTTCCATGCCAAGGGCGGCTGTGTTAATCCAACCCTCATTTCCTCTCATTCTCTTTCTCCAGCCATCTCTGATGATTCACAACTTCTCATACATTTGGTGTCTCCAGCTCCAACGTTCTATTCTCCATGTAGATATATTTATTTCTCCCCAAATGGCTCTTATCATATTACTCCATGCTAAAAATAATTTATTGGCTGCTCATGTCTTAAAAATGGGAAATCTCACATATTTGTTGCAGATTGTAGTGAAGACGCACTGCCTATTTTTACCTTATTCATTTTCTCCCCTTTATTGAAACCGTATGGTTTATGCTTCCATAACATACCCCCACGCTTTTCCATCTCCAGCCTTTTAACCATTCCTTTGTCTAAAAAGCCCTCCTGCTCCAACTTTGCCTGTGGAAATAAAGTTGTCTCGCAAAGACCATCTCACATGTCACTTTCCCCATGAAATTGTTCTTCATTACCTCACCCTTTTCCCAGGTCCAGATGCTACAGTTTCTCCTTGCTTGTATCTCCACAGCCCTTTGCCTTTTGTTTACAAAATTTCTCCTCTGCTTTGTGTAATGGGATTTTGTCTCCTTCCCTTGAAAATTTTAAATTCTTTGTATTTTAGCCACCTTGATAATCATCTCTCTTCTGAAGTTAAGTGCAGTGCTTTGCATCAAATAAAATTGATTTTTATTTGATTTGTATTATGTAATCAGTTAAAATTCCTGGTAATATAGGTATAATTAGAATTATATATATGCACTTTAAGATAAAATCATCTTTTTCCCACCGAGATTCAGAGAGTGACAAACACTGTTGCTGTTCAGGCAATTCCAGCATAAATATCTGTACCTAAATATCATTACAGTGTGGAGCCATTGTCTTGGTATGAATGTTTGGAATCAAAATTGCTGTCTGTCTGTCTTCCAATTACTAGAAAACCCAAACTAGCCAACTCAACATAGACTCTTAACAAAATACTTTCCTGTAATGATAATTGCTTTTGGGCTTCAAACTGACTTATTTACTAGTTTTTCAATTTGGAAGTCATTTCTTTTTAGGACCTGAAGGGTTTTTGCACTGTCTGGGGAATTGGGCAGCCGCCTTTAATTAGAAAAAGAATGAGAGATTCAACATGCATTAAAATTTGTGATATTTGTGATAGGCTGGGGTGAGGTGAGGAGAAAGTGTGGGTTCAAGAAGGGTAAAATGATTCATATATTTTTTACCTTTTATATGTTATTTCCTGAGTTAGTGGGAGAAAGGAAAAATAGAGTCCTTATTTGTATTCGCTAAACACAGGACCCTGAATAGACTCGATGGGTCCACTACCTGATTGCTGGCCAGCATAGAAAGTGCTCTCTGTGGAGCTGCAGGAAATCTAGACCTATCTGAATGAGAAACAAATGGTACAAGGGCAATAAAATAAATATTTTCAAGTATGAATTGTTAATTATTTTTTAAAAATAGGGCTTACACCCACATTTGATCCAGTAATTCCTAACCTTAATAAAAACAGCATGTTGCAGAATTCCCACCAGAAAGTTGAGAGGTATCTGGAACACAGAAGACAGGTTTGGCTCACAACACAAAAGGCCCTTGACTCCCAGAGGTAGTATTTTTCTTTGAAAATTATTAAGTCCTTCAAATGTTGTTAATAAATCTGTTTGAAGTAGAGTTGAGGAGTAAAAACCAGCTAGCTAAAAGCAAAATAGGTGCCTCATTTTGTTTATGTATTTTGAGTCCTTTCCTTTATTCTTCTCAAGGTGTTTAAGACATTATACAGGGGTGCTTGGGTAGCTCGGTTGAGCGTCTCACTTTGGTTCAGGTCATGATCTCACAGTTTGTGAGTTCCAGCCTTGCGTTGGGCTCACTGCTGTCAGCACAGAGCCCACTTCTGGTCCTCTGCCCCCCTCTCTCTGCCCCTCTCATGGTCACTCCCTTTCTCCCTCTCTCTCTCAAAAACAAATAAGCATTTAAAAAATTGCAAACTTATGGGATTGTGAAATAAACAACACAGTTTCATTCAGAAAGGAACGTTAACCCAAACACAGATTTTTTTTTTTTTTAAGGAAATTGGCTTTACCCACCTTTCTCTAGAGACCTGGGAATATCATCAAGGACTAAAATAATTAATTATCACTAAAGGACACACTTATCAAATATCATTGGCATCAATTTACGGTTCCCTTTTTTCTCTATTTAATAGCCAATTATGATGTCTAAATGTGCCTGTTAAAGAATACCACAACCATGTTAATAGTGAAGCAACGATTTTATGAAAGCTAATCCAGGAGATCATTCCGAATTTTCTTACAAAGGAAATTAGCATTGATAACTATCTTTCTGGCTGCAGAAGAAAATGAAATATATCTTTCCCATGCATGTCTATAACACATGCAAATATATTTGAATTTTAAGGGCTTGTTAAAATAACAATTCAGCTCTACAAAATTGTCACATGAAGAAACCTGTTTGCCTTAGAAAATCAGTATTTATTTTATCATTTATTACTATGTCTCTAAAAAATACATTCTTTACTGCATTTAATTAGTTAATTTAATTTTAGGATAAAAATTATCAAAACCATTAAATGTATAACTGATAGNTAAAAATTAAAAAAAAATTTTAAAGTTTATTTATTTATTTTGAGAGAGAGAGAGAGACAGAGAGAGAGAGAGAAAGCACAAGTAGGGGAGGGGAAGAGAGAGAGAGAGAGGGAGAGAGAGAGGGAAAGAGAATCCCAAGTAGGCTCCACACTGTCAGTGCAGAGCCTGATGTGGGGCTCAGTCTCAAGAACTATGAGATCATGACCTGAGCCAAAGTCGGATGCTTGAAGAACTGAACTACCCAGACACTCCTAGAAAATGCTTTTATTTGATTCCAGTTGACACACCATATTACATTAGTTTCAGGTGTACAATCTACTGATTCAATATTTATACATTCTATGCTCACCATAACGGTAGCTATATCTGTCACCATATAATACTTTTGCAATATCATTAATTGTATTCCCTAAGCTTCACTTCTTATTCCCATGACTTACTAATTCCATAAGTGAAAGCATATATCTCCCACCCTCCACCCATTTTGTCCAGCCCCTCACCCCTTCCCTGTGGCAACCTCAGTTTCTTCTCTGTTGCAGTCATTATTTTTATTATTTTTATGATCTTCAAAGTATCTAATTCTGTGGGCATTAATTTTCTTTTTTTTTTTTTTGGTTTGTTTTCAGTTTCTTCTTTTTTTTACTTTAACTCCATTTAGTTAACATACAGTGCTATATTAGTTTCAGGTGTACAGTATAGTGATTTACATTTCTATACATCATTCGGTGCTTTTCAGAAGTACACTCTTTAGTCCCCATCACTTATTTCACCCATCCCTCCTCCCACATCCCTTATGGTAGCCATCAGTTTTTTCTCTATAATTAAGGGTCAGTTTCTTGGTTTGTCTCTCTTTTTTCTTTGTTTGTTTTGTGTCTTAAATTNATACACGCATCTATCAATAGACACTTGGGCTGCTTCCATACCTTGGCTATTGTAAATAACGTTGCTACAAACATAGGACTGTATGTATACTTTGAATTCATGTGTTTTTTTTTAATGTTTTATTTATTTCTAGGAGAGCAAGAGAGAGAGTGAGCAGGGGAGGGTCAGGGAGAGAGGGAGTCACAGACTCTGAAACAGGCTCCAGGCTCTGAGCTGGCAGTCAGCACATAGCCCGACGTGGGGCTCGAACCCACGAACTGTGAGATCATGACCCAAGCGAAAGTCGGACGCTTAACAGACTAAGACACCCAGGCGCCCTTGAATTCATGTTTTTGTATTCCTTGGATAAATACCCAGTAGTCAAAATGTCGGAGAGTAGTGTAGTTCTATTTTTAACTTTCTGAGGAAACTCCGTACTGTTTTCCTCTGTGACTGCACCAGTTTACATTCCCAGCAGCAGTGCATGAGGCTTCCTTTTTCTCTGCATCTTCATCAACAGCTGTCGTTTCTTGTGTTGTTGATGTTAGCCATTCTGACAGGTGTGAGATTATATCTCATTGTAGTTTTGGTTTGCATTTCCCTGATGATAAGTGATGATGAATATCTTTCTTTTCATGAGTTTGTTGGCCATCTGGATGTCTTCTTTAAAGAAATGTCTGTTCATGTCTTCTGCCCATTTGAATTGGATAACTGGGGGTGGGGGGGTTGAGTTCTATAGGTTCCTTATATATTTTGGATACTAACTTGAACTAACTTTGGATACATACTTGATCAGGTATGTCATTTGCAAATATCTTCTCCCATTCCATAGGTTGCCTTTCTTTTGTTGTTGCTTCTTGTTTCCTTTTCTGTGTATAAGCTTTTTACTTTGATGTAGTCCTAATAGTTTATTTTTGCTTTTATTTCCCTTGCCTCAGCAGACATATCTAGATAACAGTTGCTATGTCCAATGTCAAAGAAGATACTGTCTGCGTTCTTTTCTAGGATTTTTATGGTTTCAGGTCTCACATTTAATTCATTTTGAATTTACTTTTCATTTTCTTACTTTGCATGGTATATTGTAGTGCTGGACTTTCTAGAAGAATTATGTTCCCATAACAATCTTTCTTTAGAGAACACTGATAAAGTGTTTCACTCTCTTTGTTTCAATGAGAATATATATATATTATTCAATGAGAATATATATATATACACACCCACACAAACACATATACACACACAAACACCTATGCATGCACACATATATACATCTGCACATAGATGTATCAAATTGTGTGTATATATGCATAATATATACATAACATTTATTGAGGTATAATGTATATCAATAAAATACATTCCTTCATTTAAGCATACAACTTCATGAATTTTGAAAAAAATGTATAGAATATTGTATTCACTGCCACAAGTAAGATATACAACATCTCATCCCCCTCAAAAAGTTCCCTTGTTCTCCTTTATATCCACTTCCACAATCTCATTCCAAATGAAGGAAATTAAGATCTGTTCTTGCCACTAGAGATTAATTTTTCTTGTCCTAGAATTTCATATGTATAGGAAGATACAGTATACATCTTTATTGCATATTTCTGCATTCACTCATGGTAGCATTTTTGAGATTTTTACATGTTTTATCTTTAGCTGAATAGTCATTTGGTTGAATGAATAGTACAGTTTATCTATCAGTTTACTTACCAATAAAAAACTTCGTTGTTTCCAATTTGGAGCTATTATGTATAATGCTTCTATGAGCATTCTTATACAAATATTTGTACGTACATATGTCCTCATTTCTGTTGATAGATACCTAGGAGTGGAATTTCTATAATTCATACATTGTTTATTTATATTTATAAGAAACACCCAAAGTAGCTCTTAGGTACTCCAAAGTGGTTTTCACATTTTATAACCCTTGCAGTATGGAATAATTTCAAGTTTGCATATCTTCAACCAAAACTTGCTATTACCTGGGTTTTGTTTTGTTTTGTTTTGTTTTTTAGTTTTAGCTGTCCAATAAGTATGCTGATTATTCCTGTGGTTTTAATTCCCATTTCATCAATAACTAATATTATTGAGAACTTTTTCATGGACTTATTAGCTACTTGTGTATCTTCTTTAGGGGACTGTTCAAATTTTTTCCAATTTAAAAAATTTGTGTTTTTTTTTTTTACTATGAATTGCTTATTTAGTCTGGATAAAGTCTCTAATTACAAATAGATTTTACAAATATTTTCTCCCAGCATGTTCTATGTGTGGTTGTCTTTATATTTTCACACTTTCAACAAGCAAAATTTAAAAATATACATATATTAAATGTAATTTATTAATTTTTCTATATATTTATTTCTCTTGGAGCTCTGTCTAAAAAGAAGTTGCTTACCACATGGTCACAAAGGTTTCCTTTGATGATTTCTTTTAGAACTTTTATGGTTATAGATATTTTGTTTACATTCATGTTCCATTTCAAATTAATTTTTACATATAATATGTGATAAAGATTTAAGATTATTTTTTTCTAAATATAGATATCTGAATAATGATGCTAACACCATTCATGGAAAAGATTTTCCTTTCTTCATTAAATAACTTTGATACTTTTGACAGATATCAATTGATTTTTATGTGCCATTTCAGCAATCTATACTGTTCTATCATTCTACAGACCTATACTTATGCAGATATAACACAAATATTTTTTCCAGACCTAAATATTCTCTTTTTTTCTGGGACTCTGATCACATGAGTATCGTATTTGTTATTTTTCTTCAGATATCTGTGGTCTAGGTTCTATTCAGGTTTTCTCTTTTTACTTTCTATTTTCAGATTGGACAATTCATTTGGGTAGGTCTTGTAGGTCATTGATATTTTCTCCATTCATTTCCATTCAGTTATTGAGCCCATCTAGTGATATTTTTGTGTGTGTGGTGGTTGTTGTTACTGTATTTTTCAGTTCAAAACTTTTATTTAATTCTACATTATTTCTGTTTCTTTACTGAGGACTTCTATTTTCTTCATTTGTTTTCAAGAGGATTTGCAATTGCTTGCTGGAGCACTTTTATGAAAGTTGTTTTTCTTGGTCTGTTAGGACTTCTGTAAAATAATACCGCAGACTGAGTGACTTATGCAGCATAAATTTACTTTTTACAGTTTTGAAGGCTGGAAGTCCAAGATCAGGCTGCCATGGTGGTCAGGTTCTGGTGAAAGTTCTCTTCTGTGCTAGCAGATGACTGCTTTCTTGCTGTGTTCTCACATAACAGGAAATGAGGGGGGGAGGGATGAGAGAGAGAGAGAGAGAAAGAGAGAAAGAGAGTGGAGAGAGAGAGTGAACTTAAGCAGGATTTCTGGTATCTTCTCTTATCAGGACACTAATCCCATCAGACTAGAGCCTTGCCCTCATGACCTCATCTAATTCTAATTACCTTCCAAAAGCCCTATCTCCAAATATTGCATTGGGATTTAGAGAACAAGGTATGAATCTGAGGGTGGGCGGGGGAGGGGAACACAAACATTCAGTCCATATATTGCTTTAAATTCCTAGTCAGACAATTCCAATATTTGTGCCATCTTGGTTTTAGCAACTTTCAATTGCCTTTTCTCATTGACCCTGAGGGCATAATAGTTCTTGCTATGGTGAGTAATTTGGGATCTTATCCTATACTCTATGTGTATTATGTTATCAGATGCCAGGTCCTCCTGAAATCTATTTAGTATGCAGTCAACCTGTTTAAGTCCAGAACGTACATTTTTGTGAGCTATGATTAAAATGTTAATTTAGATTTCAAAGCCTTTGCAGTGTTATTTTGCTCTACTTCATCTGTGTGTTTCCCACCAGCTAACCAGAATCTTGGGTGGTGTTTCAGATCCCTACTCGTTTCTCAGCTGTTGCTGTGTTTTATGCATGGGCTACTCAGAGGTCTGCTCAGGAATTCATAAACAGAGTTTGCACACTTTTTTCTGGAACTCCTTCCCCTCTGAACTCCTCCCCCACCTCTGTTTCTGGGGAGGAGGGAATGAATATGCATTACCTCCTCACTGCACAGTTGTAAAGAAAGACTGGGTGCTGGCCACAGTCTCTGCAGATACAGAGAGGAAATACCATTGTATTGTTCTTTAAATCCTGATACTCCTGGACAGTCTTCCTTTTCTTCAACTTTCAAAGTGTTTTGTCAGTTGTTTCAGAAAATTTGGTTCTATGGTTCTCTTCTATTTTGTTGTTGTTGTTGTTTCTGAGATAAGTATGGTGGAATGTATTTTTATTGTATCTAGAATCAGAAGCCCAATGAGATCTTTTGATGCAGTGATTTGACACCTTTAAAAGTTTGTTAATTTTTCTGTTAGTATTCCTTAACAGATTCTCTGTCTCATTTTTTTTTTTTCTCTGCTCTACTTTGGAGCTCTACCCCAATTACACATGTTATTTCTTCTTAACATAGACACTATGCCTTTTTTTCTCTTTGTTGCATTTTTCCATCCTTTTTTGATTTTTCTTCTGGCCTATTACTTTATTCTAACTTCTATGTCAAGTCTTCTGTTAAGCCAGTCCATTGAGTTCTTAATTTCTGATATTGTATTTTCAATTCCAGGATTTCTATTTGACTCTTTAATTTTAAAAACCTAATTTCCAATTCTATGCCAAAATTCTCAGTCCTATCTTTTATCACCTTAAACATACTAAGCTACTTTAACCCTATTATCTGGAGTCCTTTTGAGTGTTTTTCTAGTGTATAATTGTCTAGTTTCTTGGGTGTCTGGTGATTTTTTTATTGACTACTAGACAATGTATATGAACAAATTATAATGATAATTTGAGACTTAGAATAATGCTATATTTTTCCATGAAAGATGCAAATTTGTTTCTTCCAGATTTCTAGAGGTGCTGATGATTCCATATGATATAATCTAGTTTTAGGGATTAATATATGTTGAGCTGTTTTCCTCATGCCATAAATTTCTATTTATAGTTCACCCGTTCTTTAAAAATGTAGCCTCTCAGGGTCCTGTCATAATGTGCGTAGATTTTATTATGACCCTGCCTATGGTAGGTCTTGAACTCCACAGTTAGATCCCTTGGTTAATGAGGATCTCAAGGTTTGTTGGGTTGTCAGCAGTCTCTCCTGCAATTGACAAGTGCTCTTGGAGCAAACATGGAACTGTCTCCTACTAAATCCTGGCCCTGTCATCCTTTCTTTCTTGTTACCTTCAACAACAGCAAAAAATAGAAACAAAACAGAAAACACCCAAAACAAAACAAAAAGCCCAAAAACAAAAAACAAACAACTTCTTCCCTACCATTTTTTGTTTACATGAACAGGTATTTAGTCTGAATTTAGTGTATTAGCCAGGGTTCTCCAGAGAAATAGAGCAAATATAATAGAAAGATTGAGAGAAAAAGAGACAGAGAGAGAGAGAAGAGACTTAATCTAGGAATAGGGTCATGTGGTTCTGCAAACTGGAGAACAAGGAAGTCCAGTTGGTATAATTCAGTTTGAGACAAAAGACCTGAGAACTGGGGAGTTGATGGTGTAAGTCCCCAAATTCAAAGGCTTGAGAACCAGGAGCTCTGATGTCTGAGGGCAGAAGAAGATGGTCATCTGAGCTCAAGAAGAAATAACAAAAATGTATCCTTCCTCCAAGTTTTTATTCTGTTTGGTCCTTCAGTGCTTTGGATGATGCTCACCCATGCTGAGGAGTGCCAAACTGTACTCAGTCCACTGATTCAAATACTAATCCCTTCTGGAAGCCTTCTCAGAGACACATCAAAAATAATGTTTTACTGGGTATCTGGGTATCTTTAGCCCAGTCAAGTCAACACATAAAATGAATCATCACACTTAGTCTTGTTGCTACCAGTGGTTGAAAGTCACATGGAGTATACTTATTTTGTCCACTTAGAAGACAGAGTGGGATTATCAAGAGAAACTATTTTAAATTAAACATCCCACTATTAATGAAGACCATCTCATTTCTTGGTTTTTCTCTTTATTAAGAGAATAGATAATGGATAATTAAGATTTCTACTTTCTATTGCTTCTTCTTGGACATCTATTCTCAGTCACCAACCCCTTTTCCCATCCGAAACAAAGGCAAAGCTCTACTCATGTCTCCAACAGAAGATTTCAAATGCTCAATTATTACAAAGTCTTTACTTCATATTTTAAAGGTAGATCCCTCCTATTTTAGACCATATAAATAAGAGACCCCTTCTGCTATATGAATTCCAGTGCCATGTGTTAAAATAATCTATTTTCACCACTCTGTGCAGTATGTGTTTGTTTCTCTCCCAAGCAGATTATCAGCTCTGGAAGAGAAGGAATTGAATCAAATGCTTTACCACCATTTCATCTCTTACATGGGCTCAAATTTAGAACGATCTCAACATAAGCCGACTGGCTCTCCAGTGTAAATATTTATATAAATCCTACTTAGAATTACCATAATTATTTTTCTTTATCTCTTAATAACCTATTATTGCACACAAAACCTAAAAAAACCATACATTTAAAATAAAACATACAACAGTTGAATATATGGTTTGCTAAGAGCAAACTACTTTCTACAATCACAAAACAGAAAAATTGGGATCTGATCATATGATTAACTTCATCAAAACAAAGACTCCATATTTATATTCTTTCAAAATTTTACTCACTTTTATTTTCTCAAAATATTACTTATAACCTGATGACTTCTGCATATTTATCTTCAGCCCCTGATTCTAATCTTCCATTTCTAATTATATACTAGATACAACAATGTTTCCATTCTTCTTCTAGTTATCTCTATTTTAGCACTTATTCACTTATTCTTTATGGTCCACCACCCAAACTGCAGGATGGCTTCTTTATTTCTACATAGTACTTATGCTCAAGTCATACATTTGCCTTGTGTTAAATTGAATCAACTACCATGTTCAAAAAACAAAACAGAGAGAAGATTCTATAATATCCTTCCTTTTATATATTTTATGAAATATATATGAATATATATATTTAGGTCACACCTTAATTCCTCATACTTCAGCTTTATCACTCACAACTTTTCTTTAGTATAAATGAGTAAAGAGGAAACATTCATTGCCTCCATCTGTACATCTCTTCTAGGACATAAAGATTTATTAAGTATGCTTTCTTCTTTAGCTCTCCCTGGCTTCCCTGATTTTCCTTTATGACCTACTTCCCAAACTTTTAATCACTTCCATTACCTTTTTGGAGACATTTTCCAAGTTATTCACAGCTCTATATCTGCCATAAACTATACATTCACAGAGTGGAACAAATTCTCAAGTGCTTTTGAAAAAATCCAGTTGGTTAAAGCAGTTAGGGAAAGAGTAAGAAGAGACTGAGTTGAGGTTAACTTTAGGTACATTTACAAAGCTTTACTCACATATCTTTTAGTCTCATAAACAGATCAGTCAAAGGTTTCAAAACACTCATTCAGAGTCCCCTTTTCCTGCAAATCTACAATTGAAGCCATGCTACTAAACGCTAATGGACTTTCCAGTGGCTCCTTTATTTACCAGTCAAGTTCCACATGCAAGGCATAACCTTGGCCTTGAAATTATGACATTCAGCTCTTGATTAATATTAGTTGAATGTTCTATGGTAGGTTGAAGCTACTACGTAAATATTGTCATTACTATAAATAAGTTAATATCACAGAAGAAATAAGGGTATTTGCTTGAGGGCATAGTACAAAAATGATGAATGAGGGAAGTTGGTGAGAAAAGCATTTTTCTTGGCCTGTGGTCAAAAAAACAAAACTTTAAACAATTGCAGGGAACTTTCTCAAGATGTGTGCTACGAAGCAAATTCAGCTAAATATAAATCAAAGGAGTTCTCTTTATTGTAATTCAAGGATGCCACAATATGGGAAGCAAGGGAGATTGCAGGAGGAAGAAACAAACATTTCCTTCCCAATAGAGAGGTTTTTGAAAAGCATGGGTTTTTCACTTCCATTTTCATAATTCTTTGATGCCTACAGAGAGGCATGTCATAGCCTATAGTGAGACGTTATGGAGCTCTGGGTAAGAGGTTGGTGAGAAAACTGTCTATGGAGTTAAGTACCATTGAGTTAAAGCACCAGCTTCACTATCATTTGTGTGCAACTGAGTTACTTCTTCTATTTATGACTTAGTTGACTCATTTCTAAGATGGATATAGTAATAGTTGGGAATGCCACATCCTAATCAGTGGTTAACGTAGTACCTAACCCAGAACAAATATTAAGTAAATGTTATCTTTGTCATTGTGTTATTATGAGATATTTTTCAAAATCCATTCCCATAATATGTAGACCTTTCTGGTTGACTCTAGCTTATTTTACTAACTCATTACCAGTCACCAATCATTGTTTGAGCTGGTCTGGGAAAGCTGAAACCACCATTTCTCCATCGTGGTGACTTTTTCACTATGTACTTGCATATACATGCTCTTTCCACACATTTAATCTGATAAATTTTCATTCCTTATTTCTGATGCTCTTCTAACTTTACTTCTTCATTTCTTTCCTCAATAATGAGTAGGTAGATTTAAGTTCTCTCCATTTTCTGTTATTCTAGGTCTTTATTCATTTTGTTTTACAACGATACCTCTTACATACTTTGATTTTTTTCCTTAGCTAAAATGTGAATTCTTCAAAGACAAGGACTATGTGTTACTTATTATTGAGTATCCTGAACCTAACACTCCTCCACAGACATAGAAAGGGCAGCCTGGATAATTCAGTCAGTTAAGCATCCGACTCTTGGTTTTGGCTCAGGTCATGACCTCACAGTGTGTGAGTTCTAACTCCACATTTGGCTTTGTGCTGGCAATATGGAGCTTGCTTGGGATTCTTTCTCTCTGTCCCTCTCTCTCTCTCTCTGTCTCTCTTTCAAAAATAGATAAATAAAAAACTAAAAATTTTTAAAAAAAGAAAGCACTTAGTAAGTGTTTAGCACATAAATGGATTATATATAAAACAACATGGCAAAGCCAACGTATAAAATAATAGGAAAATTAGTAATATAAAACAAATAATTAAGAATCATATAAAATAAAAATAGAAAAATGTCAATGATAAGGGCCAATTTTTATTTAGTGACAAGAAATCTAAGATATTAAAAACCTTGTTGACACACTGAAAGTAACTGCATTTTTAAAATTAAATATGGTACCAAATATTATATTGTAGTCCAAATTATAAACAAGTATAAAAGTACAAGAGAGTAGTAACCCAATATGATAGTAACCCAATATGTCTATGTTGATAGAACTAGAAGTGAGTTATATTTTATATATCTTTGTAGTTTGAAAATACATAACAAAACATTTATTTTTATTATATATAGCAAAGACTAAAATACCTTTTTATCCTTTGATAATGTTATATGATGAGAAATGCATTAGGACCTATTTAGCACTATATTCAGGAATTGTCAATTGGTTAAAGTATCATAAGAATAATCAATGTTTCAAAATCTTTTCAGGCTATTTTTTCCAAATCTAGAAAAAATATATGTATATCTATTTAAAACTGTACATGATCCGGTCTATGATATTTTTTCTTATATCACAGTGTGTGATAAAAGCCCAGCTGCTCATCCCTTAAACATACACATTTAATGGGCAAGAGGCCTGGGAAGAAAGCACAAAGTCATCTTCCCAACAGGAAAACCCCATAACTCAAAAAGCCTTATCATCTTCATAGTCTTTAAATTGAATTTTTGATCCATCAGGGAAATTGCAAGTCATAGTCCTTTATGTATATAGAGAGAAAAGCTGGAGCTCAGAGAGGGAAGGAGACGTGCCCAGTCCCTCAGCTGGTTAGTGCTGCAGTTAAAACTAGCTTCACAACCCCTGACTCTCACCACTTATGCAACATCATATAATGATAGAAATAGAGAGGGATTTTAGAAAGCTTCTCTTTCATCTCATCTTACAAAGGGTAATTGAGGATTAGAGTAACCCAGTATGTTCCTCTAGATCCCAGAGTGTTCTAGAACTGGGCTGGAATGACCATCCAGGACTCCTGCATCCCAGTCATTACGTTTTTTTCTGTAAAAGCAATAAGTTAGTCCAGCTCTCACAACGCCACAGTTCTTACCAGCGGTATTGGAGTAACACTTGACCCAACACTTGGATATTACTGAAATATCACTTGAGGTCTAACTTTGTTCTACGAGGGAAGAAAAATAACTATTGATCAAGTATAAGAGGGCCTGAATTCTAGTTATATTTCTTCCCCAGGTTAGTTCTAGTATCTCGAACAAGTTCTTTTATGATTCTGGATTCATTTGTTCTATAAAAGAATTCATGGGAATTTATCATTTTTCTTAACCCCTGGTAATCCCCAAACCTTTCCACTGGGGCTCTTTCTAATAGGCTGTCCAGATGTTTATCAAAGACCTTTGAATCTTAAGCAAGTGATACAAAGATAGAGAGTAAGTTTGGAGGCCAAACACATCCAGGAGACAGTGGTAGATGAAGAATCAACCTGTACTGGGTATAGTTCCTGCCTAAAATCTGGGGACTCCTGTCTTTGCCGTAACCCAATGCCCTGACTGTGCTGAGAACCCTAAATATATATCTAGAAAACTTCCTTCTAGCGGCACCTGGGTGGCTCAGTTGGTTAAACGTCAGACTTCCGACTTCCGCTCAGGTCATGATTTCACATTTCGTGTGTTTGAGCCCCGCGTAGGGCTCTGTGCTGACAGCTCAGAGCCTGGGGCCTGCTTCAGATTTTGTATCTCCCTCTCTCTCTCTGACCCTCCCCTGCTCTCTCTCTCTCTCTCAGAAATAAATAAAACATTTTTAAAAATTAAAAAAAAAAAAAGAAAACTTCCTTCTAGCTTCAGAGAAAGCTGGTTAGAATTGATTATTATTTTGATATATGACTGGATATTTGTAATTGAGCAGCAATTTTGGAATAATCAATCAGTTTCACAGAGAAAAGAGTATTCAATAAACTTATGCCTAACCAGTCAAAGCCAAAATCTTTTCTGTTAAATGTTAACCGTGTTTTGTTGAAAAGGAAAGATGCGAAAAACATTCAATTTGATTTTAGAACCTATCTTGTGTTTGTATCATCAATCGTCTCTGCCATTATTCACCTGAAAAATCTTTGCTCTTAAGAATATACTAACTTCAAAAATAAATAAATAAATAAATTTAAAAAAAAGAATATACTAACTTCAGAGCATGTATCTGACCTAATAAATACCCTGCCTGTTTCTTTCCAGTGCAATCAGAACAAACTCTTCCTATGGGCATGGAGTCCCTCTGAGATCTGGGCTTTGCCTGTCTATAGCTCAAACTTGATCACTGTTCACCTCAATGTTCATTATGCTCCAAGCTCACAGGTCTTTTGGTCCCTTAAAAACACCAAGCGTCTTACAACATTATAAACTTTGTGCCAGGACTCTTTGCCCAGAACGCTGTTCCTCTATATTTTTGCCTAGTTGATTCCTTCCAGTCATTCGGGTCCATGTACAAATGTCACATTCTCAGAGAATCTTCCTTTATTTATCCCGTTAACATTCCCTCCCTGCCTATTATTGAGTTTCTACCACATCATCCTTTTTAATTTTCTCTACAATTCTTATTACTCAATTAGAGGTCTTTGAATTCTGTATGTATTCACTTAATTAGGTTTGCTTTCCCCCTCAACACATGGGAAGCTCCCTGAGGGCAAGGCCTTATCTTTCTTGCCCATTTGAATATCTGCAGGACTTACAATAGAGCTTTTTACAAAGTAGAAGCTAGATCACTGGCACTTGATAAATGAATGAATGAACACTTTTCATGTATAGCTGTTAACCGGAAATGCAAAATAGAATGTATTAATACTCTTTTACTTGAATCTTTTTCAAATGTACCAAATATTTATCATCATTAAAGCTGTGGCTCCAGGACTAGGGATTAAAGCATGTGACATTATCTATGATATCAGTTGTTAGGAAGTCATACATCTCTTGATCCACTTACCAAAACAAATGAATAGAAAAAGCAAATGATAGAAGATGAGGGCAGGAAGGAAAACCCAGAGTTCTCCTTGGTCCTCTTTTCTAGCTTATTACTACTTCCAATGACCTTTCTTCTGAAGTTATGCCCACAATATCAGGTTTTGTTTGTTTTTCTGTTTCTTGCTGAATTCTGCCTAACATCCTTTTCTTTCTGCAATATGCCAAACAACTAATTCTGAATTACTTTTTCCACTCTGTAGCTCGCTGTTTTGCATCATGAAAGGAGGCTTAGCCGGATAGTACAATCAAAGGACTACTCATATAATTAGAGAAAAGCCCTGCTTTCTCCCTTAAAAAAAAAAGAAGGAATACATTTACTGTCATTGTTTGCTTGCATACATGTCTTATCCCCTGATGCTCAGTAAAGCTGAATTTTCAAATTTGTAACACTTCTCCAGGTCTCTGGGTTTGATTAATAATAATTGTCAGTCCATTAAAATGGATTATGATGATTCCCAAGGAATTGGTTGTTAACATAATTAACAGCTGGCTTTACTTTCAAGACATTAATCAAAAGAGCAAGTTGCTGGAAATGACCAGGTTCTCACAAATGTTGCTAATTAACAAAGGCATTGAAGTTGTGTGACAGTGATTCCTGACGCTGTTATCTGCATGATTCTATCACAGCTTTAAATACCCCCGATGTGATATGTTTTCTCAAGTGTTATTAAGCCAACAGGCATTTGAATGAACTTAATTTAAAAGAAACAGACTCTAGATTTTGATGTTTACTTTTGGACAGAATGGAGTGTAAAAATTTGCAGAATGGCCGTAATACACAATATGTAATATTTTCCACTCGTAAATGGGGAACAAATTTTATATATGCTAAGTATCTCTGTTTTGCTTCAATGTAGCCTAACTAGCTGTAACATAAAAATTACAGAAAAATAGAAAATTATTATAATATATGCAATATATAATATTATATATTTATAAATACATTCATAATTATTATCATATATAATGTAATACATAATATATAATTATGATATAATATAGAATATATTATATAATCTAATTAAAAGTATACAAAATATAATAAATAATACAATATAAATTAGATTAAATATATTGTTATTATATTATACTAAATTGTATTATATCATATTATATTATAAAAGTATAAAAATATTCCTGCTTCTCCAAGATACACTCTGCCATTATCAGCTCATATCATATAATATTCTATCTGAAAATAATGAAAGCAATACCTGACATAATGGAGAAAAAAGTACAAAGAGAATTTAAAACAATCATTCCTAGGGGTGCCTGGGTGACTCAGTCAGTTAAGTATCCGACCGGCTCAGATCATGATCTCACAGTTCATGAGTTCAAGCCCCACATTGGGCTCTGTGCTGACAGCTAAGAGCCTGGAGCCTGCTTTGGATTCTGTGTTTCCATCTCTCTCTGACCCTCTCCTGCTCACACTCTGTCTGTCTCTCTCAAAAATAAACAAACATTTAAAAAAAAAATACAATCATCCTTATACCTACTAAGAAAGTGAAACCTCTCTTGACATTTTAGAATATTTGTTTCCAATATCTTCATGGGCCTAAACTATTTTGTTTATGTTGTTATAATTATGATTTGTATGCAATTTTGTATTCTGCTTTCTTTCATAACATTGTCACATAACTTTTCTCTATTAGAGAATTAATAAAATAACATGTTGATTGGCACATTTATTCCACCAAAAAGATACTTCACATTTACTTAACAATTCTCCTAGGGTTGGAGTCACAAATTTCACTTTAAATACGACACTGTAATAAGTGTCAATTAGTTAAGAAACTATTTTAGGTGCTTTTGTTTCTGGATCAGAAACCAGAATTACTTCTATTCCTGGTAGCATTGTCAGATTTAACAAATTAAAATACAAGACCCCCCCAATTAAAATTGAATTTCATATAAATAATGATTTTTTTTAACTTTATTTATTTTGAGAGAGTGAGACAGAGAGAGTGAGCAGGAGAGGGATGAGAGAGAGAGAAAGAGAGAGAGAATCCCAAGCAGGCTCTGCGGTTACAGTGTATGGGGCTCATACCTACAAAACATGAGATCATGACCTGAGCCAAAACCAAGAGGCAGATGCTAGACTGACTGAGCCACTCAGGCGCCCCTCAATAATGATTTTTAATTTATTTTTGAGACAAAGAGAGACAGAGTGCAAGCAGGGGAGGAGCAGAGATAGAGGGAGACACAAAATCAGAAGCAGAATCCAGACTCTGAGGGGTCAGCACAGGGCAGGGACGCACAATCTGTGAGATCATGACCTGAGCCAAAGTCAGATGCTTAACTGACTGAGCTACCCGGGTGCCCCAGTAATGATTCTTTTAAATGTCACTACGCCCCATGTCATATTTAAAATTTACTAAACATGCATTGGCCATACTTAGACTAAAATTATTATTTGTCTGAAATTCAAATTCATTGGAGTATCTTGTATGTTCCCTGGCAACTTTCAGTCAAGGTGTTTCTTACATATTGTGGTAGGCCAGATAATGGCCCCTCAATGATGTCCATGTCCTATTCCCCAGCACCTGTGAGAGTACATGGCAAAGGAGCTAATACTGCAGATGGAATCCAGGTTGCCACACAGCTGATGCCAATATGGGGAGACTATCTAAGTGGATCCAAGGTAATTACAAGTGTTCTTGTAAATGAATGATAGAGACAAAAGAGAAGACCAGAGAGAAGGAAGCGTAAGCCATTAAGCTTGACATTGTTGGTACTGAAGATGAACAAAAGGGCCATGAGATAAGGAAAGTGGGCAGCCTCTAAATGCTGGTAAAAAGCAAGGAAGTGTATTCTTTCCTAGAGCTTCAAGTAAGGAATTCAGCTCTTCCAACATCTTGATTTTAGCCCAGTGAGGATTTGTTGGATTTTGGATCTCCAGAACTATAAGATAATCAGTTTGTGTTGTTTCTCGGACGCCAAATATGCAGTATTTTTTTTAAATAGTAGCTATAGGAAAGTAATAGCCATGTTTACATGAAGACATTGATGGTCATTGAGCAATAAGGTAGGCTGGACCCCTTTATTCTCATATTGTGATAATTTTACAAAAGAATTTCAGAAATCTCAACCAAGACTTAGAGAACACCCATCAGGGAAGCTCAAGAGGCCAGATACTTCCTACTACCACTCTCAGTTCTTTCGTAGTTAGCCAACCAACCGGGGAACACTACACAGAGTGCTTTAGATCTTGGAAAGCTGACATTGTTTTGTTCTTTTGTTAGTGATTGCATGTGAATGGCTTGAGAAGCAAAGAGACTTTAATTCAAGCAATCAGCATCTTACAGCATTAGTCATGAAATGAACTCAAATCAAAAGATTCCACTTGGGAGTCAAGCTACAGAGTAAATCAAAGACAGCTGAGATAAGCAAATGTTCCTCACAACAAATTTTCTCAATCTGGGTTGATGGTGGGGCCAGTCACCCGAGCAAGTTTGCAGGTATTCAATATGAAAACCTAATTGCTAAATTCTCCAAATTTACATATATTTATTGTTATGGGGGAAGATGTTGCTTTGCTGCATGGCCGTGAAATACAAAGGAAACAACTCATTGAGTGCTGTAGTCATTTTGCTTTTCTGGGAATGCCTCCCAGTTCACAAGTTTGTAATTAGGGGAGGGAGGATTTTATAGGCCGTTTAAAATGTGCATGTTTCACAGAGACTTCACATCAAATCAAACTTGGAGATGTCATGGTTAAGACAGGGCCCTCAAACTTAAGAAGTTCAAAGCCTATAGTGGAGAGAGGCTCATAAACAAATAAGAGCTACACAACATGATAAATGTTCATACAGAGGAAAGCACAGGAAGCTGGTAGAGCTGTGAGGAGGCAGGAACCAAGGCCCAGAAGCTTCCATGAGAAGGTGATGCTTAACATGCCAGCTGAAGGGTGAGGAGGGATTTTTCCGGCCTTCCTGCACTCTGTGTAGGTTTTTGAGCTGAGGAAATGGGGGTGATTTTTTTTTTTTTATGAAAGACTAAATATATAAGTTAGTGTGGTCCTGTGCTTATTTACCTGGTTTACAAATCACACATGTGTTGTATGTATCACAGTTCTTTAAAGTGGGCTTGATTCACTTCATTCCTCAAGAATATGTTTCTCATGGCTACTCTTTGTTGAGCATTTTGGGGCCAGTGTGTTAGGTAATTTGTTTCAGGCTCAGGATAGCCCTACAAGTTTGATTGCCTCATAGATCTGTATCCAGATCTGGATCCTGGAACACAGGGTGGCTTATGGTGCTCTTTACTGAGCTGGGGAACACAGGGAGTGGAGAATATGGTCTAAGTTTGGCAAATATTGAACGTGAGGGTTCTGCTAAACTATAGGCAGTGTCTAAAAGGCTACTTTATGTGTGTATCTGGATCTTTGAAGTCAAGTTTGGGCAGGAAATACTGACCTGGAAAGCATTGGAAATGCAGGGCTACTAAAGTCCAGAGAATGCCTGGGATGGTCTAGAGAGAAAGAACATCAAGAGAAGAAATCCAAAGAGAATACCAGTGGAGAACAACAATATTTAAGAGAGACAGATATTAAAGGTGAATAGTAATCAAGAGGAAGAGTCATCAGAGAGATGATGGTGGGGGAAACCAAGTCAGAATGATGGTTTAGAGGCACCTGGGTAGCTCAGTTGTTTGAGCGTCCAACTTCAGCTCAGGGCATGATCTCATGGTTCGTAAGTTTGAGCCCTGCATCGGTATCACTGTTGTCAGAGTAGAGCCCACTTTATAGCCTCTGTATTCATCTCTGTCTCTCTCTGCCTCTCCCCTTCTTGTGCTCTTTATTAAAAAATAATAATAAACATTAAAAAATACAAAAAAGGAGTGATGGTTTAATCAACATAGCAGACAATTTCTGTATATTAATTGAGATAGAGCCATATCTGAGCAGTATCAATTGGATTTTGCAACACGATCATTTGTAGTAATTTTGTGAAAAACAAATTCAGAGTTGTGTGGTGGAAACAGAAGGCAGATTGACATATGACTACTCAATGGAAAGTAAAGAAATAGATTCAGGGTGTGCAGCATTAGTAAGGGGTTGGCTTAAAGAGAAGAAAGAGGGACAATGAGAGAATATGAATGAAAAATGGTATAGGACATAGTATTAGAAAATGTCACTTATTTTTAACAGGAGAGGCTTGGGTATATTGACATAATAGAAAAGAGTCAGCAGCATGGCATATACAGTCAGGACTTTTTGGATTGCAAGTGACAATGGGCCATGGTAAATAACTTTAGGAAGAAAATGTAAACACTATCTCAAAGTGTGACATTCAGGGATGGGGTTAACTCAGTGAGTCTAGGGATCCAAATGATATCGTATCACATTCCACAAAAATAAGAGAAATTCTCTCAGTCTGCACCAGCACGTATAATCCTAGAGAAGGACGTTGGCTAGGCTGCACTCACCTGTCCATCTCTGGGCCATTAGCCGTGACTAGGAGACTGTGAAATATAATTGTCTAAGCCTGCAACATGTACCACTCTAGGAGGCTGGGTCTGTGACATGGAACTCCATGGGAATAATTAGAGATGGTAAAGGAATTGCTTTCAGTACAATAGCTGATGTCCCCAGGAGGAGGGGAAATGGGAAGGTTTGGCAGGAAAAAATAATCGACATCCACACAGAAGTCAAAGATACAGGCCAGGGAAATACTGATTCAATAGAGGAAGACCTCAACCAGCCTTAGACAGGAAGTGGCACATCCCTGTTTTGTCACTTCGGACACAGGTCCTCCCTATCTGTCCCACCTCACACCCTTGGATCTTCCATGTAAGTTTCTATCCCTCCATTTGCTTTTATTTTCTTCCTGATACCGGTCATTCTCTAAATTTATCCTACCTATTAATTTGCTCACTTGTGATGAGGCCAGCTTTGCTGCTTTTCAAATACAAACTCCCTTATGTCGGGAGCCCTGTTGATATCATGTAGTATTTTATCTCTGCCACCTACAATCTGAAATAGCACCTAGCACATACTTAGCACTCAATTATTTGCTGAGTTAAAGAAGAGACAGGGAGGGAGAGGCGGAAAGATGCAGGGATAGAGAGACTGAGGGAGAGTGGGAGAATACTATTTGAATATACACAACAGCTTCTGGCCATAATAAATATGACCAATGTGTGTGTGTGTGTGTGTGTGTGTGTGTGTGTGCACTTTTTAATGACAAGTAGGATATCATAATTACGTGTGTGTGCATGTGTGTATGTGTATATGTGTGTACCCAGACTATTTTTTCACTTAAAACCTATCATTGTCACTGGGTCAACAGGTACAAAATAGCAGAGGTGGTGAGCTAAAAAGTAAAATATTGGGACGCCTGGTTGGCTCCGTCAGTTAAGCATGTGACTGTTGGTTTCGGCTCAGGTCATGATCTCACAGTTCCTGAGACAGAGCCCCATGTCAGGCACTCGCTGGGCATGGAGCCTGCTTGGGATTCTCTCTCTCTCCCTATCTCTCTCTCTCTTTCTCTGCCTCTCCCCCACTCACACTCTCTAAATAAAACATAAATAAAATAAAATAAAATAAAATAGTAAAATATTTCTGCTGAGCAGGCAGCACATTAATAGACTTCGCTGCTGCCTGTTGGCTTAGTTTTGCTGTGTGAGACCACACGAAACGATGCAGAAACCTTCATTTTACTACATAAAAGAAGATAAGGAATATACTCAAAAACTCCATCACAAGCACATACATAAAACATCTAGGTATAATTAATGGAAAGTCTCTCTAAAGTTAAACCATAGTTTGTATGAAGAAACCCTTCAGAATTTCTTGGATCAGAATGTTCCGCAAATATCTCCACAGTGAAACAGAAGAAAACTGCCTCTCAACGAAAGGTTTGGCAACAGGATACCCTCTTATGTCCAAATCAGCAGTGAGCTGTAAGTTTAACACATGTGGAAACAATACATTAGATGAATTTGCAAAAGGACATTTGACAGCTATTCTCTTTGAATATCTTATAAGAGGAAAATTGTTCTAAAAAGAGAAAAAATCCCCACAATTGTCTGGTTTCACTTAATTCTCTTGGAGAAGTTCAGTTGATAATATAGGTCATACACAAACATATATACAAAAGCTTTTCATAACAAGCATCACTGATGCTTCTTCATATGTAGTGAGTGTGGACGTCACATGTATACGCACGCAAAGTCATGGGTATTTCAGAAAAATTCCTGAAATGCAGTTTCATCAGCTAATGCAGTAGTTCGAGAATTCATTTCCAAAGCAAGCCATCTAGTAATCTTGTATATGTTTCAGCAATAAACATGGAGGGAAAAGAAATTCTCTAATACCCAGATTTGCATGCAATATGATACATATAGATCAAGGTGAATGTTTTAATGTTCATGGGATGGAAATAGAATAATAATAGGCTAGTTCTTCTCCTGAATGTCCATGAAGTACATTATCACAATCGGGATGGAAAGTAAAGGGGAAGTGAGGAAGGATATATTAGAGTATTAAAGTCCCAGAAGAATGCTAGGCCAGTCTGTCTTTTCTCAAGTTTTTACAGACGTTAGAAGATTACCACCATGGCATTAACTTATCCATTCAATTATTTGTTCACTTGCTTGTTAAATCTGCATTAAGTGAGATCTGGTATCAGACACTGTGCTATTTGCTTGCTTTAAAATGATGAAAAATCTCAGTGTCTGCTCTCAAGGAGCCCATGTTTTGGTTTCATTTGAGTTTAGGCAGTCTACTGATGAACACTTTTTTTTTTTTTTTTTTTTTTTACAGTAGAGAGGGTGATTCCCATTCAGTACATGCTTAAATCCAGGCAGGAAGGGTCTTTTCCCTGTGTCCTTTTCTTTAGAGCCCCCAACATATCACTAACGGAAAAGGGTAAATACATTTATTAAAGAACTCATGGATGCATCTGTGGTTTGGGCTCCAGTACTCAGCGCATTGAGACACTAACTAGAAACCCTAAACATCTGCTGTCATGACTGACCTTGTTTAGGCCCTAGAGAAATATTTTTTCACTCCTCTGCCCCTATGTTGTTAAAATCAAAGACAATGGCATCTGAATTCTGTAAAGGACGGTAGTTGTCATGGCTCTGATGTCTGAGATGAATGCTGCTTTTGAATTCAGGGACGACTTACAATGCAGTGCTTAAATAAGAGCAGACAAATTTGTTAACTGGTCAAATTCTTTATCTGAGATAGAATGGATATAAGATATTCTTTCATACCAAAATTTCCGTCTTTTGTATGTCCCAGTGGCCCAGTATGTGTTTCATGGATGCATATGTATATATGCATAATACAGTTTTACATATTTATATTAGTATTATTATAATATAAAATATATAGTAATTCATTTCAAATTAAAAGTTAGAATTTCAGCTTTGTTTAATTTAAAATTTGCTATTAACTTTTGTATTTAGCCTCTTAATTTTTTTTAGCATTTTAGAACATTATTTTTGAAAAACATAAAATTTAAATTTTGTTAACTTTTAACATAAAAGTTAATTTTTAATTTAACTTTTACAGCTAAGTTCTATTCTTAGTGAATATATATTCAAATTGTAGACATCTTAAATACAGTCCCATTTTATTTTCATCTGTTAAATATCTGTAGTTGAGCATACATTACATGAAGTTGTTGTGTATAGCATAGCAACACACTGATTTTACTGAAATAAAAATCTAGGATATAAAAATAAAAATAAAAATAAATCTAGCATTTCCACTGCATTTTGCTATTCTTCCAGATACCTCCAGAACATGAAAAAATTATCTACATATTTTCAATAAGGTATTAATTTTTAATATTTTCCTAAATTTTATTTATATGGAAACCATAATCTGAAACATATCAAAGTAAGCAAGTAGATATTTCTGTTAATGCTTGTTAAAACAATATTTCTGTTAGTACTTGTTAAAGTGATATTGAAATATTTGTTAGGATGAGCCCCAATTTATACTTTTGTCCCAAGCTGTGCAAGTGTTACACACTGGCTTCTTCAGTTTCCTCTATTTGTTAATTGAATGAATACTGAGACAATATATTATGCCATACAGGCGATGTCTTATGCCATGGAGGCTATATAATGAGAAATAATAAATAGGGACTCTTCCTGCACAGGGGTTATCATTTTGTAAGAAACAGCGATAATTAATTAGGCACTGGTCAGCAGTGCAGTGCTCTGATATGAAACTATGGCTCAGGGAACTCCAGGTGCAGTGGGGTACATGCTGGAGGGAGGTTGAGGGGAGGTTTTCCAGAGTAAACTGTGAAATGTGGACTGAAGGACAAGTTCAGAGAGTTAAGGAATAAGAAGTGAAAATATACCCTTTAGATGGAAGGGAAATCACGACAGAGCCCTGGGTGCATGAAACAACTAACTCTTTCTAGAAGGAAAAATATAAAAATACTCATTTATTTTTAGGTATATTATAATATCTGTACAACTTTTCACCCATTTTATATTGTCACTCTGACTTGATAGGAAAAGATGAAAACCTCAAATAATAATGTTCCATAATGAAAACTATATCAATAATACTTGCTAACTCCTACATAGTATTTAGTAAATACCAAGCCTTTATGCATGAACATTTTTCATACCCTAATTTATTTAACCATTATAACAGCTCTAAGAGATAGGGACTATTATCATTACCTTTTTATTAGCAGAGAAAACAAGTCACAAAATGATTGTCACTTGCTTAAGATTCTTCAGCTAATAAGTTGCAGAGTCAGAATGATTTAGAACTAGGCAATCTGCTCCAAATAATAACCATATTATATTTCATAATGTTTATATAGTATATAACATATAATAATATATTTACATATTATAAATATAAGTTTAATATTTTTATTCTTGAAAAGGGATGCACCAGACCTGTGCTAAGTACTTTACATTTCTTATCATATCTATCCTTCACAAGTACAATTGTTATCACCTTTCTGCAGATAACATTAAGCCTTGGAGAGAGACTAAGTAATTTATCCACAATCACATAGTTAGAAGGTCATACAGCTGGGAATCAAAGCCACTTATTCTGATCATAGCCAGGCTAAGCTGTCATCTAGGGGAGAACCATTTGTTAAGTATTCTTTGGAGTATGATTGTATAGAATTATAGAGGTTTCTCCAAAAATTCTCAAAGGACTTCAAATTTTATAATGTGGCATTTTTCTTGTTTTTTTTTTACCCTAAAAAATGGAAAGATGATTTCAAAACAAAATAACTCATAAAAGAAATGACACTTAGATTTTTATTTCATAATCCAGAATTAAGAGGCACATTTTTTAAGGGATGATGAAACTGTAGTGGTTTTTTATTTTCCTTTTAATGTGGCCACCATATGTTTTATTTTTAATGACAATGTTTCTTTCAAATACTTCAATGAAGTCCTGATAGGAAAATCTCAATGATTTTAAATCTCTTTACCATAAAATGTAAATAACCCACAATTGGTTCAGATCTTTCACTTCCCATATTTTGTTTTACTTTTCTCATTCGAATCTGGATCTCTTTTTCATTTCCCATAAGCACGGGTACAGACTGTTCTGAGTTCTGTGGAAAAGTAACGAAAACCTATTTTAACGAGTTTTGGTCAAGGAACTGAATTAATGAAGCTTGGTGTCTTTGGGGCCAAGTGTTAGCACATATCCTATTGTTCCTTCAAAACAGGGTGGTTTTTTTTGGCCCAGGGAAATCATACTCTAAAAACAGGCCCCCCACTGTTACAAAATTTATAAGACCCCACCTAATCTAATTTCTCTCTGCCTCTGTCAAATCTGGGTTGAATTAGGCTGGGTGATCCAAAATTGTTTCAGCAGGATTACAGATATGCACACACAAAACTACACGTTGTGATTTTATATTTTACTATAGCTCATTCACAATTGACAAATGACTTGTTCAGATGCAAAATATAGACCATTTGAACACTTATTCATTATGAGAGCCACTAGGAAAAGGAAACATTTATTGAACTATCTTTGTATGTGAAGTACAATAAAAGGCACTTTAAATCTACCACCTTCTTTTATACTCCAAAAATGGATTACCTAGTGATATTACGGCATTAATACTAATGAAGTGATTTACACACTTAGAAAGTGACGGTTTTACAATTAGAACTGAAAAAGTCCAAAGTCTGAGCTATCAGACTTGATGAAAAAAGTTTCTGATATTTGTAGTCACATTTTCTGTAAGTATTGGAGAGATGATATCAGCATTTTCATTTTGGAACTGTCTGTTCCACCCATCAATCTTCCACAAATTGACTTATCTTGCTAATACAGCAAGAATTTTTTTTATGTAAAAAAAAACTTGAGTCATGTAAAATAAGAGTAAAAATGAAGCTGTAGGTGCTATCAAATCTAGCAACAGGTAGACTTCCAAAACCATTTTTGAGCAAATCAACTATTAAATTTGGTATTATTAGATCATGACTAATCTACCACTTTGACAAAATCAGAATCTATTACTTGTTTGCTATAAACTACATATATCCTTTTACTGTAGACGGTATTGCAATACATGAAACAGTATTTTTTAAAAATTGATAATATTGGTGCTATGCAAATATTTTCTTAAATTTCTAAAAAAACTATACATTTCAGAAATTGTAAATCAGAAAAAGAATCGATTTCTACAAACTTCTAGAAAGAATGCTAACTAGATGGTTTATGAGGACATATAAATAAAATAGGAATCACAAGTCAAAATACCTATATAAAAAATAATATCAAATGATCCTTATCATTTTGATAATATCAATGGATTATTTAGTCAATGGTCCTCTGTCTCTGTCTCTCTCTCTCTCTCTCTTTTACCTCTACTTTCTCTTTTTCTTTCACTACTGCCTCATTGCATCTTCAGCCTAGAAATTAACTAAGTTTATCAAGCTATGCTTGGAAGCAGGAAGAATGTAGGACTAGTGACAATAATGAGGAAGAATACAGAATATCCTTGAGTTTCAGATGCACAGCAATCTGAATAATGGGCAC
Source organism: Crocuta crocuta (assembly GCF_008692635.1). NCBI lineage: Eukaryota > Metazoa > Chordata > Mammalia > Carnivora > Hyaenidae > Crocuta > Crocuta crocuta. The sequence goes on along the minus strand of NW_027551568.1, from coordinate 14,930,675 downwards.
TTAGGTCTTCAGTGCTCTGTAGGGGCTTCTTCCTGCAACATCCTCATTGGAATGGATGGAAACAGACTTGTTGCTGTTATTAATCTGAGAAAGATAGTTTATGTTTTGGAAGATTAGTAAGATGTCAATAGTTAGATTCTTGAACTGGAAAATATATTTATTATATATAAAATATAAATATATAAATATTTATATATATTTTCCTGTTAAATTTCCTCTTACAATAAAATTGAACTACTTAAAAAATGTCAATAGTAAAAGCTGGTTGGGGAAGAAATAGATAAGTGCAAGTTACGTGACATGAGACAAAACAGTTCATATTAAGTATGAACTCACTTTGTGACATATTGTAAGAAAGGGGAGGAATACAGTTATGTAATTCACAGGCTGCATTAATACCTTGGAATATCCAGATCAAGAGACCATATACAATGACTGTACTCTGTAGTAATTAGATTACATTTAGAATCTTGTATTTACTTTGGATGATGCACTTAGATGGGGATACTAGCAAACTATATTTGTTTAGTCCTTTGGGCATGTACTTAAGAGATATCAAATACTTTTTATGTCTCAAGTATGATGCTAGGCATTGAGTTTAATGATGAGGAAAATATAGTTAATGTCTTCAAGAACCATAATGTCTAATGTGTGAAGAGACCAGGCATTGAACATATAAACTAGTAATGAAAAGTCCTTTGTTTGCTCATATGTTACCATACAGGAGAAACACAACTAAAGAAATTATCACAGAATCAGAGGATATATAGGGATGGTATGACTTTAAATATAAATTATACAGCATACAAAGTACTTGCCTTTTTTATTCTGTTTGGGGGTGGGGTGGGGGGAGAGGGGAGGGAAGACACCGGAGAAAAGCATTTCCAGAACTGCCAAAAATAAAAAATCATAAGAAGCCTTAAGAGACATGCATGGATATTCAGATGCCCTGGATAAAACAAATGGTGGCTTGAAATAGATCCCTCAAATTACTGCTGATTGAGTTATGGGCCCTGATTTTCAACCACTTCTCACATCAGCAGCTCTATATAGTATGATCCAGAGTGAACAAAACAGGAATTTCTTTTCCTGAGAAATATAAATTTGTTCAGCTAGTAAATATTTAAGTGCAAAAGGATGATCAGAACACAGTGCCTCAGGAGTTGGTGTGTCAAGACCAGATCTGAGAGATAACAAGCTATCAAATAAAATAGAATATTTGCCAGCTACTGAGGTGAGAAAGAGGACCAAACAAAGAAGCAACATATGGTCATTTTTTCCCTACAAATTTTCATTATTATGTGTTATCACCAACGCTTGCAGGTGGAAAATTACCTCCTCATTCAAGAAAGTTATACTGTTTACTGAATTCCTTGGAAAGAAGTCAAACTACAGTTAGTAACAGTATGGATATCAGGTAACTTCAAGACCTTCCAGACCATTCTCTTACCTTACACAGCACTTTATTGTTTACCTTGATACCATATTTTCTCTTTAAAACTCTATCTTCCTCCAACTCCATCTCTTTTCTTATACTTTATCCATTAGATACCCAGCGCACTTAAATCACAGTCTGGATTTTGTTGGTTGTATATTCATGTGTGTTTCAACATATTCCTCTGATCTCTGTATTTGCTTCATACTGGCTGTTCTATATGGACACTTCATCAGACTCAAGTTTGATCCCTATGGTAAAATTATAGATGGCTTTATTCTTCCATCATAATGCCTCTGTGTGTGTGTGTGTGTGTGTGTGTGTGTGTATTGTTAGTAGCCAGGATATTTAAAGTTAGATTCCTTAATTTATTAGGGATAATAAAATATTGGTATTCCAATTCTGAAACTTGGAATAAACTAATTTTTATTTTTAACAGCCATGAATTTATTAAAAATCCTTTTAGGTGTCGGCTATTTGTTTAATCAGTTATACAGTTTATATTAGAAAGAAAAGATAAATGCTTGATTTGTGTCATTTATTCAATTTTAAAGATAAAAATTGGTTCCCTGTCATTGTTAAACAGAGATGTTATTTTTAATCTATACTGATTAAATGAGTTTATAATAACTCGTGGGTTTAAGTATATTTAATATATTTAATTTTTAATGTTTATTTATTTTTGAGAGAGAGAGAAAGAGAGAGAGAATGTGTGTGTGTGTGTGTGTGTGTGTGTGTGTGTGTGTGTGTGTATGTTTTCACATACAAACAGTGGAAGGTCAGAGAGAGAAAGAGAGATAGAAGACCTGAAGCAGGCTTTGTGCTGCTGATAAGAAAAGCCTGATGTGGAACTTGAATTTCCAAACAGTGAGATCATGACCTGAGCCAAAGTCAAATGCTTAACTGACTGAGCCACCCAGGCACCCCATATATTTGATATATTTTATCTATTACAATTCTTATTATTATCCTTATTGAACCTCAAATTTTTCCCATTTGTAGTCAGTGATGGAGTCCTCAAGTTTGCTTCTGAGTCTATTGATATAACACTACTAGTCTTTGATATCTTCATTGCTATCTGGTGTGTCAAGATATTACAGATTCATCGTGCATTTTTTTCCTTTAGATTTGCATTCATCCAGATTATTCCAAGAAGGGTCAAATTCTTTTAATAAGATATAGTATTCAAAGACTAAAATCTGGGTGCAGAATGCTTACTGCTACTGTATTTCATTATCAATAGACAGAAAGGTAGGTAGATAGGTAGGTAGGTAGATAGATAAAGATATCATTTGTGATTACTGAAAACTGTTAAACTTTTTTGCATATGCTATCCTGATTCCTGCTCTTTTTATTTGTCTATATCCACATTGTTGGATCACATTGCCATTAAATACTTTAGTCTTTCCCTTGTAATTCTTGTTTATTCTCAATTACCTACATAATATATTATATATTTGTTACATAATTAATCTCTAATTTATCCTTTAGTAAGATGTCAGGTTTTCCCTGAATTATCACATTTTAATCAGTTCATATGCTCTTCAGTTTTGCTGGAAATAAACTCTTTGGTTCACATTTATTTTCATTAAATATCTTAAACATTTACATTATTTTATTTTTCTATAAGTTTTGCTGTCAAGAAGTCTGATGATGATCTAATTTTATTTCTCTTATATATCATTTGCTATTATTATACCATCTGAAGGAATTTATTTTATTTAATATCCTGAAATTTTGCTAGATTATTTGCTGGTATTAATTTTTCTGAGTTGGTACATAGTATATGCTTTTTATATATAGTTTTATCTTTTTTTTTATTTGAGGAAAATTTTCTTCAATTATGGATTTTATCTTCTTTGCTTCTTTCCTTTTTTTTTTTTTTAATGTTTTATTTATTTCTGAGAGAGAGAGAGCGTGAGCAGGGGAGGGTCAGAGAGTAAGGGAGACACAGAATCCGAAGCAGGCTCCAGGCTCTGAGCTAGCAGCCAGGATAGGGCCCGACGCTGGGCTCAAACCTATGAACCATGAGATCATGACCTGAGCCGAAGTCGGATGCTTAACTGACTGNAGTTGCTTGCTTTACTTAAAAAAAAAAAAAAAAAACTTTTCCTTTTTTAACCTCTGTTTTTCCGGAGCCATTATTTATTGTGTTTATTAGCTCTTAGTTTCCTTCCAGTTCTGTATTTATTTGTGAAGTAACATTTTTCTTTAAGTCCTAATTATTTTTTGACTACCTTAAACTCCTTTCTTGGTTTTTAAAAACTGTTTTATGTTGAATTTAAGATCTTGTCCCGTTTTTAATGTCTTAGCTTTTTTATGCCACGTATTATTTTATTTGGGCTTCTAGGTTTTTTTTGTGCTATTATATGGTATTATTTGGACCTCTATCTGGTATGCCTTTATTATATCTAGATATTATTTTGTTCTTTATATTTTTCCATCTTGTAATAACTTTATATGAGATCTCTCTTGATAACTTTCCATTGTTCATCTTTATGTGAATTTACTTTTTTCTAAATTCTTAGAAGAGATATGGTTCAGAGTAGGAAGGAAGATGGCAGTGGAGTACAAGGACCCTAGGCTCACATCATCCCACAAATACAACTAGATAACTATCAAATCTTCCTAAATACCCCAGAAATCAGCCTGAAGACCGGCAGAACAAACTCCACAACTAAAAGTAGAGAAGAGGCCACAAGTGGGTAGGAAGGGTGGAGATGTGGCTTAGGATCATGGCCACTGAGTTAGGGAGGGAGCCATAGTCATGGTAAAGGAGAAAGAGGGACTAACACAAAGGAGAATGCATGGGGAAAATGAATGCCCATAGCAACTGGCCTGGGAAGGAAGAGGGCCAGAAATTCATGAGTTCTTGCCACTAGCAGTTTAAAGCCTAGAGTTTTAAAGGACAGTGGTCTTGGCTCTGGGACAGTGCAGAGGCACTGGGGCTACTCTTGGAGAACAGGCAGGGCAAATAGGCTGGAAACATACGGTGTGGAAACAGTGATCTGAAGAGCACTCTGAGGAGGTTATTTGCCCATTTTGGAGCACATCCTAGAGAGACAACATTCATGGAGAGACTGCTCTGGGAACAAAGGAACTGGCAGCATCACTGCCCTCCCTGCACAGGCCACCTGCAGGAACCAGTGCATTACCAACAATCACCACCTAACTTGCTTACACCAAGCTGCACCCCACTCCCACCCTTCCGGCACAGGGCAGCTGGCCCCCCTCCTTGCTTCCCTTCCAAAAAAAACAAAAAAAAACTGGCCCAAACCCCTGCTCACACCACATCCCCCAGCCTGGGAGTTTTGTGGAGACTTTGTTCCAGTGGGGGTAGTGACACTTTTTTCACAAGCAGACCAGCGAACACCTAGGTAAAATGCACTACATTCAGTCCAGGGACCAAACACTGCACACAACAGAAAAAGAGCCTCTGCAGATGAGCCTGAAGGATAAAGTGGCCAAGTCAAAACAGCAGAGTACACACAGCACACACTGGAGACACTTCGGGAAGCACCAGGCCCTGGGGAGCAGGGGACATTGCACTGTAGTGCATTACAGGATCTTTTCTTCATGAAACCATTACCATCAAAGACAGGAGATATAGCTGTCTTTCCTAGCACACAGAAAGAGGCACAGAGACTTAGACAAAATAGGAGATAGAGAAAATTGAACAAAACAAGGACTCGGCTAGAGGTCTAAATGAAACAGATTTAAGGAACATGCTTGATGGAAAATTTAGAGCAGTCATCATGAGAATATTCACTGGATTTGAGAAAAGAGTGGAGAACATCCATGAGACCATTAATACAGAGATAAGGTACAACATAGAAGGGATAAAGAGCTCAATAAACAAAATGGGAGACACACATGATGGAATGAATAGCAGGCTAGAAGAAGCAGAGGAATAAATTAATGATAAAAAGAGTAATGGAAAGTAATCAAGCTGAGAAAAAAAGAAATTAGAATTGTGTAAAATAAGAGTAGACATGAAGATTCAGTGACTCCATCAAACATAATAAAATTCATATACTAGGAGTCCAAGAAGAAGAAGAGAAAGAAAGGGGCAAATATTTATTTGCAGAAATAGAAGCTAAAATTTTGGCTAATTGAAAAGAAATCCATATTATGGAGGCATGGAGAACTTCCAACAAAATCAACAAAAGCAGATGCACACCAAGACATATTGTAATTAAAATGGGAAAAATATAGTGATACAGAAAAAATATTAAAAGCAATGAGATAAAAGAAGACAGTTATATACAAAAGAAACTCCGTAAGTCTATCAGCAGATTCTTCAGCAACAACTTTCCAAGCCATGGAAATTCATGGAAATAACATGAATATTCAAATGGAAATGATATATTCAAATGCTGAATAAGAAAAGCTTGCAGCCAAGAATACTCTATCCAGCAAAGCCATCATTCAGAATGGAGTGAGAATTAAACATTTTCCCAGAAAAAAAAAATAAAGTTGCTCATGACCACTAAAACAGACTGCTGTATGCAGATGTTATATACAAACCTAATGGTAACCACAAATCAAAAACCACTAATAAATATGCAAAGAATAAAGAGAAAGAAATCCAAACATATCACTAAAGAAAGCCAGCAAACCATGAAAAAGAGAAAGATAAGAAAAGATCAGAGAAAATCTTCAAAAATCTCCAGAAACAACCCCAAATGGCAATAAATACATATCTATCAATAATAACGTTGAATGTAAAGGGACTAAATGCTCCAATTGAAAGACATATGGTGACAGATAGGATTAAAAACAAAACAAAACAAAACAAAACAAAACCCATCTATAAGCTGCCTACAAGAGACTCATTTTAGACCTAAGAACACCTACAGATGGAAAATGAGAGGATGAAAAATATTTATCATGAAAATGGATGTCAGAAGAAAGCCAGAGTAGCAATACTTATATGGGACAAAATGAACTTTAAAACAAAGACTGTAACAAGAGACAAAGGAGGACACTGTATACAGGGGACAATCCAACAAGAAGATATAAAAATTGTAAATATTTATGTACCCAACATGAAGGCACCCAAATACATAAAATACTTAATAACAAACATAAAAAATTAATCCATAATAATACAATAATATTAAAGGGCTTTAACATCCAACCCACATCAATGGACAGATTATCCAAACAGAAAATCAACAAGGAAAAAATGGCTTTTAATGACACACTGGACCAATTGGATTTAACAATATGTTCAGAAAATTCCATCCTAACAGAGCAGAATACACATTCTTTTCAAGTGCACATTGAACATTCTCCAAAACAGATCACATATTAGGCCACAAAACAAGCTTCAACAATTTCAAAAAGATCAAAGTCCTGGTATGCATCTTTTCTGACCACAAGCCTATGAAACTGACAATTGACCACATGAGAAATCTGGAAAAAACACATATACTTGGAGGTTAAATAATATGCTACCAAACAATGAATAAGCCAACGGGGAAATAAAATAATAAATACATAGAACATGGAAACAAATGAAAATGAAAATACAAAGTTTCAAAATCTTTGAAGTTTAGTAAAGGTGGTTCCAAGAGGGAAGTTTATAGCAATACAGGACTACTCAAGAAGTAAGGAAAATCCCACATAAACAACCTAACCTTATACCTAAAGGAGCTAGTAAAAGAAGAGCAAACAAAACCTAAAATCAATAGAAGGAAGGACATTAAGAGCAGAAATCAATGATATAGAAGCTAAAAAAACCAATTGAACAGATCAATGAAACCAGGAGGCAGTTCTTTGAAAAAAGTAATACAATTTATAAACCTCTAGCCACTCTTACCAAGAAAACAAGGGAAAGAACCCAAATAAATAAGATCACAAATAAGAGAGGAGAAATGACAATAAACATCACAGAAATACAATTATAACAGAATATTATGAAAAACTACATGCCAATAAATTGGACAGCCAAAGAGAAATTAATACATTCTTAGAAACATATAACCCATTAAAACTGAAACAGAAGCAATAGAAAATTTGAATAAACTGATTATCTTCAAAGAAATGGATTCAGTCATTAAAAATCTCCCAAGAAACAAAAGTCGAGGATCATATGGCTTCTTCACAAATGAATTCTACCAAACACTGAAAGAGTTAATACCTATTATTTTCAAACTATTCCAGAAAATAGGAGGAAGGAAAACTTCCAAATTCATTCTATGAGGGCAGCATAAAACCCTAAAGCACCCTAAAACCAAAAGCAGATAAAGACACCAAAATAAAGAGGACTACAGGCCAATATCTGTGAGAAACATAGATGCAAATACCATCAACAAAATATAGTGAAACCTTAGATTCTGAGTAACCTGGTCTGTGACTGTTCTGCAAGATGAGCAAACATTTCTAATGAATTTTAACTTGAATGAACAATGTCTTGCAATACCAGCATATGATGCCAAGTGTCACATGATCACAACGGAACCAATGATTCTTGAAATTTACTTTGATGTACAAGTGCTTTGGACTATAAGTGTTTCCAGAATGAATTATGCTCACAAACCAGTGTTTTACTGTACTAGCAAACCGAACTCAACAATACATTTAAAAAAAAATCATTCACCATGATCAAGTGGAACATGTTGCAAGGGTGGTTCAATATTCACAAATCAATCAATGTGATACAACACATCAATAAGAGAAAGGATAGGAACTGTGTAATCATTTCAATAGACACAGAAAAAACATTTGACAAAGTACAACATCCATTCATGATAAACACCCCCAACAAAGTAGGTTTAGAGGAAAGATACCTCAGTGTAATAAAGGCCATATATGAAAACCCATACCTAAAATATTCCTCAATGATGATCAAGGGTGGAAAACTGAGCATCTTTTCCCTAAGGTCAGGAATAAGACAAGGATGTCTACTCTCACAAATGTTATTCAACATAGAATTGTAAGCCCTGGCTACAGCAATCAGATAAGAAAAAGAAATCAAAGCCATCCAAATTGGTAAGGGCTAAGTAAAATTTTCACTATTTACATATGACATGATACTATATATAGAAAATTCAAAGGACTCCACCAAAAAACTGTGAGAGCTGATAAATGAATTCAGTAAAGTCACATATACAATCTCAATGTATGGAAATATTTCAATGTACAGAGAAATTAAGAAAACAGTCCCAGAGAAATTGTACCCAAAGTAATAAAATATCTGGGAATAAACTAACCAAGGAGGTGAAAGACCTGTAGTCTGAAACACTGTACTCATAAAACATTGATGAGAGAAATGGAAGATGACATAAGAAATGGAAAGACATTCATGCCCATCACTTGGAAGAACAATTATTGATAAAATGTCTATACTATCCAAAGCAATATACACATTTAATGCAACCCCTATCAAAATATCAACAGCATTTTTCACAGAAAATGCTTTCTTGAAAAGAAAAACAAAACTGGAGGTATCATAATTTTAGACTTCAAGTTATATTACAAAGCTGTAGTAATAAAAATGGTATGGTACTGGCATAAGAATAGACACATAGATCAATAGAACAGAATAGAAAACCCAGAAATAAACTCACAATTGTATGGTGAATTAATCTTCAATAAAGGAAGAAAGAATATCCAATGGGGAGAAAAAACAGTCTCTTCAACAAATGGTGTTGGAAAAACTGGACAGCTAACTACATGCAAAAGAATGAAACCAGTTTACCTACACTCTAGACAAAAATAAATTCAAAATGGATTAAAGACCTAAATGTGAGACATGAAACTGTAAAAATCCTAGAAGAGAGCACAGGCAGTAATTTCTGACCTCAATCATTGGACTATTTTTCTAATATGTCTCCTGGGGCAAGGGAAAGAAAAGCAAAAATAAACTATTGGGACTCCATCAGAATTAAAAGCTGCTGCATAGCAAAGGAGACAATCAAACTAAGAGACAATCTACTGAATGGGAGAAGCTATTTGCAGATGATGTACCTGATCATAGGTTAGCATCCAAAATATATAAATAATTTATAAGACCCAACACACAAAAACTCAAAATCCAATTAAATATGGGGAGAAGACATAAACAGACATTTCTCCAAAGAACACATCCAGATGGCCCATCGTCACTTATCATCAGGTAAATGCAAATCAAAATTACAATGAGACATCACCTCACACTTGTCAGGATGGCTAAAATCAACAACACAATAAACAGGGGTTGACAATACTGTGGAGAAAAAGGACTTTTGCACTACTGGTGGGAGTGGGCACTGGTGTAGGTACTGTGGAAACCTGTATGGAGCTGCCTTGGAAAATGAAAAATAGAACTACCTTCCAATCCAGTCATCACACTACTGGGTATTTATCCAAAGAATACAAAAACACTAATTGAAAAAGCTGCATACACCCCTGCTTATTGCAAAATTATTTACAACAGTCAAGATATGGAAGCTGCCCAAGTGCCCATTGATGATGAATAGATAAAGATGTGGTAGATATATATATATAATGGAATATTATTCAGACATAGAAGAGAATGAAATCTCACCATTCACAACAATGTGGATGGAACTAGAGAGTACAAAGCAAAGCAAAGTCAGAGTAATGCAAATATGATTTCACTCACATGTGGAATTTAAGAAACAAAATGAGGGGCTCCTGGGTGGCTTAGTCGGTTAATTGTCCCACTTTTGCTTAGGTCATGATCTCGCGGTTCGTGGGTTCGAGCCCTACGTCAGGCTCTGTGCTGACTGCCAGCTCAGAGCCTGGAGCCTGTTTCAGTCTGTGACTCCCTCTCTCTCTGACCCTCCCCTGCTCACGCTGTCTCTCTCTCTCTCCCCTAGAAATAAATAAAACATTAAAAAAAAAACAAAAACAAAAACAAAACAAAACAAAATGAGGGGTGCCTGGGTGGCTCAGTTGGTTGGGCGTACAACTTCAGCTCAGATCATGATCTAATGGTTGATAGGTTCAAGTCCAGCTCAGAGCCTGGAGCCTGCTTCAGATTCTGTGTCCCTCTCTCTTTGCCCTTCCCCTGCTCACACTCCGTCTCTCTCAAAAATAAAAGTAAACATTAAAAAAAAAAAAGAAACAGAATGAATGAGTAAAGTAAAAAGAGAAAGAGGAAAACAACTAAGAAAAAGATTCTTAAGTATAGAGAACAAACTGATGGTTACCAGAGGGGAAATAAGTGGGAAGATGGGTGAACTATGTGATGAAGACTAAGGAGTGTGCTTGTCATGATGTGCTGCAGGTGACTAAAATAAAAACTTAAAAATATTTAAAAATTTTTAAATATAAATATATTTAAATATATATAAATATATCTATAAAAATATATATAAATATATATAATATATAAACTTAAATATAAATTTAAATATAAATTTAAAAATATAAACTAAATTTTTAAAACAAAGAAGATATGGCTCAGCTTGATTTTTCCTTTTCTATTGTTTTTATGAAATGTAAAATATGGCATCTTAATTTCTGAGATTCCTTGGCTCTTTTCCTCCCTTCCCCTTGTATCTGGGTCATGTCTATTTTTCACCTATTTTTCTCCTAACTTGCCCAATTTTGCTTCCATTTAAGGCAGTATTCCTCAGTGTAAGGCCCTGTCCTGGAATGGCTCCCTAGCTAGTCAGTTTCTAGAGTTTAAAAGAGATAGGCTGCTTCAGGCCCTAAGGGCCCTGACAAAAGCCCTCTCTAATTACACATTCTTTAGGTGAGCAAAACTCCTCCCAGATTCAGCTATTGTTTTCAAATACCCTGACATGACTTTCATTCTTGTGACTTGGTCATTTTTCCCCCCACCATTTTATATTTTGGTCTCCATGGGGTTAACTTCTTACTTGACTCTCTCTTTCTCTCTCTCTCTTTCTGTGTGTGTGTGTGTGTGTGTGTGTGTGTGTGTGTGGTTTTGGGTTTGACTTTCATTACATGTATGTTTCTTTTGATTCTTTTGTGGGGATTTATGAAAATCCAAAATCTATGTTGCCACCACTACCTCCATCTTCACAGAACTCACCAGTTCGGTTTTAGTTATTTAGGTTGTAGCCTTGAGTCCTCAGACTTAAAATCTATTTGGGGACTTAGCTATTGTCTTGGTCAATTATCAGAGGAAGACTCTTGGCTTATTCTTCCAGAAGACCTTTTCATACTGAAGCGCCAGATCTTTCTGTGTTAGCAAGGTGATTGTATAGTATTAATTACCAACTAATAACTTGAGTACTTTGTAAATTGTCAAGTCTTGAATTTTTGTCAGGCAAAGAGTTCTCCATTTTAATTTAGTAAAATTCTTTTACTATCCTAATCCCAAATCTTAACTGGAGCTCTTACTGTTAAAAATAAGTGGAGGCGCTTGGGTAGCTCAGTCGGTTAAGTGTCTGACTTCTGCTCAGGTCATGATCTCACAGTTCATGGGTTCAAGCCCTGCGTCGGGCTCTGTGCTGACAGCTAGCTCAGAGCCTGGAGCCTGCTTCAGATTCTGTCTCCCTCTCTCTCTGCCCCTACCCAAGTTGTGCTCTGTCTCTCTCTGTCTCTCCAAAATGAATAAATGTTAAAAATAATTTTTAAAGAAGAAAATTCTTCCCTTCCATACACAGATCTGTTTACCTTTATTTTGAATCATGAAATCCTTTCTATCACTGACTTTCTCACTTTTTCTTTTCCTTTTTAAAATGTTTATTTATTTTGAGAAAGAGAGAGAGAAAGCTCACGGAAGAGGCAGAGAGAGAGGGAGAGACAGAAGCTCAGGCAGACTCTGCATTGTCAGTGCAAAGCCTAGGGCAGGGATGGAACTCACAAACTGTGAGATCATGACCTGAGCCGAGATCAAGAGTCAGTTGCTTAACTGACTGAGCCACCCGGTACTCTCTACCAATTTTAACAGACATAGATAAGATCAAACTTGTCTTCCCTCTTAACTCCATTTTATAGGAAGTCCAATAACATGAAATGACACTTGACACTTGACCTAATTATAATGTAAATAAGCAACAGTTATAGGGATATTTTATAATTTTTTAAAATTATTATTTGAGAGAGACAGAAAGTGAGCATGAGTGGGGGGCGGTGAGGGAGAGAGAGAAAGAGAGAGAATCTCCAGCAGGCTTCATGCTCAGCATGGAGTTGAACACAGGGCTTGGCCCACAACCCTGGGATCAGGACGTGAGCTGAAATCAAGAGTTGGCCACTCAACTGACTAAGCCACCCAGGTGTGTAGGAATATTTTAAAATGTACAGGTCTCATCAAAAGACGGTACTCAGCTTCAGATGACATTTTTCATGCACTAATATAGGCCCAACATTACCAGGTACCCCACTTTTTCAAAAGAAGTAGGACATCTTGATATATCCCAGTTTTAAATGGTGGCAAGTTATTCAAATAATCTTTAAACCTAAACACTATGTAGGCAAATATTGTATGGGCCAAACAAAACACATCTGCAAGTGATGGAATGCAGTATATTTTTCTGCTCAAGAAACTCACACTCTTTTATTCTCCTATATTTTCATTCTTCTTGTATTTCAAAACCAAGATCAAGGACTATTTTCTTTGTGAAGCTTTTCTTGAAAATCTCCAGATGGTATGTGCTTCACTCCTTTGGATGCTCATTACCTTCTAAAAAGACTTCTGTCACAGCATCTATATGTAAGTTCTCTACCTATTTGTTTGCCTCTCGGTCTCCCATATTAAGCTGTAGGGTCTTCCAGATAAGAGACTGTAGTGGATTGAATGGTGGCTCCCCAAAATTATACCTGCACCCTAAACCTTAGATCCTGTGAGTATGACCATATTTGGACAAAGGGTCTTTGTAGGTGTTATTAAGCTAAAGATCTCAAAATGAGATCATCCTGGATTATCTGGGTGTGTAATAAATCCAGTGACACATGTTCTTATAAGAGACATGGCAGAAGGTCATGTGAAGACAGAGACAGAGAGTAGAGAGATGCAAACACAACTGAGGAATGCCTGGATGCAGTAGAAACTAGAGGAGACAAGGAAGTATCATTTTCTGCAGCCTTCAGAGAGAGCCTGGTGCTACTAACATCTTGTCTACTGACTTTTAGCTTAAAATCTGTGATAGAGGGGCGCCTGGGTGGCTCAGTCGGTTAAGCATCCGACTTCGGCTCAGGTCATGATCTGACGGTTTGTGGGTTCGAGCCCTGCATCGGGATTTGTGCTGACAGCTGGTCAGAGCCTGGAGCCTGGTTCAGATTCTGTATCTCCCTCTCTCTCTGACCCTCCCCTGCTCATGCTGTCTCTCTCTATCTCCCTCTCTCTCTCTCAGAAATAAAAAAAAAATTTGTGATAGAAAAATTTTTGTTTTTTATGTCATTTCATTTTTGGTGATTCATTACAGCAGTTCTAGAAAATGAATAGAGAGACTATGCTTACATAACTTTATATCCCAAGCCCCTAGCACAAAGTCTGCTATATAGGTGGCAGGCAGGAAGTAGAAGTTAATTCTTCAGGATCAAAAGTATAAATTCTCTCTCTTTATGAGCTTATGATTTTCCTTGCACACTTCATGCACTGTGGCAAAATGATATTCCATTTCTCATAAATATGGCTCTTAAATGGACTTATTAAGGCTCAGTAATCAAACCAGAAGCAGTTTATTAGAGTTAGGAACCTTTACATACCATTACTCTCTGCAGAAGTGCATAAAGTACACTCCTTTATAGATGAGCAGAGAAGAGCCACTACTTGCTCCATATCAGATGTGTTGGTGCTATGCTCACATGCAGTTTAAAGGCACATCTTTTTCCTAAGGACAGTGATCATGGTTCCCAAAGGCAGAAGAGAAGAATGGGTTCTGATAACAGAAGCCATGGATTTGAACCAAAGTGCTACTTGTTACTAGTGGTAAGATTTTGAGTAAATTCTTTAACTTCTTCAAGAGAGTTGGGAAAGAGGGGAGATGGTGAACCCTCTATTAAGAGGATTAGAAGGTTAAACACTCTCTCAGTATCTGGACGTAGAAGGGACTAAAAATATGTTACTTGTCTTCCAGAGATCTCCAGTATGCTGTTCTCTCTTGATTGAGGAATTAAAGTTTGGGAAAATGTATTCACTGAGCCTACTGGTTTGAATTTAAGGGTATTAAGTTGGATTTCCTATTCTTAAAATGCAATCCAGATTTCCCTTCCATAATTCCTGAAAAGCTAATTGGGGGGATGGGCAGGATGAGGAGCTGGGACTCCAATACCATGAGGACCATTACAGCCTGGAATTGTTCTTTCCCTTGCTAAACAAAACAAAATAAAAATTGCATTCTGCCTTGGCTCTCCATTTAACGCCCTTCTTCTCATTGATAGTTGATGCTTATAATTGGTATGCAATTCATAATGAGCTCACAAAGATGAAATCATGAACCCACAACTGGAATCATATCAATATTGGGGAGCCTGGGTGGCATAGTCAGTTGGGTGTCCAACTTAGGCTCAGGTCATGATCTCATGGTTTTTGGGTTTGAGCCCCACATCACGCTCTGTACTGACAGCTCAGAGCCTGGAGCCTGCTTTGGATTTTGTGTCTCCCTCTCTCTCTGTTCCTTCTCTGCTTGCTCTCTCTCGCGCGCGCGCGCGCGCGCAAAAATAAAGATTAAAAAAATTTAGAATCATATCAATACGAAGGCTTTCTGTGAGGAAACAGGTCTTTCAAATTATATTTAGCCTTATCAACTCAATTTTCTCTGTTGGTAAAACATTTTCAGCACCATGCTAGTGTTGTTGGTAATTATGTCACCGTGCCCATCAATCTTTCTAAAAGGGAAATACACCCACCACAAGACCCACTGAGGACAACAGCTTTTATTCTATTCCCTGTGAACCAGTCTAAAGGCCTCAGCAAGGAGCAAGAAATTCACCAAAGGGAGCATTTTTACTTCTCAGTGTCAAAAACAGGCATATGTTAAGTTAGGTTATGTAAGTAATTGTATTGGTTATTGGATCTCAATTGGAGATGATTTTAAACTCTAGATGACATTTGGCAATTCTGGAGACATTTCTGGTTGTTACAACTAGAGACAGCAGAAGGCTCCAGGCATCTAGGGGATGGCCTGGGATGCTGCCGATCATTCTGCAGTGTATGAGATAGCCTCCACGGCAACACATTTTACAGCCCCAAATGTGAATGGTGCCATGGTGGAGAAGCCATAGAGCAGGTGAACATGAGAGAAGTGTCTGGAAAACAAAGCTCATTTAAATTTGGGGCTGAAATGGGGCGCCTGGGTGGCTCAGTTTGTTGAGCGTCCGACTTCAGCTCAGGTCATGATCTCACGGTTCGTGGGTTCGAGCCCCGCATCGGGCTCTGGGCTGACAGCTAGCTCGGAGCCTGGAGCCTGCTTCAGATTCTGTGTCTCCCTCTCTCTCTGACCCTCCCCTGCTCATGCTGTCTCTATCTCTCTCTCTCAAAAATAAATAAAATACTTTAAAAAGTTTTTTTAAAAAATTGTGGGCTGAAATAGCCGTTACAGGGCTTACACACACCAGAACCTAAAGACAGAGAAACAAAAGTAAAATTGTGTGAAGAGAATGTGAAAACCAAAATGCAGCAGTTTTCAGCAATCAGTGGAGGCTAAGAAGAAACAGCTACTTGGCCTGATGCCAGATCACTATGCCCTTAAGGTTATTAAGCTGAGGCATTAGTAAAGCAAATGTCAACTGAACACTATCCTTTGTTCCATATTACACAATGTTGAGTGAGTCACAAAAATGTAGACTGTTTTCATGGGATAAAGGACTGAATTTTGGTTACTGAGCATTATTATGCTTTGCCAATTAAGGCATAAAGGTACAATACATGGTGATAAACAGAAGGAAGCAAGAGAGGGAAACTTGCTACAAGCCTTATCCAACATAAGTCAAGTCAAGATATTACCTAAATTTATAAAACAATTAATAGAGATTTGAGACTACATTTAAAGGTTAACAATTTCATCAAGGTAATAAAATTTTAACAATCAAAAGTTTGGAGTGGAAAGGGAAGGGGGAGATTATGTGTGTTAAATCTACAACTTTTGGAAGTGGAAATTAAGAGACAACATATTAAATTGGTAATCAATAAAGGGGTAATAAAACCATAAGTTAACATTAGGAAGGAACTCTCAGGGAATAAATCCACACAAAAAAAGAATGAATGTAGTTAATAAATAAAATATTTGGTGATGAGTATACAGTGGATGAGACAGTAGCAGGGGCCACATAGGAGGTTACCTGCTTTTTATTATAGGCTTTTCCATGTGGTTTCTCTTTTTAACTATGTGCAAGACATTTGGTAATCTTTATTTAAATAATTATTAAATTTTGCCTAGTAGAGAAGTTGGGGCTTCTTACCCCATGGATTGTCTTTGATATGCCAGCCGTCATTCTCAAGTAGCACTTTCAGCTATTCACAGTTTCACTCTGTTTCGTGTAATAGTTGATTTTATAGTTAGTGTTCGTGCAGTGTTTCCTATAGAGGAAATACTTTTTCACATTTATTATTTCTATATATTTTTAGCAACCCTGGGAAATGGGTTGGGGCTCTGAGAAAATAGACTCTGAGGTAGATTTGTGTTCTTGAAGTTTCTTGGAGGCCCCCACGAGGAAATGAAGAAGCGGGATTGGGCAGGAAGGCATGGTCCTCAGCTGATTCTATGGGGAATTCTGCAGCTGAGATGACCTTTAGAGCTGTCCTGAATAGAGACAATAGGCCCTGGGCACAATTCTCCCTTATTGACAAGATTTTCCTGGAGGCTTGACTGTGGGGTGAGGAGGGATTCTTTTTTTAAAAAATATTTTTGTCTTTATATTAATTTTGAGAGACAGAGACAGAGAGCAAGTGGGGGAGGGGCAGAGAGAGAGGGAGACACAGAATCCGAAGCAGGCTCCAGGCTCTGAGCTGTCAGCACAGAGCTCGATGCGGGGCTCGAACCCATGGACTATGAGATCATGACCTGAGCCGAAATAGGCCACTTAACTGACTGAGCCACCCAGGTACCATGAGGAGAGATTCTTCAGCTGAGGGCCGCCCTAGAAAGAGTCAGCTGAGAGCTATAAGCCATGGACACCTCAGCAGTTGGGCAAATCTATGCTATATTCCTGAAGGCAGCATGTCTGGTCAATGTTTCAGCATATCTACAAAAATATGTTTTATAGATGTGGCAAAGAAAGGGCCCTTTATGATTTCAGCTATGCTGACCTCTCCTCACCAACATATCATATCAAACCACACATTTTATAATCTGATTATGTCAATTTTCCTCTACACCCTGCATAGACAGGCCATGGTCCCTCATTTCTCGGTGCTTTTGAGCGTCTATACTTTCTATCTGAGATATTCTCTCTTTTCTTCTATAAGACTGCCCATGGAGGATCCTTCAGCAATCCCAGGAATCATACAGATTAGTTGTGGTATCTTTCCATTTAGCATGCTCTACAATGTTGTAAGATCTTATTAAACTCGTGTGTGTGTGTGTGTGTGTGTGTGTGTACACAAACAAATTTGTGCTCTCTCACTACATTTTGAAGCCCCTAGAATTGAGACTTTGTTTCTTGGCCAAACACTAAATTCATTGCTTTACCTCCCATAGGTGCTGAAAACTTTCAAATTCCAGATTTCTTAGAAGATAACTTGTGGAGATGAGCACTGTGTGTTATATGGAAACCAACCTGACAATAAACTATTTGTAAAGAAAAAAAAATAAGAAGATAAATGGTAGGCTTGTTTTAAATTTTTCTAAATTTTTTAATGTTTAGTTATTTTTGAAAGAGAGAGACAGAGAAAGCACGTGTGAGCAGTAGAGGGGCAGAGAAAGACAGAGAAGAATCTGAGGCAGGTTCCAGGCTTCAAGTTGTCAGCACTGAGCCCAACACGAGTCTGAACACACAAACTGTGAGATCATGACCTGAGCTGAAGTCAGGTGCTTAACCAATTAGGCCACCTAGGTGTCCCTGGAAGGATTGTTTTAAATTTCAAACTTGATGCTTTATGTTTTATACTTCTCCTTTTCTTTAAGTTCATTTATTTATTTTTGACAGAGAGAGAGAGAGCACATATGTGAGTTGGGGAGGGACAGAGAGAGAGAAAGAGAGAGATAATCCAAAGCAGACTCTGCACTGTCAGCGCAGAGGCCCAACACAGGGCTCGAACCCACTAACCATGATCATGACCTGAGCCAAAATTAAGAATCGGACATTTAACCTACTGAGCCACCCAGTCGCGCCTATATATTTTATACTTCTAACTTGAGGATCTCAGACAAGTCCTTATGTCTTTGTGTCTAGGTTTGCCCTACCTACTTCACAGGTCAGGTATGAAAAACAAAATGCTATTCAGATAATGTTGCACACGCATTTTACAAGCAACAGTATAAGGGACACATTATGTTTTTTCTATTATGATTGTGACACCACAAATTGTCAACTCGATTTCAAGAAATACCAATTTCGTCACTATAAAATTGGTTGGTTCCCCACCACAGCTTACATTCACCCCTCTTGACCCATCTACATGACTCACTGAGCACTGAGTTATGCCATTTTCCTAATAAGATGCCCAGCACCAAAACAAAACCACTGCAATAGAATGTTTATTTTCAAATACAGTGTCTGTAAGCATCTACATGATTGTGACTTCAGAAATACTATCCCAATCAATGAAAGAGATTTTCCTCTAAGGTTGCCTCTTGACATCTGACTCATGCCCAAACTAAAAATCTAAGCAACAGGAAGGCACGCATCATTGCCCTATGTATATCAGAGGTTTTGTTTTGTTTGTTTTGTTCGAAGTTATGTGTCAAAGCCCAGAAAAATACTTTTCTCTTGACTGTCAACTAGAAGGAGAAAAAAACCCTTGGATTTATCATAAGTGCATTTAAATATCTCTATGATTCTTTCCTGCTACTAGAGGGATAAACTATCAATTAACAAAAAGAATTGTCATCTAAAAGTATATTTCATGAAATATATATAGACATAGTCCTCAGATGTGATCTACTAACTTTATGAAGTATTCATACTAAATGGACATTAGTGAATAATCCTCAAAAACCTAAAGTTTAGCATCTGTCTTTCTCTAAATAAAATATGAAAATTATTTTCCACTTGAGGGTATTTGGAAACAAATAGTGCCTGGTATGAAGATTTTTTAAGTGATGGCTTTATATATTCTTTGGAGAGCTTTGTAAAAGTTTCTGTGCTTATCTAATATTATAAAACTTTCTTTGAGAATTATTTCATAAAATTTGTGTGTTCTTTTGAATTTCCTTGTTCTAGATAACCATGGAAAACACATCATTATTAAATTAAATTAATCTTGAAAAACAAAAGAAAAAACAGGGGAGAGTTTACTGCAGATAGCAGACCTAGATTTTGAAATAACTGTCATTAATATGTTCACGATAATAGAAAAAAAGATGAAGAATTTACTTAGAAAACTGGAATCTATAAAAAATAAGTGTGAAAATTAAATTCTAAGTGTGAAAAGTAAAATAACAAATATTAAACCTCAATTAAGCAAATTTTCCCTCAGGTGAAAAAAAAAAGGATAAAAGAATAGAGAACTGGAAGATAGGTCAGTAAAAAAATTCAAAACCAAAACCATACAACAACCACTACAAAAGTCCAGATAAGTTGAAGCATAGAAGAAAGATATGGTAGAGAAAGGTGAATACTGATTTGTGGATCATGGTAAATGAATCTAGCATTAAAGTAATTAATAAATATTGATAACAAGAGAGAAACTATGAATAGAAGCAATTTTTGAAAAGACAATGGCCAAATATCTTGAAAAACTTATAAACTATCTGAAATATTGATTCACAAGGTTCTATAATTCTATGCAGTACAAATCCAAAGATAAGTCACCTAGCTACATCACAGTAAATTTGTGGGCAGTCAAAACAGAGGATAAGGAAGAGAGAAAAGACATATCTTTCAAAGGAGCATAAACATAGACAAAATAGTCAGATAGCCTCTCAGCCAAAATATTGGAAGCCAGAGAGCAATGGTATGGTAGCTTCAGTGTGTTATCAATAATCAGTAGAGTGCGGTGATTAATATGTCACGTTTTGGAGTTAAAAGAATACTGTGTTCACACCCTCGCTATGCTTCTATCTGGCTCAGTGAACTTCAAAAAGGTCACTCTGAATCTTTAGTTTCATTATTGAAAAATAGTTTGACAAATTCTCTGAATCCTAGACTGAATCCTTTTCAACCTGTGAGATCGCATTTGTGTAACATAGGGAAAATAGTGATATATCCTTCATAAAGTTGTTATTGACACTAAAGTATATCAATATATATATAACATGTTTAATACAGTACATGACATTTCTTGTTATATCTAGTTCTTATAAAATATTTGCAACAAAATTTACCATTTTAATCATGCTTTAGTGTACAATTCAGTGGTATTAGCTACATTCTCATTGTTGTGCAATGTCTCTAGCACTGTTTTTCATCTTCCTAACTGGAAGCTCCATACCCTTTAAACACTAATTCTCCTTCCCCTTTTCCCCAGGCCCTGGAAACCAGCATTCAGCTTTCTGTTCTCTGAATCTGATTATGGTAGGAATTCGATATAATTAGACTCATTCAATATTTATCTTTTGTGACCGGTTTATTTTACTTGTTATTAATGTTTTCAAGGTTCATCCATATTGTAGTATGTGTCACAATTTCCTTCCTTTTTAGGACTGAAATTTATCTATTTATCTGTCAATGAGCATTTGGGTTGTGTCCACTTTTTTGGTGATTCTGAATAATGCTGCTATGAACATTGGTGTTTAAGTGTCTGTGGGAGTCTCTGCTTTCAATTCTATTCGGTATATACTCAGCAGTGGAGGTAGTGGATAGTATGGTAATTCTATGTTTAATTTTTTTGAGGAACTGTTATTATATTCTTAATTATTACTTATAAACCCCATTCCTTTATTCATTAAGTTAAAAAGACCATGATGAAAAGCATAATGTTTGCCACATTACAATGGATTCTCAGCACCTGGTCTACAGTATGTATCCAAAAAATACTTGCTGAATGAATGTGTCAGTAACATTGTGGATGAGTAGACTGTAAATGGAATATAAGGGTAGAACATGGAAGTTCAAGTCCAAGTACTTACACAATCTAGCTTTGTGATCTGGCTTCTGGACACTTCAGTCACTGAACTTTCTGAGCGTTGCCATTCTTTCATGTGTAAAAGAGAAGAAGAAAAAAACCCAGTTCTGAGAAATAAATGAGTAAATTTATGTAAAGATGATCTGAAGTGCTTTGAAGAAACTAGGATATTCTAGTCAATTTTTAACCATTATTCATCTTGAAACAGATGTTCAGAATTTTCACAAAACACATGTATTGTGGTTTGACATTCTTAACACAATATTTTTATAAAGTATATTTTAAAATTACTTTTACAGAAAATGATGCATCCTGGTTCTATTCACTTACATATTTAAGCACCTCAAAGTATTTTTAAGAAATCAAAATATAATATTTTAGGTTACAGATTTTTCTGAACGTCAGGGTGGAGGTTACATTAATTGTGTGAAAATGCTGGGGGAAATCTACATAATAATACTGTTTGAATATATATGAGAAGATGAATAATGAAGAAAGAGCATTCCTTCCAATGGTAGAAGTATTATAAAATGCAAGTTACCTCCTCACTGTCAGGTTTGGGTGTGGAGTGCTAAGTGGGTACAAGGTGCTTTGCAGGTCCACGGCGGTACTAGCATTCTTAGCTGTAGGGAAAAGGAACTTAATGATTGTAAAGGGAAATTTTGGGGAATTGTGGTATGGTGACTTCCAAAATCCAAGTTAGGAATGAAAAATAAGCTACAGGAAGGTCGGGAATAAATGTGGACTTCAGGAACAAATGGAATCAGGAACTAAATGTTGCCAGATCTGTCTTTCTGTACCTCACTGCTGCTTTTTTGGGGTGTCTGTCATCATGCTACTCTTGTAGATGAGTTTCTTCTCATGAATGGGCATATGTCTGCCAACAGCATATTACTTGGCTTTGGCTACAATACAGGGGATGGCTTTATTTTATTTTTTAATTAATAGACTTTGTTATTAAGATCAGGTTTACATTTCCACACAAATTAGCAGAAAATACAGGGAATTCTCATTTATCCACCTCAGTAATTCACCCTCTGCGTTTCCTCTATTATTAACATCTTGGGTTAATATGGTACATCTTAATTTGCATTAATTATTTGTAATTGATCAGTCAATATTTATATATTATGATTAACAAAGTTTATAGTTTACATTAGGGTTTACTCTTTGTGTTGTATATTCTCCAGGTTTTGACAAATGTATAATGACATATCTACCATTACAGTAACATACAGCATAGTTTCACTGTGCTCTACCCATTCATCCCTCCCTCCAGGCCTCCCCAAACTCAAGGCAGGTACTTATCTTTTTACTATTTCCATAGTCTCATCATTTCTAGAATGTCATATAGTTAGAATCATATATTACACAGTATTTAAAGATTGGCTCCTTTCACTTAACGATATGCATTTAAGGTTCCTCTGTGTCTTTTCAGGACTTGATAGATAACTCATTTTATTCATTCATTCATTCATTCATTCATCATTTATTTATATAGAAGGGGAGCAGAGGAGAGGCAGAAGGAGGGAGAGAAAGAATCTTAAGCAGGCTCCATGCCCATCAGGGAACCCAGCGTGGGGCTCTATCTTCGGACCCTGAGAAAATGACCTGAGCCAAAATCAAGAGTTGGACACTTAACTGACTGAGCTTCCCAGAAAGCTTTAATCACTGAAAAATATTACATTTTATATATATATACCACAGTTGCCTTTTTTTCCCCATTCATTTATTAAAGGGCATCTTGGTTGCTTCTAAGTTTTGGCAATTATGAATAAGGCTGCTACAAAAATTTGTGTGCATATTTCTGCATAGGCATAATTTTCAACTAATTTTTTTATCATACTTTTTTTAATTTATAACTTTGGGGAAGTATTCTGATTGGGCAATCTTAGGTAAAAGGGGTATACCTGGATTTATTGGTTTGATTCACTGATTTTTGTTATGAAAAAGAATACAATTAATTCATTTATTGACTCATGAGAGAGAATGATAGCTACCACTCTAGCTACATGAATGAAAAGCAGAGACTGACCTTAGGAGAGGGCAGTGAAGACATACATGTGCACTGCAGCCCCTTGTACATTTCACACATTTAATCTCTACTACAACCTATTTTAGTACCTGAAGAAACTCACTAAGATTTAGAGAATTTAAGTAAGTGGCTTGAATTTTAAGGTAGTAATTGGTGGGTAGAAGATTGAATCTAAGTGTATGTAACTTTGTGGTAAATCTGAGTTGTGAATGCAATTCTACTTAATAACAACATCTATATATTCTATACTTTACCTTTTAAACCTACATGTGTGTGTGTGCATGTGTGTGAGTGTGTGTGCACGCGCATGTGACTGTGAATGTATGTATGGGCTACATACACAAGCTTGTCGGGTTTGGCAGCATCTTCCCAGTTCACACATATGCAACATTACTCTCACTGACCTCCTACATCAAACTTCCACCCTTGATGTAAGTTCCCAAATCCCAAAGAATCAGTGTCCATCCAGAAAGAGAAAATCAAGAACCTGTGGGTCTTTAGGCAAGTTCTTCTTACTCCAACACCGCCCACCTTTCAAACGTATGCATTTACTTAAGGGCACATGTCATTTTTTGTTGTGAAATTTTTTACTGTCATGACCTTAATGACATCTTGGTGCTCAAAGATGCTCATGCCAAAACTACCAAGTCATTGTCATAGCTATCTAACTCGGCCACAAATACAAAGGCAGCCTAAGATAAAATGGAATTCAAAGTGTTGCACAGAGTTCAGATAGAATCAATAACTAGCAGACTAAAGGATAAGTAATGTTGGACAATGGAACCTTCCTTGGTCCAGGCTTAGCTCGGACCAAACGCAGGGCCAGCTATAACACACACACACCCTCAAAACTATTTGAATATTCTCCCTGTATTAGAACTGAAAATATTTCTACAAAAATGCCCAGCAAATTGCATCATGCATACCACCTATACAGGTTAAAAGAAGGGCACAATTATTTCTGTACTATGTACCACACTATATCTTTATTCTTTACACTGCCTACTCAACCTATCTCCCCATCTCCTGAATAAAATTTGTACTTGGTCTATTTAACAAAATTTAAATAGTTTATTCATTATAATTTAGCTTACTCTAAAGACCTATAAAATATGTTCATTTTGAATCTATTTAATCTATTTCCCACTATTAGCTCAATTCAATTTCCTTTCGTTCCTAATATCAAAGGTTACTCGGGTATCTTATTTTTTAATGTGAAAATTATCTCAATGTTCAGGTATTATAAAAATAGCAAAAAATAAAGAACACAATTGGTTAAAAAAGTGGAAAGTTTTTGACATCATAATATTAAGTAATGATATTAATGTTCATAAAACATGATTTTATAAATAGTAATGTTATTCATAAAAACTCTTCCAAATATATTTTTCAGTCTATATTTAAAGATAGAATTATATACAGTAAAATACTCAAAATTTGTTGAAACAATAATTTACATGTTTACTCACAATTCCATAATTTTAACCAGAGTATTGAATAAAGACTATTACATTTTTTGCATATTTGTCTTGCTTTATATTTCTAGGATATGAAAACACCCCAAGGAAATTTTAACTTCCATTTTTCCTAGTTCACAAATGAAAATTGAAGGTTAGTCAAAGGAAAACAGCTTCCAGGAAGAAAGACATTCTAAACAAATCAAAACAGCAGCCTTCTCCAAAACCCCAGGCCCAGAGGCACCTCCAACATGACCAATAAAACTGCATCTGGAGCCATGAGGGAGGCCAGATGCTTCAGCAAGTACTGTCTCATGCAGCCAATACTCACTTCTGCAACCAGCTTCCAAAAAGAGAAGGATTTTTCAGAGAAAAGTTGCACCCTTTCTTTATTGATTCACAATGACTAGAGGTTGTGATTAGAAGTAGGGAATGCTATCAAAACAAACAAACAAGGAAACCAAAAACAAATAAGCCAACAAACACACATGTACACACATACACAATATTTTCATTCAATTTCTGTTTTGTGAAGTTCCCTCATTTGCTCATTACTGGGATCACCTTTGCTGAGACTTCATTTTTCCTGACTGCATTCTAGGAAGTCTTCACGTTTTCATTGAAGAGGATGTGGTGCCAAGAATGAGTGCAAAGAAAAATAAATCAAAAGCAACAGGATCCAGTCCTTTATAAGTAATGTCACACCATGGAATCATGTGGTTAAGATATAAACATAACCTAAAATTTCTATCAAAATACTCTTTTCTTGGCACTGTGAATTCAGGAACACAAAAGTGTCCACATGTTCAGGGGTGCCTCTGCTATTTTTGGTTTAAAGAATTAGTGGGAACCTAAATTCTATAGTGTATTCCTTCCACATTGCCTTGGGCAGCTCTGAGGTGGGCAGGAGGGAAGATCTTAGTCCACCTGTACTGGAGCCACTAGAAGGCAAAGTGATAATGTGGCAATTTTGGGTTTAAATATTCCTGAGCAATTTACTTAAACTCAAATTCTTCCTCTAACAATGAGAGAATATGCCATCTTTATGTAGTTGTATTAAGAATTCATTAGGGGCGCCTGGGTGGCTTAGTCGGTTAAGTGTCCGACTTTCGCTTGAGTCATGATCTTGCGGTTCGTGGGTTTGAGCCCCGCGTCGGGCTCTGTGCTGACTGCCAGCTCAGAGCCTGGAGCCTATTTCAGAGTCTGTGTCTCCCTCGCTCTCTGACCCTCCCCTGCTCACGCTGTCTCTCTCTCTCTCCTAGAAATAAATAAAAAAAAAAATATATATATATATATATATAAAGAATTCATTAAATGATATAAGTAAAGCCCCCAATGTGATTGTGTTTAGAGGCAGGATCTTTATGGAGACAGTTAAGTTTAAATGAGGCAATAAATGTAGGGCCCTAATCTGATAAGAGTGGTGCCCTTAGAAACAGAAGAGACACCAGGAGAGAATGCGGAGAGAGAAAAAGTCATGTGAAGACAGTGAAAAGACAAGCAGCTACAAGCCAAAGATAGAGGCCCTGGGAGAAACCAACCCTGCCAGCACTTGATCTTGGACTTTCAACCTTCAGAAAACTGTGAGAAAACAAATTTCTGTTTTTTAAACCACTCAGTCTGTGGTATTTTGTTATGACAGCTCAAGTTGATGAATACAAGTACATCACCTAAATGCATCACCACCTACAGATGTTGAAAATGAAGGGTTCTCTATTTTATCTTCAGAATTTCCATTTCCTCATGAAAAGCTGGCCAGATGAGTGATTTCAGTTGCTAGGAATAAGTGACTGGGCAAAGATGGCTGAAGTGACATCCACTTCACTGAACCAAAAGCAGCATCAGAAAAACCTGTGTCAAGATTACAAACCTCCTTCCCCACCTGCACTTTTGTAAAAGCAGTTTTGCCCTGACTCTCCTCTAGCTAGGACCCTTCCAATTGTATGAGGAGTTGTAGGAGCTAAGAATGAACATCCATTTTATAGCCCAGACTCCCTTCCCACAACATGCTTCAAAAAACTGAAACTCTGGGATTTCAAGCTGCAAACGCTTTTTACCCTCTCCCACAACCTGCTGTGAACTCTTTCTAAGATGAGTCTTTAAGGAAGCTCATTCTGCCAAGGTAGGCTTCCTAGACCCAGAAGTGGCCAAGAGTGAAGCGGGTTCTTTTGCTCGGAGGTATGGATAAACCTTTGGAATGTTCGTTGGAATGTGCATAGCTCCTTGTGGTATGGGAAGAACTGGGAAACGGGAAGAGGAGGAGAATATACTGGAGGTCAGATGGACCTGGGGTCAGAAATTCTCAGGAAGGAGAATTCTCAGTTTGAGTCCGCCCTTCTAGGTCATTTTGAAAGCATGTATGTCGGGGCGCCTGGGTGGCTTAGTCGGTTGAGCGTCCGACTTTCGCTTAGGTCGTGATCTGGCGGTTCGTGGGTTCGAGCCCCGCGTCGGGCTCTGTGCTGACTGCCAGCTCAGAGCCTGGAGCCTGTTTCAGTCTGTGACTCCCTCTCTCTCTGACCCTCCCCTGCTCATGCTGTCTCTCTCTCTCTCTCCTAGAAATAAATAAAACATTTAAAAAATTTTTTAAAAAAAGAAAGCAAGCATGTATGTCAATATAGGAGAGATGATAGATTTTATTTAGTGGAAGGTCAGTTTAAGTTAGAACTATTTAGACATGTGGTATATGGTCCTTCATTTGTACTTTGCTCCTGGCTCCTGACATGTGAGGAGAGGGGTAGTCAGACCCACGTTCTGTGGAGAGAGAGAAAACTAAAACATTCATCTTTAGGTACAGGTGGTATAGAGTGCGCTTATAGTTTTACTTCCTCCAATCAATAGTGTGCAAACTGGCCTTCTGAGCCCTAGGTTTCTATTCTGCTACTCCATGTAGGAGTGGGGTCAGAGGGAATGGATGAGGATAAAGGATGGGTCTTGGGGATCCTACTCCAGCAACAGTTTCATCTTGTTTAGGCTTGGGGCTCTCACATATGTAAAGGACCTTTAAAAAAAGTCATTACGCATTTATTCTTTACATAGAAAACACTTGCAGGTGCTATGCAATATACAAAGCATATCTTATTTCATTTAAACCAACACAACCATCCTACAACATAAGCATCAATGGTCTCACTATTTTATAGATGAGGCACTGCATCTCAGAGAAGTCAGAGAAGTTGCCCAAGATTTCACAGCCAATAATTGATGGAGAGCCAGAAAATAAATCCTACACTTAGAAGTCTAGTTCCTCCCATTTCCAGGACTCCATGCTGTCATTCAGTTTTTTCTGTGCTCATAAGTTTTCTTTAAGTAGCATTCAAGCTTTTAGTGAAGTTTCCTAGGAGAGTACGAGATTATATGTATTAAGTATACAATAAATATATATATATTCATAATTATCTACATATGTATGCTGTATGTAATCATGTGTATATATGATCACGTGTGTGTTTAATATATATATAATAAAATTCACAGACCTTAACATCTTGAAAAACTTAACAGACAAATGGATTCTTAAATATATGCAAATTATTATTCAGTTGATTATGCAATCCATCCAGAAACTGGTAGTTATACCATACCTTATAATTAATATCAGACTGCCTACACAGAATAAAATTAACTAAGTTTGTACTCTGACTAATTTTCATTGCAGCACTGTCACTAAGGAATTTAAATAACTTCAACAGCAGGTTTTGTAATACTCTTCTATTGCAAGGGGTTGTTGGAAACTTCTGCTCCTTGAAGTGGTTTCCCTGGACTTGGGGAAAATCAATATTAAGTTATCCCAAAATAAAAATTTAAGTGCTATAACAAAAATCCCTCCTATGACACTGATAGATTTGTAATTTATTGTATTATTTTAATGAACATATTATTATGTGGTAAGCTTTCCTCACATTATTATAAGATGGATACAACTATTCTTAAACACATGAGGTAATTTTTTAGAAAGCAATCAAGAAAGAGCTTGCTGTTAGAATCAAAATGTGCCTTTCAGATAAGGCATATTTTCTTTAAATCCTGATTTTTGTGTTGCCCTGTAGTGGTGTCAGAAAAGGACTCGAGCATGAATTTTTTTAAATTTTTTAATGTTTTATTTATTTCTGAGAGAGAGAGAGACAGCATGAGCAGGGGAGGGTCAGAGAGAGAGGGAGGTACAGAATCTGAAACAGGCTCCAGGCTCTGAGCTAGCTGTCAGCACAGAGCCCGATGCCGGGCTCGAACCCACAAACCGTGAGATCACGACCTGAGCCAAAGTCGGACGCATAACCGATTGAGCCACCCAGGCGCCCCTCGAGCATGAATTTTTGAGCTGGGCAGGCACTGTACTTACCCTTAACAGGCACTATCAGAACATTTTTATTCCAGTTATAACCCTTGAAGTCAAGGTTAAAAATGTAGTGGAAAACAAATTACTTTAATGTAAAAGTGGGTCTTGAAGAATCCAAAAAATTAATGAAGTAGGTAAAATTTAAATCTGATTTATTGTAAAATTAAAACATTCCATTCTCTTAGAATTGGTGAACACTCAGCAGCATCCTTAGAAATTGGTGGTGGAGAGTGGTCAGTAATGAGAATCGTTTCCAGAATTTAAGCACTGACCATCTGAAAGTTTCCAAAAATTACAAGCTGTATGATCTTTTCATGAATTACTTAATCTTTTGTAGTAGACAGAATAAAAGTTACCTAAAGATACCAATTCCTAATTTTTAGAAACTACTTGTTTCCTAGCAAGGAGAAAGGGCCTTTGTTGATGTGATTAAGTATCTTGAGATGGAGTTTATCCTGGATTTTCCCTGTGGGCAGTAAATGTAAGCACAAGAGGTGGAGGGAGATTGAATAACAAACTAGAGGAGAAGATGCACACACAGGGGAGAAAGCAGTGGGAATATGGAGATGGGAGTGATGCAACCATGGGCAAGGAATGCCAGAAGAGCCAGCACATACTAGAAAAATCAAGGAACGATTCTCCCCTAGAGCCTGGGGAGGAGAGGCCAATTTTGATGACACCTTAATTTCAGCTCAAGGATCCTGGTTTGGCCTTCCAGGCTCCAGAACTATGAGAGAATAAACTGTATTGTTCAAACCACTTGGTTTGTGACTATTTGGTGTAGCAGCCAAAGGAAACCAAAACACCTGCCTTTACTTTGTTTTCTTCAGTTGTAAAACTAGCATAATTATAGTCCTCATGTCACAGAATTGTTAGGAGAATTAAGGAACTGATCCATGTAGTGCATACAGAATAATGCCTGTACTTTCCTACTTATCCACATGTATTTTTCTATCTACCTATATTAGATACGGCCGTACCATATCTATACCTATTTATATTATCTATGTATATTACCAGGAATTTTCAATTATTACCCATTTTTATTCTTTATCTCAGACTAATTTTATGAATAAACATACTAACTATTGGAAAAGATAAAGAAAAGATTGTTTTATCAAATGACATTACACAAACAAAAAACTTCAAAACATTATTAAGTTTACATTATTCAAAGAGGTTATTTATTAACTATTCTATGTATAATGACATGGAATAAGAAATAGCGTGACACAAATTTTATTTTATATTTCCCAATATGAAAGATGGCTTGGAAAGGCCAAATCCTAAACTTGCTTATTTTCTCTGTGAGATACAATGTCTAATTTTTAACTTGAGATTTATCTTTAGTAGAAGTTACTTCCCAGTCAAAAACCTTTAACTCTAGGGTGTGGTATATTGGGAAAGAAGAAATGACTACCATCATTGCTTTTACTCTACAGCACACAGAATGGGGCAAATATTAGATTCAAAACTAGAAAGGAGGCCTTTCTTCATTGACTCTCCCTTGAAAAACTGTGGCCTTCGTGTTTCTGTGGAATTTGCCTTTTTTATTCCATAATATCCATAGAATTTTACTAGTTGACTGCAGGTCGATATCTCTATCTTCTTTTAAATTGCAGTCAAGCAGGGGTGCCTGGGTGGCTTGGTCCATTAAGCATCTGACTTTGGTTCAGTTCATAATCTCACAGTTCATGGGTTCGAGCTCCGAGTAGGGCTCTGTGCTGACAACCAGCTCAGAGCCTGGAGCCTGCTTCAGACTGTGACTCCCTCTCTCTCTGACCCTCCCTTGCTCATGCTGTCTCTCTCTCTCTCTCTCTCTCAGAAATAAGTAAAACATTAAAAAAATTTTAAAAATAAATTTCAATCAAGCAATCTATTTAGCTTATTATTGTATCCTCCTTTATGGTATTATGATCCATTTCTTATGTACCCACTCAACTGTAAGCTTCTTGGGTATAGAGGCCATATCTTAGCATCTATGTGTCTGCCCCCTCTCTCGAACCAGCCCAGGCTACCCCATCTTTTCCCCACCCTGACTCGCAGAATATCTGGTGAAGTACCTGGCATATCTGCATATTCTCTCTCTCTCTCTCTCTTTCTCTCTCTCTCTCTCACTCTCTCTCTCTCTCTCTCTCACGTGCACGTGCGCATACACACACACACACACACACACACACACAAACACACATAGTGTTTCCTTTCTTTCCCTGATGGTGAGAAAGGATGTTTAAACAAATGAATACATGACTTAGGCAAAATAATCCTTAAGTTCTTTTAAAATTCCAGCTCTCCAGTACACTTTATCACTTTAGATCTTTTTGTACTTCCACCAGTTTTCCCTACTGGTCATTAGTCTACTCAAGATTTTCCTACATAAAAGAAGTGGTGAGGTGAATTAACAAATTGCAAAAATCAAAACCCAAATGACTAAATTATAAAACATTAAATTTTACTGAGATCATTTTTGGGCTGAATGCACTGACTTGTTTGCTTTATGGACTGCAACAATTTACTAAATTTTTAGGGGTGACTCAAGTGATGGTCAGTTGACAATCATAAGAAACAAAATACTTTTAAGTACTCTGGTTCTGTTAGGCAGTGGTCTGGAGGGCTCAGAACTGTTATTTGTAAACTGACTTCTGTTATGTTAGAACTAATATTATTATTATTTGTAAATTTTTAAAAAAAATTTCAATTTTATTTATTTATTTTTGAAAGAGAGAGAACACAAGCAAGGGAAGGGCAGAGAGAGAAGGAGAGAGAATCCTAAGCAGGCTCTCCACTGCCAGTGCAGAGCCAGACTGGGACTCAAACCCAGGAACCATGAGCTCATCACCTGAGACAAAACCAAGAGCTGGATGCTTAACTGACTCAGCCGCCCAGGTGTCCCAGAGCTAATATTATTAATATTTGGCAACAGACTAATCTTTTGAGGGTCACATGTCTATAATTGTATTATAATAATCTCTTTTTTAATTTTTAAAATGTTTATTATTTTTGGCAAATTGAGAGAGCACGCGAGTGTGTGAGCAGGCGAGAGGCAGAGCATAAGGGAGACAAAGAATCAGGAGTGGGCTCCAGGCTCTGAATGGTTAGCACAGAGCCTGATGCAGGGCTCGAACTCACAAACTGTGAGATCATGATGTGAGCCAAAGTTGGACGATTAACCAACTGAGCCACCCAGAGTCCCTACTGTAATCATCTCTTTAGTTGGCTGTCTCATCTAAGATTGTATCATTTTCTTGAGGATAATCACTGGGCCTTTCCTTCCTAGGTACAGTACCCAGCAATGAACAGGCACAAACTAAATATTTCTGTAATATGTAAATGAATGAACAAAAATGACTTCAATCTAAAATTGAATAGTTTCTGTTAGAGAAGTTGTGTGTGTAAGGGCATGCATGAGTTAAGGTTACTTTGAGTGACTTTATTATTAATACCTTTCACAACTGTTTTATTGGATTCTTTGTACAAATAAATCCTGTGCCCATAATTATGCTGACTCTTGAGATCCTCAGAAGCATTGATTCTAATATACCATCAGTTTTTACAAACAGTTTTGTGGCAGAAAATATCACATGCCCCCATGTAGATTCATAATCCCATCTCAAAAATTATAGAGCACATTTCACTTCAAAATAGAATCTTCTGAGCTAATTACTCACCCCGGGGTTGTGTTCAGGTGGTGCTCTAAAAAGACAGAGACAACTGAGCTAAAGCTGATAAAAACAAGCTCCAGCATGACTCAGTGCATTTCAGTATGAGAAAGGTCCATAAAATAGGCTGAAATCTTGGATTTAAGGATGAGTGTGGTGTTTCACCATAGTCCAAAGCAGACTTGAAAAATTTAATTTAAAGTCAATATAATACAACTAGAAAAATGTGTACAAGTCTGTCATTTAACAAAACACCATTTACCATGAGAAAGCAATGTAGCCCAATGGAAAGTACTAGGAATTCAACAGAACACAGTTTTATATTCTCATCTAGCTAAATGACATTGGAGGCATCACTTATTTTTTAATATTGGTTTTGCTTTATTACCTATAAGTGTATATAAATATCTGTATATCTGAATTGCTTTAAAAGTTATATAAAATGATATAAAAAGCTTTGGGAAATGCCTGGCATATAGTAGTTACTCAAACAACAAAATTCATTGTTAACATGTTTTCCAATTTTCTGTATTTTCTCATCTCTGTCTCCATGCCTAGATACTTTTAGTAATTATAACTGTAGTTCATATATGTCCTTGATTCCTTTATGTTGTTGTTTTTCATTGGTCATATCATGGCAGACATTAGGTGTTTGTTTGTTTTACATAGTCTACAAATAATCAATTTTAACCATTTCAAATACTATGCTAAAATGGCCTCTTGATAGACAGGTAGGCTTTCTGAAGCAGGTCTTTAGAAGTGACTTCTGGAACAGGGGCACTAAGCTTTGACTAGAAATAGCTGCTTGTTATTCCCATCTGCACTTGATGAGGAAGTTGTGGCCTCCTTTTTTCACTGATGTCGATTTTACAATCATTATTCCTGCCCCTAACCTGTGGCCTTGATTACTATAATACTCTTGACTTTGGACTACTTTTGGGTTTTGACTGGTGAAGAATGGAAAAATCTATTTGCTTGTGGGCAGCCAGTGCAGGAAGCACACTGTACCAGTGTTCCAGAGTAAAATGCAATGGAGCTGCATGGTAATGAAGCCACAGCAGGGCTGAGGGTATTTGAGGAATCACTTGAATATTTAATAAGTCTAAATGGAAGGGAGGTTTGTTCATTTACTATCTTCCTATCAGTGGTTGAACAAAAGTCACTTAACAAAAACATCTTAGCTGAATGTTATTGTTTCCAATATCATAGGCATCTTACAGCAGGAAAGTTAGATTCACAGCAGGGCTTAAAGGCTCCCTTTTCAAGCTTAGTGCAAATGGTTGTTAAGAAGTCAAAGTCACCATAAAAGAATATACATCCCTGCCTCCAGGTGATGACACCAACTTTATGGAGACTGATGAAGCAAAACAAAAAGATGTCCAGCAATGAAGGAGGGTGGCTAACTTGCTACATAAACAGGCCAAAAAAAAAAAAACAAACCCATAAAACAAACAAACAAAAACAGAACTCGTGCCATCATATCATCAAATGCATTTAGGATGTAAGACATGATAAAAAATATTCATGGTGATATTTCTACAAAGGAAAGGAATTAATAATTACCTTAGATATTCTTTAGATGTACCTACATATCTATAGGATATATTATATATGTGTATATGTATATACTTTATCTCTTTGTATCTATATCTCTTTCTATATAAAATGTATATATATCTATACATATATTAAATATATACATATCCATACATATATTAAATATATAAACATATATATGTATTTTATCAGTTTCCACACAACACACACACACATACAGTGCACACACAAATATATATTTATGTCTCTTAGCTGACATCCCATTTCTCCTCTTAAGATGTGTCCTTAGGTATTATATTATCCAAGTGCTTTACTTACTTGAAAACATCTCACCAAATCTTGTTTCTTAATTGTATCTTCTTTACTGATAAAATGAAAATAATCATGATTATATCAGCCACCTAATTTCTGCTTCGCCTCTTGTAGTTAGTGATGCTCTGCTGTCATCTGTGACTGGCACGTACTGAGAGGAACCATGTGCAATGAGTGCATCCCTGAGTTCATTAGCTCATGTTACAAGGGCAATTTTCATTGAATTAAGTTTAGTCCACTTTTTAAAAACTTATGAATAGATAATTCTAATTATTGTTATGAGCAGAACTTGCTTTCATGAAGATTGGAAGAAAATACTAGAAGAGGAGATTTAAAGTTGGAGTCCTTGTTCAGCCACTCATGGGGTGCAATGCTTGGAGCCTGGAGGCAGAATTCTATAATGGGTAAACAATGGTTTTGGTGTCAGATTAACCACAAATTCAGGCTCCACTGCTCACTAGCTGTGAAACTTGGAACACATTACATAACTCTAAATCTCAATTTTCTTGTCATTAAAATGATATTAATTATACCTATCTCAGAGGTTTGTTGTGCCTATTCCATAAGATAATTTCATTCTTGAGTCTATACTAAGCACTCAATCATTTTAGTTAATACCATTCTGTATGAAATGAAGGGGGAATATTCTCCTACCTTCTAGGTCCCTCCAAAGTCAATACTGGACTCAGAGGTCAGGGAAAATTTAGTTTCATTGTTTTTTGAAACTGACTGAGTGATTGATATTGTTAAGTCATTCATTTCTTTCATTTTTTTTTTTTGTTAATTATTAATTCAACCAGCAATTACTGAGCAACTGCCATGGGCTGGACATTCTACAAAGAACTGATGTTCTAAAGATGAATAAGGCAGAGTTTCTGTCTATAGGAAGCAGGTCTAGATCTAAGGAAAGATCTATGGGTGAACATGAATCCCAATAATATATTTTGATAAAAGAATGCACCTAACTCATTCTTGGGAATAGATAGGGTGAAGAGTAAAGAAGTCTTGAAAAGAAGGAACCTCATCTAAAGTTTAGATGAAAAAGGCAAGTCATACTAGAAGAGACAATAGAGGTTAACTAGTCTACAAAACTTAATTTAGAGTTGAATCTGAGAGGGTTATATGACATGGCCATAGAGTCAAAAAACCAGGAAGCCAGAGTTCTTCAGCTCCAGAGCTTTTATATAAAGTCATGTTTACCACGCTGCATGCTGTGTTATTGTCCATAGACCTCAGGGTTAGGAATTGGGCCAAGACGTTCAAACTTACATTCTGGAAAACAGGACCCCTAAGCCAGGGAGCCAGCCCATCTGGGCAATGTTGAAACCCTATAATTTTCACTCATCCCTACAGCAATATTTCCCTTTCATTTGATAGTAAGGTGGCAATTAAAATAAAACGCAATGCAGTGTACAAGAAGAGGGAAAAGGCAAAACATGAGAGACTCCAGTAACTAGGGGAGGAAGCATATGGTCAAGGTAATTAGCTTCTTTCTGTTAAGTGTGGGCACATAATTGAGAGCTACATATACCAATCTGTATATTTTTGACTTTTATAAGAAACTCACCTAATAGCTAACTCTGGGCTTCAATAAAAGTGTCAGAAATATTATAGGTCATTGTCCCACCTTCCTTTAACTGGGACAATTTCTTAAGACTAGCTTCACACCAAGCCTTTCATTTATAAAACTACTCCCAATCCAATTGAGCATCATTTTAAGGTAAAACTTAACTTCTTTAATGGTAAGTCCAACATCGTTTACTTCTTCACATCAAAGTCTCAAATTATTTATGACATTGATCTGGTATCCCACAAATTTAACTCGATTCTGATACTATCTACCTGGAGACAATGTCAGATACCATAGGCTAAGGGCTCAGTCCCCCAAGACTGACTCCACTTTAGATGCCAGTCACAAGTTCAGGTTGTTACTTGTCCTGCTGAGCAATTGCATATAAAATTGGAGGTTCTCACCACTTTCTCCTTGGGTTCCATTAACTCAGGAAAATAGTTTACTTTAGATTTTTGGTTTATTGTGAAGAATATTAAAGGACAGAAACAACCAGCCAGATGAAGGGTCCCAGATAGGAATTTCTCTGCCCATGAATTTGGGATGTGCCACCCTCCTGGCACATGGGTGTGTTTTGGTTCACCAATCTGAAAGTTCATGGAACACTTGTTCAAAAGTTTTATAGAGCTTAATCTGCAGCCCCTCCCCCTTCCCAGAGGTTGGTGGGAGGGGCTGAAAGTTCCAATCTTCTAGTCACTTGGTCATTCTGAGGACAAGCCCAACCCACCCACCAGCTTTCTAAGGGGCCCCACCCCATGTTACCTCATTAGCATAAGCTTGAAAAGGGGTTTCTAATGAATGGAAGCAGAGACTTACCACTCGGGAAATTCCAAAGCTTTGAGGAATTTAGTTCCAGGGTCAAATATATTATTCCACAGTGAGGAATTTGATTTAAAATATTTATTAATTTTTCCAAGTCCATAGTAGCTAACCTCCTTATTTCCAGTTCATTCGGTCCTCCAAAACCATGATCCTTTTATTTTTGGTCAAATGCTTCCTCTGTTGCTATGATTGTAAGCAACATAGCACAGTCTACCTGAATGCATAGAGAGTATGTTATAACATCACTTTATTCTAAGAAATCCCAGTCCTTTGATGAGTTATCTCAGTCAAACATAAACTGGAAGAACAAGAGGAAAAAGCACAGTTCCCAGTTTATTACTCTTTTAGGTAGGTAAGAACTAGGACATAATTATGCATGCTCAAGGACTATATAGACTACTGTGAATTATGGGTTCCCCCAATGTAATAAAAATTTAGTGACGCTTTGTCTTATATTGTCAATTAAGTAAACTTCTGGCCTTCTGACTAAAATTTGATATATGTTGCCTTCCTCTTTCTTACTTTTTACAAAAGTGAGAAATTACAGAGCTATCTTAATGTTTCAAAAGATTAATTGTCCATAACGCCAATTTGGTTTGCATGAAGTCTGAACAGCTGTAATTATGCTTACCTTCCCTAGTGAATTTACCTAAGAAAATATTTCTAGGTTACAAGTTCCATCATGTTACGTTTAAAAGGCCAAATTAAATACAATGAAACTTGCTTATTTCACTCTTTTTTCTGAGTGTTTTCTTACAGTTCACATTCAAATTTCAAAGCCTTAACAAAGTTTCCAAACTGCTGGGTTGCCAACATTTAACTTTTTTTCTTCTCAACGTCTTTAAAAAGGTGATACTTTTTTCTGTCTTAGTAATTATTTT
This sequence comes from Crocuta crocuta, assembly GCF_008692635.1. Classification (NCBI taxonomy): domain Eukaryota; kingdom Metazoa; phylum Chordata; class Mammalia; order Carnivora; family Hyaenidae; genus Crocuta; species Crocuta crocuta. Next base: position 14,892,522 of record NW_027551568.1, on the reverse strand, counting down.
TTGATTAATATCTTCCTTTCCAAATGCAGTCAGCTAATAAAAAGACAGGAGGATAAGTAAGATTAATTTGAATTTCAATTTCTGTTCTTAATCATAAACTTTGAACTGATCTCAGTGATCTGTTCGCTGAGGTTATCCATTTCTTCACACACACAAAATAATAATGCAATCATCCTAGAGCAACCCAGTTGGAAATACTAACATGAAGTCAATGCTGGAAGAATGGAATTTTCATGCCAACTCATTAGTGAATGCTTTAAATATTCACATAGTTATTATTCGCTACTTGAAAAAATATTTTAATTATTTTTACTTATCAAGACGGGTTTTGAGAATTCATACCACTTTAAAAAAATTATTCCAGTGCCCTTAGAAATGGAGACAAAATACCCAAACACTATGCATTCGGTTCCAGAGGCAGCTGTGTTCAAAATATACTTCAAAAGTTTGCAAGAGTTTTGCTACCTAATGTTCTTAAAACTACTCTTCTCTTGAGGCCTATATCCTACAAAGCAGGCTTCTTTTAGTCCTATGGTGCAAAGGGAAAACAAAATGGTTTGAAAAGAACAGGAAAATGGAAATGTAGACTTCAGAATGTTTATAGCTTAATAGACACCAGAATTAGGCAGTAGTCAGAGTAAGCCAAAAAGTTTAAAAGCACCTTAGAGATTAATACAGAAAAGTTAAGAGATCAGAGGTCTCAGGAATACTTAATGGGAAGCAAGCATGGAGAAAAGTGTCTATGCTACACTTGAGAAAACTGTAGAGACACTTGTCTATTTTTTACAATGAATATAATATTAAAACCTTATAGGGTAACATCGAGCCCACAATGATACTATTTCCCCTAGACCTAACCATGCCACCTCCCCCAACATTAAGTGTACCTGTGTTTGTATGATTTGATTTTGTCTTCCTGGGAATACAGAGGACATCACCTGCCCTAAACTAAGCCAAACAACTTTTATACCTGAGAGATTGGAATTTAACCTAAAGCACCAAACTTAGGCTTGACCATTGGACTGATGTGGCGTCAGGCAGCCATCTTTTGCCATGTGTACAGGAAAGCTGGGAAAACCATCTAAAGAGAGAAACAAATTGGGGCCCTGTGTGGCTCAGTCGGTTAAGTATTCAGCTCAGGTCATGATCTTCTAGCCCCACATTAGGCTCTGTGCTGACAGCTCAGTGCCTGGAACCTGCTTCAGATTCTGTGTCTCCCTCTCTCTGTCCCTCCCCTGTTAACACTCTGTCCCTCAAAAATAAATAAATGTTAAAAAACTAAAAAGAGAGAAAGAAAGAAAGAAAGAAAGAAAGAAAGAAAGAAGGAAAGAGGAAGGAAGGAAGGAAGGAAGGAAGGAAGAAAGGAAGGGAGAAAGGAAGAAAGAAAGGAAGGAAGGAAGGAAGGAAGGAAGGAAGGAAGGAAGGAAGGAAGGAAGGAAGGAAGGAAGGAAGGAAGGAAGGAAGGAAGGAAGGAAGGAAGGAAGGAAGGAAGGAAGGAAGGAAGGAAGGAAGAGAGAGAGAAAAACAAATCAATTAGATATTCAGGGATAGATGGTTGTGAGAGTCCTGGAGAGACTGGAATAGAGGGTGCTTGGGGGCTGGATGATTTTCTGTGCTCTGGGTGTAATCCTTTGTGTGTGTGGCTCCCCTTGAGGTCCATGAGACATGACTGTGTTCGTGTAATAATTTCTCCCTTTATCCCTAAGTTCGCTGAAATTGCTTTTATTTTCCAGCAAATGAAGACTTTTAACTAAGAAAAATACCAACTTCATGATATAACTGTGAGATTTACATTTGATAATTATAAAGTATTATGCAATACGATGTTTAGCATAGTATTTTAACAGCCACATATATTTCGAACGCCTGCTAGAGCAAGGTGATTATAGAAGTTATGTAGAACATTCCACACAATATGTTGCCAGGTTGGATACTCATATTCCATTTTATAGATGAGAAAACTGAGGTTTGGATAGATATGACTTGAGCATAGCCATTAACCCATTTATTTATTCAAAACATATTTATATGTTGCCAGTGAAAAGGAAACATATCAATCGCTTATGATACTATGATGAAGGAAATAGAAATCACCCCAGCCTTCAAAGTTTCAGTGAGGATCAGGAAGAGTTATTTTAAATAATAGCTTTATAATAGTCCCAAACTTAGGTCCTCTTTCAGGCATTAAAAATATCCTTTTTCCCTTTGATGAGAAATGTTTACAAAGAATACAAGCTCTCTATATTAATAATACATCAAAAGGCATTTTAATCATTTATTTACTTAGAGTATATTTGTTTGCTTGGTTATTTCCTAGACTGAAATATATGGGACAGAAATTATAGTTGTTTTTCCAGTACTTAGACAACCTTTAAGAAAGAAATCCTTTGCATATCCCTTATAGTAACAAGAGCTAACATTAATTGAATTGTTGCCATGTGTCAAAAATTGTTATAAGCACTTCACATACAGTTTCTATTTAATTCTCTTAATATATCTATGTGGTATTTTTTCAATTTCCTGGTGTCTTAGTAGAGGAAACAACCCCACAGGAGGCATATGACTTATCACATCAGAGAGTTAGTGGTGGAATCAAGATTTAAACCCAGGTAGTGTGATGGTAGCTACTCTCTTAACCACTACTCTATATTCCACTGAAAACATAACAAAATAAAAGTATTACTACATATAGCAGTTATTATACATTGAATACTTATGTGCCAGTCATTACTAAGGTTATATTTATTATTCTACATTCCAGTAATGCAACAAAACTAAAGTTCTATCACTGCAAATAATTTTAAAAGAAACTCCATTTAACAAAACTTACTTTAGACCCTTTCACTCCTCCATTATTTCAAACTATATTTAATGCATTTAAGTCCTACTAAAATGGTACCTTAATTTTACTAAAATATGACCTACTTCCTAGCCATGGCAAAAAAAAAAAAATGGTTTTAACAGGATTCCAGAGTACAGATTAGATAATGTTCCAATATATTTTAAACTAAAAGGTTATCCTTAAACTTTAGACAGTAAATATCACATTTTTATATATGATATGTTCCAGCCTGCTGTGGTGGACAGAGGGCCCTAATATCTATGTCCAGCTTCAAGTCCCAGATGGTGTCTCCAGGCCTCCATTCTTGCATTTATAAGTTAGTGGGAGTTAATATGATGATACCAGGTTTCACTTTGTGTCATCATTTTATTCACTTGGCATTGGTTGTCTGTAGCACTGGGTTTTGAAAGAATTTGAGCTCCATAAAGATTCAGAAGAAAAGTGTGCCATGATTAGTAGAAGGAAGGGTAGAGAGAAGAGGCTGTATTACTGCAGACATCTATAGAAGATTCCTGTTTTACTTAAGGTAGGTGAATTGCTCTAACAAAGAGACTCCAAAATATATATTGGCTCCAACACAATAGAAGTTTGTTTCTCCATCTTGTGACAGCACAGGACAGGGGAACATGTTGGTGTGATATCCTTCCCACATAGTCAGTCACCAGCCTGACTATCCAGTCACCCAGCCTGGTGGACATTATTCCAGTTTTTGCCAAAATGGAGAAGGTCTTTTGAGTTTCATCACATGAGAAATTTTTGTGCTCCAGGTCTGAAAATGTCATCCATCATTTCTCACTTTCTACTGTTGAGGTTTTCTGTTACCTAGCCAGTCTAACGGAGAGACAGGCAGGACTCATGACTTCTGTGTGTCCTTAGAAAGAAAATAAAAACATGGATTTTGATGATCAGCTATCTGCCTCTTCCACAATATCTAAAACACTTTTATATTCTATTACTCAACTTGATTCCCATTTACCACATGCTTGTTGATTTAGTATGCTACCAAGTCAAGACTCCACTTGGTGAATTTAAGGATTAGGTTTTCTGTTGATACAGTGGCAGTAATAATTGGTAAAGTGACCAGTTATTTATCTCAGTTAGTAAACACAGGGCATTAATAAGTCTGGAATAAATGTTTCAGTATTGGTGTTAATGGGTTAGCTTTGTTCCAGTGAAATAGTTTTCTATTTTGTCACTGGGATATAAGCTTCAGACTGTAGGAAACTCATCTGTCTTGTTGTTCAGTGTATACCCAGCAACTACAACAGTGCCTGGCATGTAGAAGACACTCAGTGAGTATTCATTAAATGAAAGAACACTTATATAATAAATTTATTATCATACATAATGAGTTCGTGGGAAGTTTTCTTTAAAACTATTATCTATAAATCATTAAACAGATATATAGTTATTATTATTCATTAAAAAAATAAGCCTCTAACCCTCACATTATTCCCCTTCAGAACAACCACTGGCATGTCTATAAGGCAATTTAACATGAATAAAAAAATCATTGCTGGCCAACAAGGGGACTAAAAACAATAATCATTAACATTGAACAGTAAGAAATGTGACTATACAAGCCATTGTGCCTGTGACTATCATGGCTTCTGTCAGTTCACTCAGGATTTCACCTAGATGTTCATTTGTTCACTCTTGCAAGTGTCTCAGTTTGGATGATAAGTTACATAATTACTCTAGTAATAAAACGTTTATTTGTTTTTGTTTTGTTTTTAACTTCCAGTAATGTGTCTGAATTCTTCCTGATTCTCTTAGTTCTAATTTCATTGAAGCTTGCAGCTCTAAGATAATTTGAATTGCTGCTTCAAGTAAGAAATCCATTGTTATAAATCCTGCCTTGTTTAGAAAATATTGTGTTATTTTTAAGCATTTGTTAATTGGCTAAATTGACTATTCCAGTTAAAAAGCAAATAAAAAGTCATTAGAATGTAGCACTAAGGAGGATCTTAAGATTTACTTGTCAACAGATTTCCCAAGCACAACTATATCTGGTAAGAACTATAGCTGAAATTTCAAACACAATCCATAATAGCCAATGAATTAGTAATACCCTTGCCATGCATAATTGGGCATAACCGGTAGCATCTATGAATTGGGAATAAATTTCCCAAGCATAATTGGAAATAACTAATAATAACTAATGAACTCATAATAGATTTACTAAGCAAAAATGTATTTGGTAGCAGCTACCAATGAATATCACAGCTGAAATTCAAACATGATTCATAACTCCAATGTTTTAAATCAGATGATATAAATCTTTTTTTTTTTTACTGTTTATTTATTTATCTTGAGAAAGACAGAGAGAGCACAAGTGGAGAGGGGCACAGAGAGAAGGAGAAAGAGAGAATCCTAAGCAGACTCCACACTGTCAGCTTGGAGCCTGATGCAGGGTTCAAACCCATGAAGTGTGAGATCATGACCGGAGCCCAAATTAAGTTAGCTGCTTAACTGACTGAGCCATCCAGGGGCCCTGAGACGACATTTGTAACTCAATATTTCTAGTTTATTTGAATGCTTTTTTGGCAAATTTTTAATGTCTTCTAACTGCAATATCTAGAGAAATCGGGTTTTTAGTTAGAAGGGTTACTTCTGCTTAGGATTTAGTCCTGCAAACAATTAAAAATCATTACCTATCTTTTATTTTTCACCAAAAAGAAGCTGTCTTTCTACCATTATTGTACTCTATTTCTTCCTCCTACTACTGTTCAAATGTAGACTTCTACCCTGTATCTCCCAGATTTACCTATTATCACACTATTTTTTTTCCTGACAAAGTCCACTGAGACCTTTTACATCTTCCCACCTGTTAGTAAGCTCCTCTCTCTTACCTCTTTGCCTAAAGACCTCACAGCCACACTATACAGTGTTAAACCCCCTCAAAATTATTTAAACGCATTAATATCTATTATATGTCAGGCACATTGCTAATTGTTTTCATGCACATTGTCTCATTTTTTTCGCTATCTTAATATTGTGAGATAGGTATTATACTTTGCTATTTACATGTCTGCTCTTTTTAAAACATTCTTCAGATCAGTAACCATATGCTTACCCTAGGATGAACCTTAGCATATGGTAGATGCTTAATAAATAAATGTAGATAAAAAATCTAAACTCAAGAGCCTATACCTATGCAATATCCATTAGGTATCTAGAGCTGCAGGGCAATATTACCACAATTTTAGAGGCTTAAGTTAGAACATAGTTATAATATCATAGTTTCTGGCTTGATTTAGGAGAGTCTTCTGCTTCAGGTTCTCACAAAGCCGCAATCAGTGCATTATCTGGGTCTACAATCTCATCCGAGCTTGACTGGGGAAGGATCTACTTCCATCCACGCTCACACAGCTGTTGGCAACATTCAGTTTCCAGCAGGTTGTTGACCTAAGTGCCTCAGTTTCTTGCTGTCTGCCTTCCAGAAGCCTCTGTCAATTTCTGACCATGTGAGTCTTGCCAAAATAGTTATTTATTTCCCAAGGCCAGCAGGAAAGAATCAGAAAGATGGGTGTTGAAACTTCTGTGAGGTAATCACTTACACATGATCACATACATCTCCTTGTACCCTATTCCATTGATTAGAAGCAAGTCACACACCATACACCCACTCAAGGGAAGTGGAGGATTATGCAGGGGGATGACAATCAGAAGGCGAGGGCCATAGACATCACTTGAGAGTCTTTCCTCCTACAATTTTGCCACCACACTTTCTAAAAAGAAACTTGTTTGACAACAACATAGCATTTATCAGAAAGCCCATATTGATAACATAAGTAAGAGGAAGTTTTAAAATCTGGGCAGTGAGAATTTAACATATGGTTAGTTCGAATCGACAGTAGAGGGCTGTCTGTGGGGTTAAGTTAGCTCTGAAGAAATTGGAAATTTTCTCTCCACAACTTTTATAGTAAGTGGGCACAGTATTAAAATATTTATACCACTTACATAACTGCATCTAGGAATTATGTATTTGATGTAATCTTTTCAGCCACATTTTTTTTACACTTTCTTCTAAAAGCATTTTTGGCAGCACAAACTTACCTGCCCCACATGCTGCAGAGCACACTAGCACTATGTTTTGCCAGGTAGCAATCTAGATGCTGAATTCATTTTAAGTAATAGTAGAATAGGTTCAAAGGTGTACATATCATTGAGTTCAATTCAAATCGTTATGCCTTAATCTTTATGTGAATTCTCAACTGCCTTCATATTTTAAATTCCAGATGAAAAAATTTCTTCTGGAATGATATTAAAAATCATAAAATAACATATATAGATGCACATGAATTCTCATTTATATTTCTCTATTCTCCTAAATATGGTATTTTCAGGTTTAGAAAAATATCATTACATGTGTATGCATAGTTTTACTGAGGCAGAAAATTCATTTTGACTCAAGGTAAAACTCTTCCCTTTTACTTCTCTTTATATCTTTCTTTCAACATGGCTAACAGTGAGATATTTGTAGTTAAATGAATGTGAGTGCCAATTCCAACCCCTTTACTTACTAGTTGTCTGATCTTGAAAATCACATAACAGTGGAGTGTCTATTTCCTCATCTGTAAAGAAAAAAAAAGAAAAGAAAAGGATAATTATACCTGCCTCACTGGGTGGTGGTGAGGATTAAATAAGATTGAATACCAAAAGTGCTTAATGCAGTTCCCAGCACGGGGTTGGCACAGAGTCCATGTTAATTTCTTCCCACTGTCTTATATTCAGATATCAATTCTGCCATTTACAAATGGTGATTCCATTGGAATTGTTCCTCTAAATGAAATCCAGGCTTTCATAAAGGGATGGCTTTTTCTGCAACTGAGGTGACTCCCATGACTGCACCATTTTGGTATACTGACCATAAGCTTTTTAAGTGCCTATCAATATGATTCTGATAAATCAAATCTAAGGCTTCAGATAGCTCATTTCAGGGTTTTGTGTTAATTTTTGTTTAGCAGTTCATTTCTACCTAAATGAGATTTGAGTTACTGGTTGCTTACATTTATGAAAGTTTGCCCAGTTATAGATGTCTTCCATGACACTTATATAATAAGCCCTTGAAATACAATACTAAAGTATTTGGTAAAGTCTTGTGGTTCATATTTCCATAAAACAGTTTTTGAACATCTGCTCTGTGCAATTCACTGTAGAAGCTACAAAGGTGGGGAAAAAAAGGCAACCTTAAGAATAATGCTATTATTAACTAACATTAAGCACTTACCATGTGCTAGGCACTCTTCTAAGTAATGTATTTATTCATTCATTTAAATCTCACATCATCTTTTAAGGTGTGTGCTATATCCAGCATTTCATGTAAGTGAAACCTCGGGGGTTCAGAGAGGTTCAGTGGGTCATCATACTTTGATATCAGTCACACAGTTATTAATGGGCAGAGCCAGAATTCAGACCCAGGGTGTCTAATACTATAATCTCTCCATCATCTGACAGAGGCTGACATCTAGAAGCTCATGGTCTAGTATATTTCAATAGTCTTTTAGCTCATTAGTTAGATAAACCAATTATTAAAATAATTTTAATTGCAAAAATCCCCTCTCTACCCTCAAGCATTAGTTTGGTGTCTATAAAATAAAAGAACTTTTGTGAAAATATTATTAGAAAGTAACACTGAATGCTCCTGTATGACTACCCCAGTGTGACCCCAGGTAGGGTTTTTCCATGGCTCTTTACTCATAATGATCTTTATTCATTAATGAATCCCCTCAACACTCCAGGTTTTAACTAAGGTGCTAAGAGTAGTCTTGTTGGTGAGTGCAGCCATTGCTCCACATTTCTAAATTGTGTTGAACAAATGTATCAAAGGTTCTGAATATACAGTGAACACAATAGTGACTTAGTCTATTTCTTCTTTATTATATTCTATAAACTCAATGTTTGTGTCTTCTCCAAATTTGTATGTTGAAACTTAATACACAAAATGATGGTATTTGAAGGTGGAGCCTTTGGGAAGATCGTTAGGTCATGAAGGTGGAGACTTCATGAATGGAATTGGTGCCCTTATAAACAAGATTTCAGAAGTTCCCCTGCCCCTTCTAAGGGGCATGAAAGAAGATGGTGGTCTATGAAGAAGGAAGACGGCATCAGACACTGACTCTGCCATTATGTTGAACTTAGACGTCCCAGCTTCCAAAACTGTAACAAATAATGGTTAATTGTTTAAGCGACCCAGTTGATGTTATTTTTGTTATAGCAGCCAGAAAGGACTAAGACAATCCTCATCAAAGTTAATGGGAGGCATTGATCTGGCATTTGGGTCTGCTCTACAGACTCAATCCTTCCATTGAGAGTGTTACTTCAGGGTGATACCTAGGAAATAAGGAGGCTGGAAAGCATCCACTATCCTTGCTTTTATGAGGGCGTCATCTCTTTTGTATTATATCACAATTGGTTCCATATATTTGTGAAGAAAATAGGTGCTTTTTATTTGTCTTCTTGGAGACCCCATCTATGAAGTCTGGCTGTACATATGTTAAAGTGAACCATTTTGAAAAAGAACTGTTAGTTATTCCTGAAAAGGAATACTTCCCCTGTCCTGGAGCCAATAAATATGTTTATCTTCTAAGCTTTCCTTCAAGATGAATATTTATTAAAATCAAGGCTAAAATTTGTTGACCCCCTATTTACAGAGCATACATTCCTTAGCTCATTGAATCTTTAGTACAAAGTTTCGTTTTATGTCCACTTATCAACCCATTTTACAGATGAAGGAAAAGAATAAGACAGGAGGAAAGTAACTAGCCTATGTTCTCACAACTAATGATGAGGCCAAGACTTGAACTCAGAGGTTTTATTTCCAGACATTCTTATTTAATCCTGTACTAAGTAAGTGTCTTTGTTACCTTCCTGACATATACTATACTAGATCTAGTGATAGAAATGTGAAGTAGGGACACTGCTGTATTTTTGAAATAGTTATTTACATGATTTGGTTTTGTTGAAAAGTTTACCAGAAGGAGGGGTTTCTAATCCATTTAGGCAGGTCCCCCTTGTCTAGGCTGGTAGCGTCCTGTCTGATACAGTTTTCTCTTATGCTTCTTGTTTGCCAGCCAAGAAGGCTTTACATATAAGCGCTTTGGGTGGAGCCCAGAAATACAGTGGCAGACTTGCTGGTAACAAAGTACTTTAATAGGTGAAACAAGAAACTCTAGCCAAAGAGACACCTCCAAAACATCTAGACTCTAAGAGGGCTAGCCAAGATGAACAATGATATAATCTGTGCTATGATAACAGCCTTCCAAACCAGGGCTACTTCTGACTGGTTTGAGAGGAAAAAAAGAAGTCTAAGTTTCAAGGTCACTCAGAGAGAAGACAGCCATGCTCATCTTAACTTGGGAGTAACTGAGAAATAATGTTGATGAAAAATCAACATTTGAATTTGGTTTGTCAAAGACAATTAAAACAGTTAGAGGGAGGCAACCATATTTCATTTTCAGTGATTGTCTAAAAGTATTTTTAAAATATTATTTATTATTTTTTGAGAGAGAGAGAGTGAGAGAGAGCACATGAAGGAGGGAGAGGGTCAGAGTGAGAGAGAGAGAATCTTAAGCATGCTCCAGACTTAATGAGGAGCCCAACATGGGTCTTGATTCCATGACCCTAGGACCATGACCCAAGCCAAAATCAAGAGGTCAGATGCTCAAACCATTGAGACTTTCAGGTGGGTCTAAAAATATGCATGTTTTTAAAAAGATCTTCCATTTGGGTTTTATAAAGTCTACTTTACCTTTAATATCTGACTTTTTATCCCTAAATATATTGCATTATTGAATCAACAAGAAGATGCTTCCTTAAAAATGTAAAGTACTACTAAACTCTGGTCTAGTAGTTATTTTATAATCTTTATTTTCTTATTAACATACCCTTAACACCACTATGGAGCAGTATAATTAGTTGGTGGATTCTAACTCTTCTCTAGTTCAGATTAGTAAATATTTTGAACAGGAACTATGTTAGGCTCTTCTATCAGAATATAAATATATAAATATATTTTTCTTCCTGTTCATAAGTGTTTAAAATTAGTTGGAATAAATCAATAATAACAATATTTGTGATGTTTTGAGGGCTTATCTTGCACCATGCAATGTTTAAGCATTTTGCATTTATTAAATCAGGTAATTATAAAATTGACCAGATTGCTTTTATCATCCTCATTTTTTAGATAGAAAACTGATGTCCAGAGAACTTTGATATTCTTTTCTAGGTTGCATGGCAAAAAAGCTTGTAAATCTCAATATATTAGTTTCAGAATACAGGAGATAGGGCTGACAAACTGGGAGAATTAAAATAATAGAAAATAGCCTGGGTGGCTCACTCAGTTAAGTGTCCGACTTCAGCTCAGATCATGATCTCACGGTTCGTGGGTTTGAGCCCTGCTTCAGGCTCTGTGCTGACAGCTCAGAGCCTGGAGCCTGTTTGGATTCTGTGTCTCCCTCTCTCTCTGACCCTCTCCTGCTCACACTGTCTCTCTCTTTCATAAATAAATAAAGAAAAACATTTAAAAAATCATTTTAAAAATATAAAAAAATAATAATAGAAATAGTCCTGGAAGGACGAAATCTGAAATCAAGGTAGCAGCAGTGGCTTATACCCCTGAAGCCTTAGGGGAGGCCCCTTTCTTGATCTTCTAGCTTTTGATGGTTGTCAGGATGCCTTCTGTCTGCATCACTCCAATCTCTGTATCTTGTGTATGGACTTCTTATCTCCTGTGTCTTTTCTTCTGTCTCTTATAAGGATACTTGTCACTGGCTTTAGGACCCACCCAGGTAATCTCATCTCATGGGATGATCTTATGTTAAGGTCCTTATAATTTGATTATATCTGAAAAGATTGTTGTTTCAAATATGGCCACATTCAGAAGTTCTCAGAATTAGGATGTGGACACACCTAGTTAAGGGTCACCATTCAACCACTCCAGGAATTGGGCTACAATGCCCTTGCTATGACTCTCTCTGCATGAATACATACATTGAATGATGTGCCCATCATTGAAGGGCACAATGAGATACCTCTCAGTGGGAGGGGACAGCAGAGAAAGCACAAATACTGGCATTAGGCAGAAAGAAGTGTGAACTTTGACTTTACCATAATTACAGTTTGTTTCTCTTCAAGTAGATTATATATTAGATATATATTTCAGTTTTGGTATAATTAAACATGCTTTATTATACATTCTACCACATCATTTCATAAAGATTAAAAAAAACTAAATAAAATTATCAGTTCTGACGTTTGATGGGTAAATATAAAACATTAGTGTTCCTTTATTGCCCATGAACAGCAACAACAACAACAAAAAGTTGGGGAGTGAGTGAGAAAATAAGAAGAAAGTTATTTCTAGATTAGACTCAAAGATAGAATTTGGAGGAGACCAAAGTCAATATATGTCTTGATGCATTGGTTGATTTTCTATAGACAAGGCAAGACAAGTACTCTCCAGAAAACATAAAAAATGATTTATTTTGAAAAAATAATAGGGTAGTTTTACAAGAACATCATGGACAATAATTTCAGTCTGGAAAAAATAGATTGCTGCAGTATAAGGACTTTCTAAATGTTAGGATGAAGACCTTTAAAGAAATCTGAGGAGTTATTATAATGTTCTGAGACAAATGTATTAGGATATGAGGTTTTATTATCTGCTGAAAGCATTTTTATAGTAGGATTAATATTCATGATATAGATAGAACAATTAGATATAAGTGCACAGAAAGCCAACAACCAACAGACTATAAACAGAAAATTTAAAGAAGCATGGGTGGCTCAGTTGGTTAAGCATCCGAGTTCAGCTCAGGTCATGATCTCATGGTTGGTGATTTCGAGCCCCTCATCAGGCTCTGTGCTGACAGCTCAGAACCTGGAGCCTATTTAGGATTCTGTGTCTCCCTGTCTCTCTGCTCCTCCCTCACTCACACTCTGTCTCTCTCTCCTTCAAAAATAAATAAACATTGAAAAAAAAAAGAAATAAAAGCACTGTGCAGAAGCAAAAATTCATGAATCTCTGATAACACTTGATATATGACAGTGATGCTTTCAATAGAAGGGATGTGTAGCCCTATTAGCAATCAGGGCATAACATTAAAGCCAGATGATTACACTAGCAAAAATTACAAATGGAAAAATAACCAGAAAGTAAGTGCAACAAAAACTCTCATACCCTGATCATAGAAGTACATAAAGTATATGAAAGCATACAAGTGTATGGAAGTATAAATAGAAATTTTTATAATATTTTAGAAATATTTAGATATTCTTTGCACATTTATACCAGGAAACATACATAGGTTGATACTAGGAGCATTGTGAATAATATTTCCAAATTTGAAACAACCCAAATGATCATCAAAAGTAGAAGGATCAAATAAACTCTGTTGAATCAGTAAAAGATTATTATACAGTAATGGAAATGACTGAACCACAAATGCATACCTCAACAAGGAGGTATCTTAAGAACCCACCGAGTGAAAAAATCATGTCACAAAAGAAGACCTAAAGTATGATTCTATTTATATAAATCTCAACTGCAAGAAACCTAAACTTTCTTTTTAGGATGGATACCTGAGTGAGAAACTATAACGCAAAACAAGAAACCCAGGAGATTTTAATACAAATTTCAGAATAAGAGCTACTTGTAAGAGAGGGAAGAGAAAATAACTGGGTTATGACTCCAAGTCTGGTAAAATTGTGTTTTTTTCCTAAAAACTCAGCAGTATTAATCATGTACGCATTTTAATTTCTTTTTTTTTTGTATTTTTATTCATTTCTAGGAGAGAGAGAGAGACAGCTTGAGCAGGGGAGGGTCAGAGAGAGAGGGAGATACAGACTCTGAAATAGGCTCCAGGCTCTGAGCTGGCAGTCAGCACAGAGCCCGACGCGGGGCTCGAACCCACGAACTGCGAGATCATGACCTAAGCGTAAGTCTGACGCTTAACCGACTAAGCCACCCAGGCGCCCCTGCATTTTAATTTCTTAATTAAATTTTATGTTTATCTATCTATATATGGATGTGCACGTGTCATTTAGAAAATCTTTTGTGTGTATATGTCATGATTTCTTAAATGATGAAATAAAAAAATGATCAAATTTAAATATTAGATTTTAGAGTTGCGTTCGGTAGTAATTAGATTCAGTAAGACTCAATCACTTAACTAACGTCAGTGAAACTAACGTCAGTGAAAAAGAGGCAGGCCTGTGCCAGATTGTATGTTGAATTAAATAATAATAATAACCTGTCAAAGATGGTGACATAAAAGACTCTTGAACTCACCTCCAACCACATACCTACTGAATGTTCAGATACAAATGGAGCATTTCTTTCTGAAAGAAATCCAGAAACTCACTGAGCTACACATCAGGTGACCTAGACTGAATGTGACCACACTGAAATGGGTAGGAAGGGCTGAGACACATTATCACCATGAACCTCACAGAAGAACAGAGGCATACAGTAGGAAGTGGACTCAATCAAAACTCCCAACTCTTCTCTGAGGAGTAAAGGGTTTGGACCCAACATTCAGTGCCCCACCTTTTAAGACTTCCACAAAAGTGATAGTCCCCTCAAACACCTATCTCTAAAAAATAATGGGGCTTGCTTTCACAAGACTAGAGCAAACAAAGAGTTCCTAATGGGTTTAGGAGGACTTGCTGTGTTTATCTCCCTAGGGTTCAATGCAGAGGGACCAGCCAGAAAGGCTCAACTTCCAGTTAAAAAACAAAAAGCTTGTTTTCATACTTTAAAAGCTGTTGATAGAGAGCCAATCTTCTAATTCTGCACACAACCAGTGCTAATCCTGACTGTGATCCTCCCTGGGCACCCTCCAGTGAGGCTGGTGAAAGTGATCTCCACATTCTCTCTATGGCGCACTCCAGTTTGCCATGTAGTAGAAGAAGGAAAATAACAAAAATAATAAATGATATAAATGAAGTAAAGGGAAAAAATACAGTAGAAAAGTTCAATGAAGCTGAACTGGATTTGAAAAAATAAACAAAATAGACCAATCTTCAGCTAGACTTAGAAAGGAAAGAAGAGAAAAGACTCAAATAAATTTTAAAAAATAGAGACAAAAAAAGAGACATTACAATTCGTATTACGTGAATGCAAAGTTCCTGGGTGAATGCTACAAACAATTAATACAGCAACGAATTGGACAACCTAAAAGAAATAGGTAAATCCCTAGAAACATAAAATCTACTAAGACTGAATTATGAAAGAAAAGAAAATCTGAACAGACCAATTATTATTAAGAAGATTGAATCAGTAACCAAATATTTCTCCCAAAGGAAAGTACATGATTGGATACCTTCACTGGTGAATCCTACCAAGCATTTAAAGAAGAATTTAGGGGCACTTCGGTGGCTCAGAGGGTTAGGCATCCAACTTCGGCTCAGGTCATGATCTGATGGTTCATGGGTTCGGGCCCCGTGTCAGGCTTTGTGCTAACAGCTAGCCCAGAGCCTGGAGCCTGTCTTTGGATTCTGTGTCTCCCTCTCTCTGACCCTCCCCTGCTCATTCTCTCTCTCTTTCTCTCTCTCTCTCAAAAGTAAATAAAACATTAAAAAATTAAAAAACAAAGAAGAATAAAGGAGAATTTATACCAACTGTTCTGCAACTCTTCTAAAAAACAAAAGAGGAGGAAATATTTCTAAACTCATTTTATAAGGCCACCATTATCCTGACACCAAACCCAGACAAAAACACTACAAGAAAAGAAAATCGCAAGCCTATATCCCTAACAAACACAGATGCAAAAAAATCTCAAAAATATATTAGCAAATGAACAATGCTTTAAAAGAATCATATTCTATGAACAAGTTGAATTTATTCCAGAGATACAAGGATGATTCAACATTTATAAATCAAACAAGGTGATATATCACTTCAACAAAAAGAAAGATAAACATCATATGATTATCTTAGTAGATGTAGTAAAAACATTTGACAAAACTCAACATCGATTCATGATAAAAATTCTCAACAAACTGGGTATAGAGTGAAAATACACCACATAATAAAGGCCACAGCTAACATCATACTCAATGGTGGAAAGCTGAAAGTTTTTCCTCTAAAGTCAGGAGCAAGGCAATGATGTCCATTCTCACTACTTTTAATTAACGTATCACTGGAAATCTTAGAGCAATCTGTCAAGAAAAATAAATAAAAGGTATTCAAGTCAGAAAGAAAGAAGTAAAACTGTCTCTATTTGAAGATGGCATAACATATATTGAAAATACTAAAGACTCCACCAAAAAAACTGTTAGAACTAATAAATAGACTCAGCAAAGTAGCAGGATACAAAATCAATATATAACAATCATTTGTGTTTCTTTCTATACGCTGACAACAAACTATCAGAAAGAGAATTTAAGAAAATAATTCCTCTTACAATTACATAAAAAAGACTAAAATACCTAGGAATAAATTTAACCAAAGATGTGAAAGATCTGTATACTGAAAAGTATAAACCACTGAATAATGAACTTGAAGAAGACATAAATAAATGGAAAGACATTCTATGCTCATGGATTAGAAAAATTAATATTGTTATAATGTCCATATTATCTAAAAAAATTTAAATGATAAGCAATTCCCATTAAATTCCAATGGCATTTTTTACAGAAATAGAAAAACAACTTCTTTGGTAGAATTTGCACAGAACTACAAAAGACCATGAATAGCCAAAGTGATCTTGAGAAAGAAAAACAGAGCTGGAGGCATCATGCTTCCTGATTTCAAATTATATTGCAAAGCCATAGTAATCAAAACAGTATGGAACTGTCATAAAAATATGAAATGAAATGAAAATAGGATGTCATAGAGTTATCTGCACTGACTTGTTTATTGACCTATTAACAATAGCCAAGGTATGGAAGCAAGCTAAGTGTCCATCAATGGATGAATGCACATGAAAGGTTTTCATATATACGTACATATATATATATATATATATTAAATATCTTACATTTTTATCTTTCAATTATACCTCAATAAAGCTGAAATTTAAAAATTAGATGAGGAACATTACCAGTGTGATGTATTTTAAATGGTGTTTTCCTTTTCTTATTGATGTATGTGAATTTTCCTGATTATAAAATAAGGTAATTTTTATAGGTATAGTGAAAATTTCACCTCCTCTTCCTCCTCTTTTTCTTCCTCCTCCCTCCATCTGCCCTCCTTCTTCTCTTTTGTTGCAGTTTTGTTCAGATGAGATTGATTGTTTCTCTTCTGGTGGTCAGAAAATCAAATGGTCAATGAAAAGTCGCTCCCATGAAAAGCACTGAGCTGGATATAACTTACACTGAATGTGGNATAGACTCCCTTCTCCTTTCTTCCTTCCTCTTCTTTGGTGAAGTGTTTGTACTTGACCTTTGTCTTGTTATACTATGCAAAAAAAAAAAAGAGAGAGAGAGAGAGAGAAAAGAAAGAAAGAGAGAGAGAGGGAAGGAAGGAAGGAAAGAAGGAAGAAAGGAAGGAAGGAAGGAAGGAAAAGGAAGGAAGGAAGGAAGGAAGGAAGGAAGGAAGGAAAAGAAATCTTTTTGGACCAGAGATTAAAGAAAATGGAATTTAAACTACTTATCCTACAAGCAGCAGGGCATTTGCTCACAAAGGTGTTTGCAGAGAAATGAATGAAAGTCCCTGGAATTTTATAAGGTGTGACTCAGATTCAGGAAAAATATTTAAATAACTTTTAAACTACTTAAGTCTTGCTAGGCACGGAGTCTTTAACAAAAACTTTCAATGTTACCATTCTAGCATCATACCTATTAGCATGATTAGATTTTACTTCATCATTTTAGAAATTGCTTTCAGTGGTATGTCTGGTTATTTGTGTGACAAGTTTTTCTGGCAATGTATTAAAAGTTTAATAGCCAAGCATGTAGGAGAGTGAGTGATATTCCGTCTGTTGACTGAGAAAGCCAAATGGAGGGAAAAACTACTGCACAATTCTAGGACAGTGTGGATTATTCAGACTATTTCACAAGGTGGCTTCCCTCATACTTGATACTCAGATGAGTGGTGCATTCATATCTGCTGAAAAGCTAATATTTTATTTTATTTTTCCTTGTAAAAGTTTCTCTTTTGTTGTAGCTTTGTTCAACCAAGGTTGTTACACTTTTTGGTTACATTTACAGACAAGTAAACATCAATGAAGAATCAGCCACATGAAGGGCATTGATCTGGAAATAAGATAAACTGAAATATGGAAATCCTCTGAGGAAAAGAGAATGTTTGGACTCCTTGATCTTGACTGGAGAGTACAATAGTATCTATCTTCTGTCTTCAGTTAACTAGTAAGAACAAGTTAAGATCTATGGCAGAAAGAAAAGAATATTTAAAAAATTCCATCACTTTGCATTTATATACTTTATCTAAAGAGAACAAAAGGTAAAAATGGTTACAGAGCAAGTGTGGGATGGGATGACTTCAGATTTTTATTTATAAGTAAGGGACCCGTGTGATGACACAAATGCATTCCCCTCTGGTTATAAATCAATATGGTTCAATTTCCTATATGCAGTTTAACATCTAACACTTCCTTTGGCCCCATAAATATTGCTACAGACTCTAGATACTCCTATAGTACAAAATAAACAAAAATTAACTTTAATTTAATAGCTATATCGAGAAGTTATTGGAAGAAGTGAATCACGACTATAATAAAAAGTAAACCTTGAATCGTTTTTTAAAGAAGGGCTTAATTTTAATATTGATAATATGACATTGCTCAGGAATGAATTCCCTAAACAACTGGCAGATGTGATAATGCAGTTTGGAAACACAGGAGAACTTAATATGAAAAGTTATATTCAAGGCAATATTTAGAGAACAGTAAGAGACCGCACAGAAAACTCAGCTGATAAATGTGATGCTTCTAACACAGCAAACCACAACCTGAAATGAGTT
Source organism: Crocuta crocuta (assembly GCF_008692635.1). Classification (NCBI taxonomy): domain Eukaryota; kingdom Metazoa; phylum Chordata; class Mammalia; order Carnivora; family Hyaenidae; genus Crocuta; species Crocuta crocuta. The sequence goes on along the minus strand of NW_027551568.1, from coordinate 14,873,752 downwards.
TTTGAACTTATATAAAATATCTTTTAAAAGACAGATAGAGAGACAGAGATATTCACATGAGAATTCAAGCCCAAAGGAGCTTTTAGATGAAAATAGTCAATGTTAGGAGAGTGTGAGAAGAATGAGGGATTGAAATAGCCAGAGAACAATGGTAAGAAGACAGGAGTTTGAGTCCTAAAATCGTCTTATAGTGGATAACTGTGAATTTTAATTATATTTTTGTGATGTCCCAGGATCCATCCCTCTATCCTGACTTATGTCTGAATATTCTTCTATGAAATCATTACCTCCCATTTTGTGCATTAATAAGAGAGGATAAAATAGACATTCTCCACTAGGGCTGTAAATGAATTAGAGCACACTCTTCCTGCCTTATCTTGGCCAAGGGCAGTCAGATAACCCAAAGATGAACAAGACACATTCCCAGTGGACTTTGAAACCTGGAAAGTTACACACAAACATGAAATGGGAAGGAGCATTGGGCGGCTCAAAAGATATGATGTATGTGAACATGACTTATAAAATGTTGAGCCAAATATTAATTATTTCAAGAATTATGACATCCAGTGCTTTATCTTTGAAGGCTGATGTCTGTGCACACTTCATGGCCAAATTAAATAAGTTATAGATGGTCTCTAGTCATTTAAATCAACCTTATTTAATAGGAAGAGCTAGAAATAGGTAGAAGTGGATACAAAAGTGCATCAAAGCTTGGTTTAACAGAATCATGAAATATCACCAGCTGTTTTGAAAACTATCTCTATATTATTTATTTACTGGTGTTTTTGTAGAGGTTATCAAAAATGCGCTACTTTTAAGGTCAGTTATCAAGGGTAGATTACAATTCAGGTTCAACTCAATGTATAAATGTTCTCTTTTCTGACTTGTTAATTCTCTCACTCTTCTGCATCATGTATTTAAACTGTTAAAGGTGAAATTTTAATCTAGGCTGACCTTAATATAACTTTTGGTGATGCGCTTTTCTGATTCTACTATTATTTATAATTCCAAAGATGATTAGTCTCCAATATCTCTTTTTGTGGCACAAAAAAAATTCTGAGAGATCTAATATGAAAATATGAGGAGCAAATTGATGCTCCCAGTTTAAAACACTGTCTTGAAAATGGGGAATTTATTCAGTTGGTTTTGATGAATGTATTAAATCCTTCTTTTCAATCATTACACAAAAGCTTCATAAATATTAGCACATTCTCTTATATTTAGGTCATTAGCTATCAAATATCCATCCACTTTTATTTCACACCAAAATTGATTAATACTCCCTGCTTTTAAATTTCAGGAAGACATATTTTATCTTACCAAAGTCTGTAAGAATTGCACAGCTAGGTCAAGCTGAGCCCTACTGGAGGTAGGCAGGCTTATCTTTCCTCTGTCTTCTGCTTTGATTATCATGCAAATAGGCAGATATGTTTTTTTCTTCTCCTCCTTGGATGAGACCAAGATGGAGGCAATCCACAGCAGGGAGTGAAATTATAGGCAATAGAGCATGCCATCTGGTAGGAATATGCTGGAAAATCCTCAGCTTTCTCATTTCAACAAAAGTAAAAGTAAAAGTCTATTAATTCAGCTTCTTGCTTGGCTGAGAAATAAATTCCACAAGTCTCAAATTGCATCTGGTTTACTACATGTCTGGCTCTAATATGTACAATGGAAGCCAGACAATTTGGATGAAAATATTGTTCCTCTCTGAGTTTTTAGCAATTGGAGGGAATAATAGTTTTTGCATTCCTTAAATTCAGACGCCCTCACTCACATGGTTTCACGATATTGATCTGGAATACACAGTCTGTTTGGGCTATTCCTTGGGTGGTGGGGAATGGACTAAAGCTCTCTTCTTCAGGGGGAGAGAGTGGTTATAGGAAATACAGCTCCCCAGATCAGCACACCTGTCAGTGAGACCCCCTGCCAAAACAATCATGATACTAGCTTTCTGTGCTTGCACTGGTAAGATCTTTGAATCTTGTCCTTTGGGCATATGACTGTCTTTGGAAGCTATCAAGTCACCCAATTATTATAAAATATTGACCATTCTCTCCTTCTTATTCTCATGTCTATATCTCTATAAATGCATTATAAGTGTTTTTAGGGCAAGAGTCTTGCTAACATTTTTATTATGCTCCCTAAAGTGCTTCATATAGTCTTACATATACAAGTGATATTTCATAACTATTCTGGTGATCAAAATAAATGTGATTCCCTTGGTCTTCTCCTTACAGGCACGAGAGAGCTGCTGCAGTTCTAGTCATCAAATCCATATTCAAAACAGGAAAAAAAAAAGGATGATGGTTGGTCATGCCAGTCTTACCCATCCCTTTCATCAGGAATAGCAAAAGCCTTTCTCAAACTCGTCATCAATAGATATCTATGTAGGTATCGTTGGCCAGAATTCTGTCATACGGCTTTCCTGCAAAGAAGTGTAAGAATGCACTTATATTTCCAGCCTGTATAGTGGAGGTGGGAAAATGAGTTTAGGAATGTGTTCTGGGTATTGGTTTAGACAAACTATAGTTTCTTTGACATGCATGAAAAGCAGTTAGCACACAGTAAGGACCCAATAAATTGTAGCTGCTCCTGGCTACTAATTTAAGGGAGAAACTTATTCCATTTATGTAAATTAATGAAATATGATTTCATAGCCTCAAAGAGATAGAAAAATGTACATAATTTAAGTTAATCATCAGGCAGTACTTAAAAAATTTTATATTCCACAGTGCCTATTTTTTTGTTACATCTGGAGAAAAAAATACTATGCATGTTAATTCATCATGTTTCACTCATTAAAGATTTCTGAGAATTATAACATCTAAAATAATTTATATCTGAAATTGAAATTTAGAAAAGCATCTAAAGAGAGAGAAAAAGTTGCTTGTCATTTTTACAAGACCTAATCTGACACTCACCAGAGCCAAAAATGCAAACCAGACATTGTCAATCTTTACTCAAGACTATCACCTGTAAAGGCAAGCTTTTCTTAAATCCCTAAGCACTGGTTGACCTGGAATCTAAACCATGTCCTGTAGGAGTGGTGGGGCTTCTCTTGGAATATAAGCCATCCTAATCAAGGGTTAGATACATCCCAGGAAAGAATAAATCAAGAATAAACACCAGAGATAAAGCCTAGAGCCAGGCCAGAATAAGAAAGTGTTTGCCAAAATACCAAGCCAAAAGTGAATGATATATATCTTATAGCATCACTAGAGTGTTAGAGAAAGAGCCATGCTCTATTGCAGTCAGACATGTGTATTTGGAATACTGACTTTGTTATCTATTAGCTATGGAACTTTGGACAAACTGCTTAATTTCTTGGAATTTTAATTTACTTAACATATAAGTGGGGAACATACAACAAAGCTTTTAGATGGTGGTGAGAATTATAGAAAATATGTGTAAAATATTTAACAGATTATTTACTGGATTTAGTTATTTTATTATGTTGGGATTGTCCTGAAAGCAGGGCCTCAGGCAATACTTGTATTCAGGTAGTTTATAATAGCAATAAATCCAGAGGTAAAAAGGAAGAACCAAGGAGAATGAGACTATGCGGGGGGAAGAAAGGAAATCCAATATAAGGATGCATTATGTTCTTTACCACTATAAGTATTAGGCACTTGACTTGGTCAGGACTGTCTAGGGAGCAAAGAACAAGTGACTTACAGGTAGCTGGCTGAAGTCTTCCTCCACTGTTTCTCTACTGGTTGAGCATTGCCCTGAATGACTAACCCCCCGTCGTAACTCGAGGATCAAAACACAAGCCACAGGGTCCCCTAAATTTTCTCTATGAACCATAAAGGGTTACAAAACTACCCAAGATTAGAGTACCTGGAAAGCCATAGATTTTGCAGAGAATGTAAAAATAAAGGTCATCTGGATTTTCATGGCAAGGAATGATTATCACCAAAGCCCACAGGTGACTGTGGATCCAATGATATATTAGAGATACACATTCATTTTAAAATACAAAAGGGGAAAATGAAGTTTGGATGAAGGACATTTTCTTTAAAAAGTTATTTTCCAAAAATTCTATCTATATTAAGAGAAGTAATCTTGAAGTGTCTGCATCATCACTGTATAATTAGCACCCCAGGTTATATTTATTTAATCCGTTGAAAGTCTGAAGAAGCACAGCTCTATCTGGCAATGCTGTGATGAATAATATTGCTAATGGAGTTAAAAATTGAAACTAATTGGTTTATGTGATTGTTATTAAGTCCAATTTAAGTTAGCTAATGGAATTTTGTTTGGCAAGGGAACGGAGTTGATCTTTGCAGATGATATTTTAGTTTTGAAATAAGTTGCTGTCACCCTACTGAATCCATGAATCTAAATAAATGAAATGATAATGTTTCCCTGTACCCCTTAGGCTTAAGTTTAATTTTAGAGAAAATGTAGTAAGACCCTTCATAATGCTCCTAATATAACAGTGTTTCTCTCTAGAATATTTTCACACCCAATCTTAAATTTGAGCAACCTCCATATAAAACCAAGTCACTTAAATCAGTGTGACAGTCCAATGGAGTATAAATCTTTATCACAGTTGCCTAAATAGATTTCAGTGCTACCCAATGAAGAAATAAATTATTCTTCATGAGAACCAGACTTGGCAGGAATGCCAGAAAACCTAGTTAAACAGAAAATATACAACATAGAGAGTCTTCTACACTATTTGTTATTCTTCAAGTGTGATTGTTCCTTAACTGGCCTGTAAAATACAACCTAGCTGAAATTTGAAATCAATATTCACATATGTTGACCACAAGTTGAGTTTTTTAAACCTATGTATGTGGGTTGCTTGGGTGGCTTGGTCATTAGGGTGTTTGACTTCAGCTCAGGTCATAATCTCATAGTTCATGAGTTTGAGCTCTGCATTGAGCTCTGTACTGATAGCTTGGAGCCTGGAGCCTGCTTCGAATTCTGTGTCTCCTTCTCTCTCCGCCCCTCCCCCACTCATACTTTGTCTCTCTTTGTCTCTCTCAAGAATAATCATTAAAAATATATTATACTTATATATGATGAAGTTCTCTCAACATTTTCATACATCATTAGTTATCCTAAAATATAAAGAGGAGTTGAAAAATTCAAAATGGCAATCAAATCCACTTCCTACCACTTGCCATTTCAAGTTTGGCTCATCACTTTCCAGACTCTATTAAAAAAGCAGGAGGCAAGAGATGGAAACAGAAAATGGAAGTCCTGCCATTCTCTAATTAGCTTCTGGATGAATTCTTTTCCAAAATAATTCTCTTCCAAAGAGCCCAAACAGCAGCATTTGGTATGCACAAGCTCCAGCTAGGGATCAGATCAACATGAGTAAGTCTGTGTATGTGGGTCACATAGGAGTTTCATTTGGAGGTGTGAAATCGCCATATATAAAGAACATCACCCACAATAACATGGACGAAATAAGAGTAAAGGTCATCTATGCACAGTGGCAAAGTTCTTCATAGAGTGAGGGAAATTTGGGAAGTGATGATTTATATTGTAGGACTTCAACAGACAATCTTTCATAGTCATTCAGGCAGCAGCATTAAATGATTTCATTCCCCTGCATCTTAAACCACTCTTTACAGCAACCTATACACACTATTTACCTCATATGTTTCCTTGCTGGAAGGAACATAAGAGATATATTATACACAAAGGCTCTAATTGCTTCATTGTCTATACAAGATCACATTGTGAAAATGAGTCATAAAAAATTCAGGTTTCTTGCTTCCAACACCAGTGACAAAGGAAAAGAAAATGTAAATGAATGCTATTTATTCTGCATATACAATATAGCATTACAAACCCTCTCTATACAGTAACTTACTTAATGTTTACAATAACCATGGGTTCTACTTAGTATTCTTCCTATTTACAGATAAGGAACCTCACAGTCCCAGAGGCTAATTCTCATGGCTAAGACTACACAGCTAATAATAACATCCTAAGATTTAATCAATGTTCTTTGAACACATTATACTAACCATCAGGTCATGGAGAAAAGAACTTGTTCCTCTCTATAGGGGGTACACATTTGACTATGATTGATGCAGTTGATATTCCTAAATGTGGAGGGGGGGGAACCCCAATCTTTCACAGTTCTTTACTCACTAGAGTAGAATTCAGAAAAGCAGAATATTTAGGAAATAGTATGCCTGGTGTAGTTGTATTTTCTTCATTTCTGAGATTTAGTCTATGATCCCTAACCATTTTGACAATCTGTCTAAACCAATGTATTGCTTCTCTTACCATATGAATCCTGGTAGTATTTTTACTTACAAACTTAAGGTTGTCCTGCTAAACATTAATGAACACAACACAGAATTGTAAATACAGAAATTGTAAATACAGAAATGATGCTGTGTATTTACTGATCCTACTCCAAGAACAGGAGTCTCACACACGATAGATATTTTAAAAATGTCTAAAGCTAAAAACGGTTTCAGGACACCCATTGAAAGTCATGCATTTCTTCTGGCTCTTTGAAGGAGGAAAAAATAAAACTTGGGGTAATGGAAGGATCTATATTCAAGTCATTTCAGTTATTACAGAAGCTATTGCTGTATTAACCTTTTATGTAGGTTATAAAGTAGACACTAAAATACCTTTTCTGTTTCCAAAAGCTTTTACGGTTTCATGCTGGTTAAGGGATAACATATCAGTGCACAGGGCTTTCCCCAAATTTGTGTCAATCCACTCTTCTGCTACTATCTTCCCCCATCTTTGCCATGCCACCCTGATGTGACTTGCGCTATCGAGAACAAATCAAACAGCTTCTGCCTTCATACCTTTGCTTATGCTCATCCTACAACTTGGAATTTTTTTTTCTTTTTTATGTTTATTTTTGAGAGAAAGAAAGAGAGAAAGAGTGTACACATGCACAATCTGGGGAGGTGCAGAGCGAGAGGACACAGGATCTGAAGCAGGCTCTGAGCCTGACAGAAATGAGCCCTTGGTGGGACTTAAACTCAGGAACCTTGAGATCATGACCTGAGCCAATGTCAGAGGCTCAACAGACTGAGCCACCTAGGCACCCCTTTGCCTCAGATCTTAGAAGACAAAGACTCATTATCTTCCAGCATCTCATGTCACTGTGAAAAGAAGTCTAAAACCAGCCTGGGTATATCTACCTGTTGGTAATTTGCTTTTTCTGTTCAAATGCCTGAAAAAAAATTTCTTTGAATTTGAAGTCCAATAACTTAGACATGATGCATATTGGCACTGATTGTTCTGTATAACATTTTGCTGAAATATTGTCTATTTTTAGCATCTGCCAATTTAGTCTATATTCACTTCACGGAAATGTTCTTCTGTGAAAGATTTGGAAACACATACTCTTTCTTTGTTGCTTTTTAATTTTTCTGTATTTCAAATTTATCAATTTTTATCATCATCTATCTAAATGGTTTGATCTTTTTTTTAATTTGCCTTTCTTGCCTTGTGTTATTTCTGATGATCCAAAACTTATTTTTAGTTTTTTCCTTGTAATTTGATTTTTCAGCTGACGCTGATTGGTTCCTTGCTGATTCCAATTTATTTATAAATTCAGTAATGATACTGTTTCCTTCATCAGATTTTCAATATAGTTTTTCATCATTTGTTGTTAGTTTTGCTCTGTGTCTTGTAGACTTCGGCTTACTAAATTCATGTAGCAATTATATTTGCTGTGAAGTGGGACACTGATGGCGAATGTTCTTTTGTTCCTTTGTTTATTTTTCCTTTCAGTACTTGCTATGCCATTTTCTTTGTAATTTTGCTAACCACTTGGCAGCTTGGTGACTTTGTGAACAAAGAATCTTTTCTTTACTTATCCAGAAGTAGCTTGTTTTCCCCACCAAAAGGTGGTTTGAGTGTTAGGTATTTGGTGTTCTGTCTGTCCCTCTGTAGCTTAGTGGCATGGAGAAGAGGGCCATCCAAAATAGTGGGTGCACAGTGCTTCTATATTACCTCTTCTTTTTAAAATTGTTTGGCCAAGTGCCATTTATCAAGTTTTATTTCTCCCAGTTGTAGAATACAATCCATTCTCACTGCATAGTTACTACTGTGCTTTGACTATGCCCCCATCCAGAGCGGCTCTTGAGATCTGACTTTCCTTCTTCTACCAGGTTTTCCAGTAACCATATCCACTGCTGACCAGTAAGAGCCCTGAAAATGTAAGGATATGCACTTAGCTCGTTTTTTCAAAACGTTAGGCTCATAATGGCAAAAATTCTGCTTAGCTTATTAGTAAAGTGTCTAAGATTAACAGCTCTGCAGAGATATACAGACACTAAGCTACAATGTAAATTTTTATTTCATTCCACAACCTCTAATTTCTGAAGCCTTAGATGGCTTTCTTTTCCCTGTTTGGTTGCTGATAGTGAATTTTTCTTATTATATAAAATTACTCTATATACACTTATTCATTTCATTAGATTCTTGCTTGGTGGAGGGGAATTCTGTTAATCAGTCTTACTCTGCTATCTTAACCCTGAAGTCTTTATTCATCTATTTTAGATGATCCTTGTAACTGCTTTTATAAAGACCCGAACTCTGACATCTTCAAAGAGAGGCTTTTTTTTCCGGATTAAAAGGTTATCACTTATGGGGCACCTGGGTGGTCTAATCGGTTAAGCGTCTGACTTTCGCTTAGGTCATGATCTCGCAGTTCGTGGGTTCGGGCCCCGCGTCGGGCTCTGTGCTGAGTGCCAGCTCAGAGCCTGGAGCCTATTTCAGAGTCTGTATCTCCCTCTCTCTCTGACCCTCCCCTGCTCACGCTGTCTCTCTCTCTCTCCTAGAAATTAAAAAAAAAAAAAAAAGGTTATCACTTATAATTGCTATCCCAAGGCCCCCAACAGGAAGCTTTACAAAAGGTGATTTTGATTTGGAAGTGCCATTACTAACCCCAGTTCTATTTTAGGCACCATTAGAATAGAGAAATTTGAAATAGCTGCCTGTAAAAAACATGCCACTTTGCTAAGGAAGAATAAATAACAAACCTTAGGTATCAAATTTTGTTATGTGAAAGAAAATAATCACACTGAAATAAACATTGATATCTGAAGGACTAAAGAACACTTCAAGGGGAAATAGGAATTTAAATATCCTGGACGTGTTTAAGAGAGGATGAATCTGAGTAGGAGTTTTAGGGAGTAGTAGGATTTGGACTTTGGATGATAGGAGGAAATGGTATTTGCCATGATGGGTTTGTTGTGAGAAAAGGAAAGAAGAGAAAGCACAGGCTGTATTTGTCTGCATTATATTAATCAATTTGGCTTGAGGAGAAGGTACATGAAAAGAGGGAATGTGAAGTGATGTTTTAAAATGACAAAAATCATGGAGAACCTGAGTGACAATCTTAGTAATTATTGACTTCAACCTTCAGCTTTGGAAGCTGCCCTCCTAATTTGATAACTCCTATGTCAGATTTCATGTCTCTCAGGCAAACATTTAGATTCATTTCCCTCTGTTGAGAAAAATAAGCTTTTCTAGCAAGCCAGCCTCATTTTATTGAGTTCAGATTTTAGCAGGCTGACATTAGTAACAAGAGATTAGAGGTGTGAACTTCCTCAATTTATGTTAACAAGGTGCTAAATGCAAAGGCCAATTATGGCTACCCCTGAATGTTAACTTTCTGTCTCCTGAATATCCAGTGAATGAGCTTGATCAGGGTATGGCCCTTGTCCTGTGGTATTTATAGGATTCTCAGCTGAAACTTATTGGATTCCTGAAAGTGTGGGTTGTAGATTCCTCAGGGTATTGAGGAATTTTGTGGGCTCACTATAAATGCCCCAGATGCTTTCCAGAACACCTGGCAATAAATTCCAGCCTCTTTGACTTCCCATTTCTTCTGATGCAGGGTTATTAAATATGAAATATTGCATGCTGAAATTCACATAAAACAGCCTAATTAGTAATAGGAGGAAGTGAGAGCAAGGGCACACATGGTAAGAAGGGGATGATGGAGGGGCTAAGGATAGGGCTCTGTAATTGCAAAAACACAGGGAACTTAATCTCCTTCCCATTTTTCCATGCCCTACCTGGCTAACAGTTCCCTTCTGCTGACCTTCTCTCATGGTTCTGGCTCTTGTTTCTTTTCATGATGTCTTTTGTCTTTTTTGTAAATAGATATTTTATTGTAGGATAGTTTTAGATTTACAAAATAACTGTGATGATGATATAAAGAGTTCCCATACACACTTCACTCAAATATCAACCTATAAAAAAATATCAGGATCAGATCCTATTCACCTTAGGGAGGAATGAGTTTGCTTGTTTGTTTGTTGTTTGTTTCCCCCTAATTTCTCTCCTACCTTCATTAAACTCAATGTTATGCCCTAGTTTAGATTCTCAGAAATTCTGATAGGATAAGCTTACTACAATGATATTGGGACTCAAGTCCATATATGTTGCTTTCCTTTTTTTTTTTTTTTTTTAGTTTATTTATTTTGAGAGAGACAGACACAGCACTAGTAGGGGAGGGGCAGAAAGACAGCCCCAACACGAGCCTCCATCCCATGAACCACGAGGTCAGGACCAAAAACCACTTAACCAAATGAGCCACCGATCTGTCCCCATATATGTTGCTCTTTGTGCCTACAACAGAGTTACTCAAAGTATATAGTCAATTGACCTCTTCCTGTCTTCAAAGTGTAACCACTCCTCAAAGTACTAAGAAGCTTGGACCAGAATCTAAATCCTCTGCATTGCTGTGTTTCTTGTAGCAAAATATTTTTTAAGAATAAAAGCATGCACTGATTTACATTCTAGTGCCATCCTCTGGTACATTCTCATTGCCTGTCTACTTGAAAAATTCCTTCTCATTCTTCAAAATCACCTGTGTTATTGCCCTGAGAAGCCTCTACAACCACATGGACTACTCCACACATACCCTCCCCACTGACTTTGTCCTTCTTTACATCTGAGATAACCACCAGAATGTGAGTACCTGGAACAAAGTCCTAAAATTGTATTAAAGAGTTAAGCATACAGAAGAGTGTTTATAGTATGTTGAATTGCATAAAACTCAGTTATATTGAGTTAAATTGAAAAATTGATGGTCACCTAGTTTTCATTGCCAGATCATAGAGGAAATAGGTTTCATTCATACTGTGATTTAGGATTTTAAAAATATGAGTAGTGAATATTGATGTGATTGAGACAATTGATGTAAATGCAAAAACAGCAGTAGATGATTGAAACTACTTGCCTGCATCCTCAACTCTTTGGCCAAATATTTAGGTTGATTTCACCCAACCATCCTTGGTGTTTACTGCCAATTACTTATGACAGTGTTATAAATATTTTTTTGATTCTTGACTTGATATTTGTCAGCAAATAAAAAACACTTGCTTCTTTTTCTTAATCTAGAAGACTGAAATAAGAGGCAATGATGCTAGCGAGAAAAAGAATTCATGTCCTAAGTTCTAATCATGTATATTTTATCAATAATTAACATGATACAAAAAAGAAAAAGTAGCCTTCAGTGGGTTAAATAGCCATCCATCATTGTAAGCAAATAGAAGAAATCTAAGTTTTAGCATTAGGTTTTAAAGCAGCAGTTGTCAACCAAAGATAATTTTGCTCCTAGGTGATATTTTGCAATGTTTGGAAACATTCTAGCACAATAGGAGCAGTAATGCATGCTATTGACATCTAGTGCATAGAGGTTAGATCAGCTGCTAACCATACTACAATATACAGGACAGACCTCACAATGAAGAATTACCTGGTCTGAACTTTCAATAATGCCAAGGCTGATAAATAATAGTCTAGAAAATTACCAGGCACACTAGGAGGTCAGTAGGTTTTTGTCAGAAAAAAACTATGAATATACCCATGAAGAAAGTTGAAGCTGTGCATGTTATATGTGTCAGAGAACATAGAAGTGTACATAACCCAAACTGAGTGCTCATAAATGTTTTCTAAAGAAAATAATCTCTGAGACAACGCTCAGGAAGAAGTGAAGTATTGATCAAGAGAATAAAGTGGGGATGGGTTTTATAGGAAGGGTGAACTGCATGAAAACAGTGAATAGGTTGGTGTCTGAAAAAAACTATACAGTTTGATAAAAATCAGTTTATGGCAGGGAGTGGGTCTATATGAGGGTAGAAAGTATTAAGGTATTTGTGGGTTATTGGAGATCTGAGACCTCTCAGAAGGGAATTTCCAGAGATGAAGAGAATGGTTGAGAACTTTTGCACTCAAGAATTTTACAGTCTGAGATGAGAAGCCTATACCTATGATAAGACATTTGAATACTTTGCTTAAATGTTATAATGGAGATACACAGAGTCTGACAAGACAGCAAATAGGACAGGGAAGTTACCAAAATAGAGAGAACCTGGAAAGGTTTCCTCAGTGAAGAAACATGGTTACATTTAAACTGAATCCTAAAGGATGAGTCACAGGAAGCTGGATGAGCATGGAAAGTGGTAAGGAATTTATTCCAGAGAAGAAAGAAAGGTGCACAAAACAGAAGGGAGAGAGAGTCTGGAAAATGTCACATTTCAAGTAGTCCAGTATGGATACCACATATTTCAAGAGGTGAAAAGAGTAGGATGAAGCTGGAAAAGAGAGATGAAGGATCATAATATTATGATATTTCCTCTGTGGCCATGCTGAAGGTTGGCCTGACCATGTAATGCCATTGTAGGAAATAAAGTAAGGGGGTGATTCCATCAGATTTATGCCTTAGGAAATTCATTCTGTCCAGAGAACTTAGCTGCAGAGACTAGGTTTGGAGTCAAGCACAAGTATCCAAGCACAAGTAGTTGACGGCCCCACTGAGACCTTCTAACTTACCTGGACATGTTATTTGCTTATCCCCTTCAAAATGTGAAGGAGATAAAATATCTATGCCATAAATATTTTAAATAAAGAAATGTTTAAATTAATAAATAGTTTCTCTAAGCATATCACCATTCCAGAAAATGTGGACATGGAGATAAATCAACTAGGGACCCCACCTCCCAGCAGTTACAGGGGAGACAACATATATGTTAACTGATACCTGAGGTGAGATAGGATGCAATCCAAGATAAGGATGCTGATACTTACAAATGGGAAATCAGAGCAGGCAGAGGATGACTTCTGCACAGAGAATCAGAAAACACTCTATGATAGTGATGGCAATAGAGAAGGTTACTAATATTGTAATACCTTACATTCAAATAATAGGTTATTATTAGGCATTTATTATGGACATTATCTCTGTTAACCCTTACAGTGACCCTAAGTGGTAGGTATAGTCATCATCCTCACTGTACTGATGAGGAAGCTGGGATATAAGAGAGTGATGGGATTCACCAAAGGTCATTCAACTGTTAAATGGCAAAATCAGGAATTTATCCTGGTATGGATGAAACAGGTAACATTTAGAAATGTTGGAAAGGCAAGAAACAGGCTTCTTGTGTAGAGGAAGGAGGATCAATATGGGCACTCAAGTAGGGTGTCCCATGATACATATGGAAAAAATAGAATGGTTTATTTTGCCAACAACTTGCACTGGATAAAAGATGTTCAAATAAGCAGATTTTTTTCCAAAGCACATGGACAAACAACCCTCTAAGAATTTTTCATAATTTAGGTTTTTCATTCAACCATGTACCATAAGTAAACTGTTCTCCTAAGGTGAGGTATAGACAGATTTCCATTGCTTCCTTCCAGCTCTCTGAGGTGGGCCATCTTGAATAGTTTAGGGCAATTATTTGATCACACATTTCCTAATTGACAAAAAATGTTAATAGTATCTTCAAAATCCCTTACTCCCTAGCTGCCAGCAAAGCATGCATGGAACAGATGCCAAAGACAGCTTGGAAACTTCCAAAAGGGTTGGAAACAGCAATTGCTGTTAGTCCCTCTATCTGCCACATCCAGGGCTGGCATCACGAGCAGCCATTGTGTTTGCCAAGGGGCTCAGGTGGCATTCTGAAGGGACTATTTACCTAGAAACCCATGTGGAGATTAGTATTCCCTTCAAATTCCAAGACAAAAATAGAGACCAAGTATATGGATATTGAACCTTTAACTGGAAAAATAAAAGAATCATTTCAAGGAAATATTGTCTTTTAATAGTTTACCACAAACTTCCTACTTAAGGTTGGACACTGGCCAAAAAGAACCTACTAACATTTTGTGCAAACTGACCGCCTTCGTCTCATGTATCTGGCTGAATATTTCCTCTGCTTTACAAGTGAAAGCAATGGGATGTCCCAGGTGAAACCACGACTTTTAGGTCCCAGCCACCGTAGAGGCACAAATCCCTGGCCACAGCCTCACTTCTGCCATATGATCCCTGAACTCTGCACATTCTTCACCCTCCTATCTGCAACTCTCTGCCTGCTGGAGTCTTGCTCATTCTTCGCACCCTGTGTCCTCTCTAAACTGTCTCCCCAATTCTACGTCAGGTACACATTTAATGTTTCCTTCAGTTCCACCTTCCATAAACACTTTAATTTTAGTCCTCTATCTGAAGTCATACTTTCAGGAAAACTACAAAAACAACCAGTTTGTATGCCTCAATTTTAACACCTATAATACTGCTTTCAGATTTTCTCTTTGTGTGTCAGTCTCCCCAGTGATATTTTGAGCTTTCCAAAAGCTGGTACCAGGTCATATTTATCCCCTTCCTCTTAATCCTGGCAAAGAATCTGACATGTAGCAGACAGTGAGTCAATATTGGTTAAGTAAATGAGGAAAACATCCTTCTTCTTAAAAACAAAAATTGCATGTCAATTATACTTCAAGAAAATATATATATATATATATATATACATATATATTTAGAGAGAGAGAGAGTGCATGAGATAGCAGAAGAGAGGCAGATGGAGAGGGAGAGCGATGACGTTATGCAGGGTCTAGTTCCAGAGTGGAGCTGAATTTGGGGTTCACTCTTACGACTGTGAGATCATGACCTAAGCTGAAATCAAGACTCGGATGATTAACCGACTGAGCCACCCAGGCACCCCAAAAATAAATTTAAAAAAACTGTTTCCATACTTAACATAGGCCTCTACAGTTTGAAGGAAATTTTGTTTTTTTTATTTCTTAGCAGGATGTAAGCTGTGGAGTCAGGTCTGGGGTCAAATCCCAACTCTTTCACTTCATAGTTGTTTTACTTTTGCAAGTTAATTGAGCATTGTACAATAAGAACATTAATAATGCTCACTTTGCAGAATTATTGAAGGAAATAAATGAGATAATGAGTGTAAGGATCTCATTCTAGTGTCTAGGATAAACTGAACTCAATTAATATTAGTTACTACCATAATTATTATAATTAATAATCAAGTGAGTGTCTTGATTATCACTATGGTGCACTGGGCTCAGAGGCCTTTGGGTTATTGTGTTTCTCTCTTCCTCCATCTGGAGTGACAAATCTTACCTTTAAAAAGTACAAATTGTTCTCCCTTTTTAGGTCTTCAGTAAATTCTTTTTAATTATCACAATTCATGGTTTAGCACTTGACTATGTACATGGAGCAGAATTTAGAACTCCAGTTTTGAGTTTTGTGGTGCTCTCACAACTCAGAATAGTCAAGAATTGAAATCAGGATGAAGTAAGAGCAGCAGAATAGTTGTGTTATGGTTTCGGGGACCAAAGAAAAAGTCAAGAGAACATGCAGCATGTAGGGAGCAAGGGGGGCTGATCTTGACTCACACCCAGGATAGCATCAGAATCTTTCAATAAGGTGTCTCACCTCTAATAACAGAAAACTCTAGTGGAAGTTCCATACCCTAGAGGTGTAGGATTTCACTTTTTTCTTTTTTTAAATTATAATGAAAAATATTGAACATATTTGAGAGTAAACTAAATTGAAGTATTCCCATCCATCACCTGGCTTCAACCATTACCAAGATTTTGTCATATTTATTTTCTTATTCCTTTTGTCTATTTTTAATTGTATGTATTAATGTTTTTTAAAAATGTTTAATGTTTATTTATTTTTGGGGTGGGCAGAAAGAGAGGGACACACAGAATCTGAAGCAGGCTCCAAGCTCTGAGCTCTCAACACAGAACCCAATGAGGGTCTCAAACTCACAAACATGAGATCATGACCTGAGCTGTAGTCAGATGCTTAACTACCTGAGCCACCCAGGCACTCCTCTACTGATGTATTTTGAAGCCAATCACAGATATTATGCCACTTCACTTTCATGTACTCTGCTAACAGTATCTAAAAATATGCATTTTCTTTTTTTTTCCCAGTTTATTTCATTTTATTTTTTATTTTTTTTACAAATAGTTTATTGTCAAATTAGTTTCCACATAACACTCAGTGCTCATCCCCACAAGGGTCCTCCTCCATGCCCATCCCCCCTCCCCCCCACATCCATCAGTCCTCAGTTTTTGTCAGCATTCAAGAGTCTCTCA
>NW_027551568.1:14845171-14856880 GCF_008692635.1 Crocuta crocuta | reverse complement strand
ATTCAAACTGTCTAAATGATATCAAAATGTGTTTTTACAGTGTTTTTTTCATATCAGGATCCAACAAGATCTATCATTATACTTAGCTGAAACATACCTCCGATTTTTTTCCCATATCATCAAATCTTTGCAGACACTCTGTGAGTTGTCTCTTAGAATGAAAGTTAGCTCTAGAGGCTTAATTGGATCCATGTTTTCTTTTCTTTTAAAATAATAGCTTATAATAGATAGACACACACATTTCTATTTGTCTTAATTTAGTGAGGCTAAGATGATCAATCGGTTCAGGTTGCCTGATGACTCTATTATAAAATAAAGTTCACCTTCAAATTTAACCTAAGGGTTTCATCCATTGATGATGATTACCTAAATTAATTACTTTATGTGAAGATGGCAAATGGCAATTTTTGAATTCTGCTTAACTTTCTCCATACATTAGCTGGGATTTTTCTAACAAGGACTCCTTCTCATCAATAAAAGCTACTTGGTGAAATACAGCTCATATGAAAATAGCAGGAGAAATTGTTTCCTTTAAAAGATGATTGTTTTTAGAAAAAGGAATTGATGCCCTAACAACTTTGAATGGTAACCAATGAATTTTCTCCCTCTCTCTCACTGTTTCTTTTATTCCTTCTTCCTCTCTTTTCTGAGTAACATAAGTTTCACTATACTCAATATTGTCTTAATTAGTTATATTCATTGGTTTTAATTAATATTATTACTGTTACTTCTATTAATATTGCTGCTAAATGCTTAAATTTCTCACTTATGACCAACAAGAGACACTTCATTTTTTAAAAATATTTTTATTTTATTTCTAGGAGAGAGAGAGAGACAGCGTGAGCAGGGGAGGGTCAGAGAGAGAGGGAGACACAGACTCTGAAATAGGCTCCAGGCTCTGAGCTGGCAGTCAGCACAGAGCCCGACGCGGGCCCGAACCCACGAACTGCGAGATCATGACCTAAGCGAAAGTCGGACGCTTAACCGACTAAGCCACCCAGGCTCCCCAAGAGACACTTCATATTTGCTCATGGGTCCTTTTTAAATGACCTGTTAGATTTTAAGAACTCTCTTGCATTTTGTACAGAGTCTCAGATTCATGTGTATATATTTCCTTCTTGAGACTTGAAATCAATCATTCTTCAAATATTACTTGCTCTTTTTGGTGGAGTGTATTATATGAAGGATATGATCTGGGTACTTGGTGCTCTTAAAGCTGTTGTGTTGTCTTAGCTTCTAGGGTTTTCCAATAGGCAGAACTAAGAGGTACATATTTAAAAACAAAAACAAAATTTAAAATTAAAAAAAACTTTGTGTCCACCCTTATATTTTCAAATTTAGATTTAGAATGATGTAATTTTATTTATAGTATTTGTATTTCTTTTTTTGAACAGTAGGACTATTAACCCCAATTATTAACATAATTATTTATTTGGAGCACCTGGGTATCTCAGTCAGTTAAGCGACCAACTCTTGGTTTTGCTCGTCATGATCTCGTTTGTAGGATCAGGCCCCATATTGGGCTCTGCACTAAGAGTATGGATCTGGCTTGAGATTCTCTCTGTCCCTCTCTCTCTGCCCCTTCCTTGGTTGTGATCTCTCTCTCTTTCAAAGTAAATAAATAAACATTTTAAGAAACATAATTATTTATGTGAATTTTTGTAGTGAATGTAGACACATACATACACATATGGTTCCAATGTAATATTAGCATGATTAAAAGAAATAGTAGACTATTGAATGCTGTTTAGGATTACTTGAAAGTCCTATTTACTCTTAGATTATATTCCACTATGGAAAAATAGTAAAATTAGTATGTTTTAAAATCACTTTAAATAATAATTATTTTCCCTGGGTGGTTAAATCACATTTATAATTGAGTTCTATTTTCAACTTTTACATGTTACTTTGTTTTACTTTCCCACTTAATTTTATTTTGCAACATTTCTCAATTCAAAACTCTACAACAAGATATAGTTACAGAGTGTGCATTACTTATTTGTTGTAATATTAGTTTTTTAATTAATTAGTATTTTAGGTTGTAATGGAGAACTTCATGGATTCTTTATAATTAGATGTTATGGAATAAGAAAATATTTCTTTTAAATTATGATTTTATGAGTGGTTCATACAGATTTAATAATAAAAAATGTCCCTTTTAATTTGTTCTTTAAACTATCCTTGCATAGAAACACATTGTGAGATGCTATGAGTGAAATCTTAAAAAATAATAAAAATATTTTACATGTATTTTTTTTTTTAATTGTAGTTAGCTACATGTAGAATGTCAGTACTTGCTTCTGGATCACCTGCTACAAAGAGTTATTTAGGACTTGTAATAGAACTTGCCCATAAATAATGATCACCATTATTATTGTTATATCTACCTCTGTAAGACCAAATAAAAGATACTGAGAGATTATGAGTACTATTAAACATCCCGTGCACCACAGAATTTATACTGATATTGCTAATATAATGATTTATATCGGGGCAGTTGGGTGGCTCATTCAGTTAAGTGTCTGACTTTTGATTTCGGCTCAGGTCATGATCTCAAGGTTTGTGAGTTTCAGCCCTGTGCCCAGCTCCATGCTGTTGACACCCAGAGTCTGCTTGGGATTCTCTCTCTCCTCTTTCTCACCCCCCACTTCTGTTATCGGGCCTCCAAAGATCTCAGAAACTAGTCTAAAGTTATGCTAGTATGTAGTGTGCCTATGATCTAACCCAAATCTTCTTAATGGGAATCATACACTGTTATCTCTGGTTTTACAATTAAAATTCAGAGAAATTAATCTCTTAGGTCACAAGGTAGTAATAATCTGAATTTCTTCGGTCTGCACTGTTCCAGAACTTGTGCTATTTCTATTCTACCATGCTGTTTCTACTTACAATCTTGTAAGAGATACAAGATGAAACATGAAAAGCAACTTACATTCTTTATAATCTAGTGTAAAATGTGTGGATCAAGTTAGAAAGATGTTGGTGACCATTTCTGTGTGCTAACATTTTTTACTGATTCATTTAATAAATATTTCTGAGGAGGTACTACATGACAAGTCCATTTCTTAGGGCTTGGAAAATAGCCTACATTCTAATGAGGAAGTCTGATTTTGAACAAATAACCATTTAATGTCAGAGGATGATTTATGCTGTGAAAAAAAAATAGAGTAAGGGAATGAGAACTACTGTTTTAGGAAACAGGATTCAGAAGGATTCTGAGAATATGACATCTGAGCTGAGACCTGAATGAGGAGGCAAGTCCTTAGGGAGGAGAAAAACAAGCACATACCCTTAGGCAAGCTCAGTGTGCATCAGACAGACCCCAAAGTGATCCCCAGTGATGTCCCGTCTCCTGGTATCCACGACATTATGTAATTCCTTCCTGCTGAGTGAATGTGGGGTCTGTGAGTTGCTTCTAACAAGTGGATATAGCAAAAGTGATGGGATGTTGCTTCCTTGATTAAATTACATTTTATGACAAAGATGATCAAATGTAACTGTCATGTTTACAGTATATTATATAAGACTCCATATTAGCAGACTAGGGTGAGAAACTGTCCTTTGCGTCTTTGGAGAAGGGAGAAGCCACAACTGCCTATGGAGAAGGTCATTTAACCAGGAACTATGAAGTATCTTTAAGAGCTTCCAGCCTCAGTCCTACAACCTCAAAGAGCTGAATTCTGCCAATAACCACATGAGCTTGGAAAAAGACTCCAATGTCTTGAGAACCTGATTACACCATCGTGAAACCCTAAGCAGAGAACCCAGGTAAGCAATGCCTGGACTCCTGACTCATGGAAACTGTGAGATAGTAAATATGTGTGGTATTAAGCTGCTAAAATACTGATAACTTGTTTCATAGCACTAGAAAATGAATACAATGTGTTAATAGAGAGAGCAGGGCTTTGCTGGAGAGAAAGTGGCAATGTGAAGGCAGGAGGGAAGGAGATGGCCAGGCATGAGATCATAAGAGCAGTGCTAATCAAAGCATGGTCCACTAACCACACCCATGCCTACCAGCCCTCCATGAATTTAAAATTGAAAGGAAGCATTTAGAGATGTTTATAGCAACTTGACATTGCACGACATTTAAGCAGTGATCAGTGGACTCATCTCATTCAGCACAATGCGGTCAAGCACAGGTGTTGCTGAGTTTACTTAGTCCCTGTTGGAAGAGATGTGTGCTGGCATTGACCTGCAAAGCGTTGGTGGAGAGAACTGGTCTTTATCCACAGTGTTCAAGGAACGGATTTGGAGCTTTAAAAGCTAAGCTACAAATTTTAGATTTTATTCCAGTGGCTTTAGGAAGCTACTGGAAGTTTCTGAACCAAATTTGTTTTATTGTTTTAAGACTTCTAGTTCTTGCAACTGTTCAAGACAGTTCAAGTCTAAAGTTATGCTAGTATGTAGTGTGCTAGTATGTAGGTAGGAAAAGATGGTAACTTAGACCATGGTAATAGGGGGGAGTGGTTGAGTTCCTTTGAACACAGACCCAGTAAGTACTGCAGATAGACTAAATGTGGGGTACAAGTGAAATGGAGAAGAAAAGGACAGAACAGTAAATTTAGTAAGAATGTATGCACAGAAACACAGGAAAGTCCTCTTTCCTCCATAATATGGGAGTGTTATATTTAAGTGGAGGAGAATTATTTCCCACTTATCAGGTTTTATAGGATTTAGTAATATTCCACTTCACTTCTTAGGAGGGAGATTGTGCTAGATAAAATCGCACGGTAGCCCAAAGATTTCTTGCTCCTTGGTATACACACTCTGTATTATCTCTGAGACTAGAAATATAGTGGAATTCTCATTTGTGATTAAGTTTCATTATACAACAGAATTGACTCTAAGAAAGGGAGATATTCTGGGTGGATGTCCAAGACATGTAGGAGCAAACAGAAGGAGCTCCCAATGGCAAAGCTGGAACAATTCAAGTAACTAACGAATTAACTAACTAGCTAACTAACTAACTAAAAAGATAGATGAAGGATTAGATAGATGATAGATAGACAGATAGAGAGATAGAGAGATAAATTATTATAATCCAGATCATTTGGGATAAATGATTTAAAAAGTATCCATGAGTCCTTACTGATATAAATCACTGAACAAATAAAAAGAGACAAATATCCTGTGCATATGGTGTCCAAATAACTTTTGCTAATACTCCATATTTAAGGAGGTAGAGTATAAGTGCCCACCCTGTAGATGAATACTGTGCATTATGACTTGCTCCCAAAGAGTACAGTATGGAAAAGGGATGGTGGGAAACAGAGTACCTTCACTGATAACTACCACAAACAAGGTGACCAATGTTAACTTCAGTAGTGGGAAGTCATGTTGGTAGCATGTGCCCTTCATAGAATGTGAGAGAATGGCATTTTACCCTTGTGGTCTTCCACCTATAAACACATTACTGTAGTATAATGAGAGAAAAAGCATTAGCCAAATCCTAACTGAGGGATATCATACAAAATATCTGACTAGTAATCTTCAAAACTACCAAGGTCATCCCAAACATGGAAATCTGAGAAACTGTTATGGTCAAGAGGAAACTGAGAAGATTAAATGTAATGTGGCATGCTGGATGAGATTCTGGAATCGAAAAAGAACATTGAAGAAAAACCAAGGAAATTGATTAAACATGGGGTTTAGTTAATAACAATATATCAACCTGTTATATTAATTTTGACAAATATACCATACTAGTGAAAGATGTTAATAATTGGGGAACCTTAGAGTGTGGTATATGTGAACTTTCCATATTATCTTCACAATAATTTTATAAATCTAAAGCTGTGGTTAAGTAAAAAGCTTATTAAAATAGGTCTAGAGGTCAGAGCCAGAGAAGTCAGAGTGTCAAACCACAGGACATATCAAATATGATGTATCGCCGATTTGAAAATAGAGGGATCACGGGATGAGGCATGAAGTTCACTTCTAGGAACTGAGTACAGCCTCTGATTGACAGCCAGCAAGACAACAGGAACCTCAGTCTTAGCACCACCAAGAACTGAATTCTCCTAACAAGAATGAGCTTAGAAGTGGATTTTCCCCCAGTATCTCCAGATAAGAATTCAGTCTTTCCAACAGCTTGATTTCACCCTGATAACCCTGAGTAGGACTGATGTACAGAACTTTTGAGTTAATAAATAGGTGTTGTTTTTAAACCTTTAAGTTTGTGGTCAGTTGTTGCAAAACAATAGAAAGCAGATACAGAGATGGAATAAGAAACACCCATCTTCTTTCTACCCACACCTACCCTATGTACACTACTTTGATAGTGTAGGAGAAGAAAGCAGAGAAGCCTGACTTTGCTAATTCCTCACTCTTTTTGGCCAATCTTCTGCTGATAGGGCCAGTTCTGGTCTCTCCCTTTGGTGTGGTGAACTAACCAGGACTGGGGCTGCCCCTGCAAGGGAATGTCTACAGTTGGGGCGGGGGGGGTTAAGTTAGAGTACCGGAGAGAGAAACTTTGAATACATGACAGCAGCTACAAGCCATGTTTTTTTTTCTGTGTCTATACTTTCAGTAATGAAGCTGACATTTTGATCAGAATCTTTCTGGCTCCCTATTTATATTTCAGTACTTTTTCTGAACTAGAGAGGGCAAGACAGGGTGGTTTATGGAGGTGCTGTTTTAGGGAAGTCAAAAAGAAAGACAAAAAGAATTTTTTTAAAGATATTATGCTCATTATAACTATCAAGGAAAATGGGGTCAGGTTATTGAGGACTATGAATACCAGCATGAAGCATTTTGATATAATGAAATAGAAACTGTTTCTTGAACAAGGGTGTGACATGTTGAGAGTGAGGTTTCAAGTCAATTGGTTTTACGGTGCTATGCAGTCCAGGGGGGTAACAGGGATGGAGTGTGTGGAAACAATTATGCCTATGCAAATATTACATAAAATGACTTACCTTTGAGCTTCATATAAAAACTGATCTTGGCTCAGACTAGGACTTGCTTAATAGGCAAGAAGAAAGAATGGTACGAAACATAAAACTGACTCCTTAAAAGCCTGAGACAGGCATGCGTGCTTATGAAAGTTGAATTTTTGCCAGCTAGCTTATAAAAAACAACATGTCATCTCACTACCCCTGGCACTTGCAGCTGTATTTTTATTTCCATTTGTGGGAAAATACATTTTGAAGAATTTTTCATAATAGTTAAATTCAGCAAAATATAATATCTAAGTGTCATTTAGAGCCCTCAAATTGTCAAACATGGTGGTCATACAGTCCTTCAAAAAGATACATTTATCTTGACTGGCTGGCTTTTCTCATCTGACGTGTGAAAGTTGGCCTATTATATTAAAGAATACATGAATTTTTAATCACCCTAAGTCATGAAGCTCTGTTGAAGAAATTTTGGACTCAGATACTTAAAAGCTAATAAGGAAAATACTTCTCTAAATCTGCTTTCTTATAGAATTACCACATTTTAGAGGCTATTTCAGTCATGGATATTCCCCTCGGGCCATGGTCACCCAGATGTGCCACAGAATTGCAAACACAATTCTAATTGGTATCAGAAGTCAGATTCCAGGTTCAAGTTAGCTGATGGGTGGAGGTTGATAGTTCGAGGAAACCAAAACATTTCTCAGTCCCAACTATACTCCATAGAATTATGCCTACAGGTTTCAGGGTCTGCTTTGCACCCTACCTCAATGCAGTGTGATACTGCGCACATGTCTCCCTGAAGTAAGCTGGTGTCTTACAGCCTTCTTGATCTCCATCCTTGTGGCATCAGGTTCCCAAAAACTTCTGAGTGTTGGAATAGAGGCTAAACTTGTTTCTAGTATGTAACCTCTAGGCAATATAGGATAGTAGTTAAATGGGTAAAATATAGCATTGGATTTCCAGATTTCAAACCCTGCTTACACCATGTATAACCTCGAAGGAATCTAAAATACATTAATTTGCTTCTGGAGCCCTCATTTTCCTCATCTGTTGACTGAGGTAAATAAAATAGGGATGATTAAGCAATATTATCAATTCTTAATAAGTATGTTATTCTCAGGAACTAAACACATAACTAGATATATGTAATCATAAGAGTTCTCTAGAAACAGAACCAATACAACGTATAGACATGGAAAGAGAGTTAGAAAGAAGTAGGTTACATGATTATGGAGACTGGCAAGTTCCATGAACTTCGGGGTGAGTGAGAAAGCCGGAGACCCGGGAGGGCCCATGGTTTAGTTGCAATTGGAGTCTGAAGGCCTGAGAACCAGTGGATCTGATGATGTAATTCCTTCCTGTCTGAAGGTCAGCAGGCTTGACATCCAGGAAGAACCAATGTTTCAGTTTAAGGCAGAAGATGAGGGGAGGTGAGGGGAGAAATGCTGATGTTCCATTTCAAACACAGTCAGACAGAAAAAATTCTCTGTTACTCAGGAAAGGGTTAGTCTTTTTACTCTACTCAAGCCTTCGACTGATTGATGAGGCCCAATCAAATTAGGGAGCACAATCTGTTTTTAGTAGGTGCAGTTTTTTTTTTAATTGTTAATCTCATCCAAAAACATCCGCACAGAAACACCCAGAATAATGTTTGACCAAATCTGGGCACCCTGTGGCCTAGGAAAGTGGACACATAAAAGTAACGATCAGTCTATAGAAAGCACATGTTCTATTACTGGGAACATGCTTCACGCATGATCATCATTCTTTGTTACCTGTCACCTGTACTGTGTAATGTATGTGTAATATTTCTCAAGTGAACATTCACAGTCACATGCTATGGTTGATAAATACAGATGTTTACAGTGGAGAAAGGCTTTTCTAAGATCACACAGCTACTCGGCTGTAGGATCAGGCTCAGAACTCAGAACTTACTGGCTACAAAAGCCATGTTCTTACAAACAAATCATATTGCCTACCTTTCTTTTTAAATAAAGAGCAAACTGAGAAGGCAAAAATCAGAGCCCACAAAACTCCCTGGAAGTTCTCTGGGCTCCAGGGCAGTGCTCTGACAGTGTACACGTTTATATATAACCATGTGTGAACTATGCCATTTTTCTGAGAAGTTGAGTAGGTGGCATGTATTTCAACAGCTCATCTCCACCAAATGAGAGCTATAATATATATTTAAAGATGATGTCAGCTTTTCTAAATATAATTTTCAACTGTGCTGGGAAAAATATAAACTGCAGCACTGTAATAATCAACATATAAATAGCTCCCACATCTTTGCCATGCAAATTTGGATGATATTATGGAAGAGGGCTATCAAAAGGGGCCTTCTGTTACCACGCTTTCTGCTAACCAGTGAGCAGCTGGGATTGATGACATTTTTAGTTAAAGCCAGTTTGGAAAGGTTTTTATCCCATGGAGATAAGCTAAAGCCTCAAAATAAAACAATCCCAAACTGCCAATGTTTGATTGGTTTGACGTTGGAAGGGTGGTATTAAATGCCTGGTTTTCTCACAGTTTTAGAGAAAAACTACACAGCTTTCCATTGCCCTTTGACTGCTGACAAACTGAACCTCCAGTTCTTTTTGTTGTAGGAATTTCCTCCACCTGGCAGGGTTCAGGAAGCCCAACCCCCATCTCCAGGGCTGAGAATGATGTCTTGCGCAGCCTGAGCACCCGTCAGGTCTCCTGGACAGACAGTCACCCTGCAGGATGCATCAGACTCCATGATCCTGGAAAGATGTAGATGCATTGGTGTTCTCATCACTACAAAAAAGCCTACTGGGGTTCTTTTTGAAGAGGTGGACAGATTCCCACACGTCCCTATCTCAGTTATAGAACAAGACTCTGGAGGACTGTTTCTTTTGGAAGTTTGCTAATTCCAGCTAAAGATGGGCAAGCATTTATATAGTAGAGATCACCAATAGGTAATTTCTTGGCTACCTCTGGCCCTGAGACAGATTTTTTTGCAGGGTGAATGTAGTGTTATATTTTCTTCCCAGCTTGAATACTTTTAGACTGGGGTTGGGGGTGGGAGGAGGGTTCATACTCCTTATCACTCCAAACTCTGTTGACATTCCCTGTTGTCTTATTTCCAGTCCAGTTTATACCTTTACGTTACCAGCCTGGTTCCTGCAGACATCTGAGTTTGGGTCTCCCTTCTATGGAACTTTTGCTATTGAACAAAATGGTAGATAAAGTATTAATCAAAGACTATGTAAACAATAGGCCATCTAGATATAGAAGTTCTCATTTGATCAGGGAGGCATAAATATAGATGCACAGGAATAAGGAACCCTGCAGGAAATGTAAGGATCTTCTCTGTGGGATGAATTACACTTCTTGCCCTTAGTTATTACAATTTATCATTCAGTCTCATGAAATGTAGAATACCACATTTTTAAGTCAAACTCTATTTTGCTTTGGTCTAAGCTCTGTGCTTTTTGCCAAGTTACTTTTCTTTTCTTGGTAAACTTTTTTTTTTTTCAATTTTTTTTTCAAAAATAACTACAATTGTACCTCCTATCGCTGAATGAACTTCCCTTTGAAATGTAACTTTGTCATTCCTTCTATCATGACATGGCTCTATTTTTCTACCTCTTTAATCTTGATATGATTGTGTGACTTGCCTTGGCCAATAGGGCTTTAGAATACCTAACACCAGCAGAGACTTAAAAAGTGCTTGCTCATTTGGGGATTTACCTCTCTTGCTGTTCTTGAAAACTTGAAGCCACAATATGAATGAGCCCAAGCTAGCCTTTCAGAAGAGTCTGATGGAGGAGAGCTGAGGGTCTCTGACCAAAAGTCTAGCAACAACTATACATGTGAATGAAGCCACTGTAGACCATCTGGTGCCAGACGAGATGTCAGGCGATGGCCGAAATCAGCTGAATTAACTCACTTCAAAAGAGCTATTCTTTGGACTTATAAATTTTGAGACATAAGAGATGCTTGTTTTCTCAAGCCATTAATTTTTGGGTGGTTTGGTACGTAGCAGAAGTTAGCTGACACATACAAAATAGGATTAATAATAACTACCTTGTAGTGTTTACTGTGGGGATTATAAATAATATGTATAAGTGGCCCAGAGAAAGTTCCTCATAAATGAGAGCTATATTATTCATTAGTTATCAATCTGAATGAGCTCCTGAATCCCTTAATATAATGCAAATTGAGTTCTGCTTTTATTTTCCTGCTCTTGAAAATTGACCTCAAATCTTGATATTTCTTGATTCTGATAACTTGGCTTTAGTGTTGCTCAAAATGACACTATATCCCCCTTTTACTAAATTCATCACCATCAGAGAAGCTTAGAGAAAAAGCCTCATCATAGCCCTGACCTACTGGAAGTAAAATTATCAAAAAAGGACAGATTAAGTGGCAGTGATTCTCATCAAATCAGAAACTGAAACCCATATTGAGTGTTGAAGCCTCCCTCATTTAATTTATTATAGTTGAATAAATCATTTAGGAGTATCTATTTTATTCAAGTTATACATGTATGTTACTCTGCATAAAGGTAGATGAATGTGCCTAGTCCTTATCCACCAGAGTTGTCACAAGTTACTAGAGAAGGCTTATGAAATGTAACTTTCCTTTAAAACAAACTATATAGTATACCCTATACATCATACAAATATGTCACAAGAAGACAACAAGAGTGGACATTAAGACCAAGGTAAGAGATCTTATCATTGTAAAGATAGGCTTGAATAGGTTTCTCAATTACATTAAAGAAGACTCTTTTAGGTTCACTATTTCAAAAGATCTAAATCAAAATGGGGGGGGGGGGAAC
>NW_027551568.1:14680739-14845097 GCF_008692635.1 Crocuta crocuta | reverse complement strand
GGGGGGGGAAACACAGCATAAAGCAGTGTTTCACATGCCTGAAGAATCAAGGGTAGATTTGACTTGAAAACATGGCCAGATCCATGGGCTCAAAGATATTATCAGGGCTCCCTATTTCCCAGTTCCTTTCTCTGTTTCTCTCTCTTTTGGCCCATTCATTCTTAGGTAGAATAGATTCCAGAAACACTGAATCTGAAATCCAAGTTTGTAACAAAGTAGTTCTTTCTTAAAAATTCAAATGAAAGCCCTCAGTGTGGCTCTTATTAGCTCAAATTGGATCATATATTCATCCATGAACCACCCACTAAAAATGAGTTGGGGGGGGGGTTGTCAGTCCATCCAAAAGCCAGATCTGGAGAGTAGGAGTGGAGAGGATGTGCTCATCAGAATAAGGGAAGGAGAGCTCTCAACTTCTAAAGTAAAAACATATTCATTTTGGCACAGGAGGATTTTTACTTTGGGGCAACAGCTGGGTGGTTGAGTCAGGGCATTTTGCCTGATAGTTCAATGGATTGACACTTTCAATCAGAAACTAACATATTTTTACTATGTTTTTTTTTTCTTTATGTCCAACCTCATTTAAGAATCTAGGACAACCATTTGGATGTGTTTGATTTTGTATCTGAGAGGAAAAAGCAGAGTTGAAGTACCATTGTGTGTGCTATTAATCCTGTGCATTATATTTCAATAGTACATTTTTCTCATTTCTCCAAACAAAGCCATGACAAGCCCTAGAGTCTTAGCAACTCAGTGGTTACACCTACTCAATTATGTATTTGGCTCACTTGCAGAATGAAGTAATCAGATGAAGCCTGGTACAGACTGGCTTGAAGTAGAACAAATATGAGAGAACTCATCCAACAACACGCCTGAGGGGGGAAAATATCCTTTACTTTTATTGCTAACTCAAAAAGAGTCATTATTGAATGGTGCCACTTCATATTTCACAATAGGATAGGAGCTGGGAATATAAACAGCCAGGTTGAGGCAGAATTCAGAAGGTAAAAACTAGACATGACTGTAGGCAGGACCCAAGAATGAAACAGCAGAAGTAGACAAGGAGCGAGAGAGGACCCTGAAATGAGGCCATCAGTCACCCAGGGAATACACAGGTGCTGGCAGTGTAGGCGGGTCTAGAGGATTAGGTGGGACTGAGAACAGAAGACTTCACCAATGGGACAAATTTCAAAATGAGGGTGTTTGGGGCCCAGGAAACCTCATGTTTAGTGGATGCTTTTTGTTTTGGTGCCAAACTTACAATTTGGATCAGACTGTGACTGTGGGAGCAGGTGAGCTGTATTAGAGGAAACTGAACAATAGAGATGGAATATAGTGGACATGTTCTACTTCTCATTGCCATTGACCACTTCCTCCACATCACACACACACACACACACACACACACACACACACACCACACACACACTTCCCCATACCCCACAGGTAAACTCAATTCTCCAGGCTAATATCTACTTGTTTTTCAAGACTCAGCTAAGCCATCATATTCTTTAAGAAGGTTTCTGTGGCTAACCCTATCTCATTATAAGAGTTCCCATGGTATTCTCACATTATTTGCTAATTGTATTTTATTTACTTGTTCATCTGTCTCCAGAAACCAGGGACCATAAGTCAATTATGATTGTATCCCCAGGATCTAGAATAGTGTTCATTCAGTGCTGGGCTTTGCTTTTATAAATCACCAACTTTACGCTATTTTCACCTCAAGTAGTAACACCAAAGCAATGTCCATTTGCACAGGGGATAAAAGAAAGAGTATGATGCCATTGTATTACAAGCTTTTCCTGTGCCAAAAGAAACCTATGTTCTTGACACAGATTCCAAAATATTTTAATATGTAAATTTATATTACTTATGGGCAAATATAAGAAAAATCAAAAAGAGTGCCCAAATACAAAGAATGCATCAACAATTAACTATGCCCATTTGTATTTGGTAGTTCTTCTCTAGATAAGATAATAAAATAATTTCCCAAGGGTGATCTCATTCCTGTTTGAAAACAAACTGGTAAGTCAGAGCTCTATGAAATTAAACAAATCACCTCACTTCACGTGCAAAATAAGAGAATCCATTTATGCTCTATATTTCTATGAAGTCAGCTTTTTTCTTTTTTTGTAAATTTGTTCTTTATCCCTGATTGTATGAGAATCTTCCAAAGGAATATTCAAAATACATGTCTTTTCCATTACAGTGGTTCACACATTTTAATGTGTGGTGAGAATAGTTGGTTGTGAATGAAGATTTTTAGGGTTTCATTCTGGTGATTCTGACTCTGTTGATAGGGGGTTGATCCCAGGAATCTGAATTTTTAAAAAAGTATCTCAAGTGATATTGATTCAGATCATCTCTTACAGACCATTCCTTGAGTACCATTTTGTTTCCTTTATTCCTGTCTTTGTATATGTCTCTTATTCTCGCCTGACAGTCTTTCAAGGAGATGCATGAGTTAGAGAATGAATGGATGAATAAACAAATGGATAAATTAACCAACAAATATAAGTGTCTCCAAGGAGCACTTATGTTTTTTTTTTGTTTTTTTTTTTTTTTCTGTCATCCTACATATTTAGAGACTGTCCAGCCTCAGGTCTAAGCTGGCACTAGCACAGACTTGCTAAAGAAAAACCCCACCTGAGAGTGTTAATAAGAAGTCCAGAAGGGAAGAAGACATGATCAGGAAGCAGGTAAGAGAGTTGCCCACAGGAGATTGTTAGCAGAGGCTGACGTCCAAACACAAAATAAGCAAGAGCTGCCATTCAGAATGAGCCCGTGGAAGACAGCGAGTACTTTACCTCAACCAATTTAGTTTCCAGTTAAGAAAGTTACTGGCCATAATTTTTTTTTTTCCTGGGTTGAACTGGTTCAATTCAAATGTCTAGCTGGATGAGCTTCTTCTTAACTGAAGTAGTCTGGCATCGTGGTATGGAAACAGAACACAGGTAATAATAATTAGTATACAGCTAAGTTGGTCTTCAAAAATTTGGCATTGAAACAAAGAGAAATTAATACTTAGATTTTACAGATGTTACGGCATAAAAAAAGTGGTAATACTAGAACCTTTGTACTTAAAAATGATACTTCTTGCTGAGCTGTGACTTGGAAGTGTGGGTGTGACAAGAAACCTCTATGGGTTCCACCCCCAAGCTGTCTTAGACTCATTTTAACTGGTTGTTAATGGTTGTGATACAGTGCCTAATGGGACTTGATCCTAGAGGACACCTGCTTTCTCTCCTGCTGTCACTACAAGTGTATCTTCAAGCTGGCTCTTCCTGACAGTGCAAGGTTATTGGTTTTAGCCAGTGGCTTTCATTTTACCCACCAGTGTTGATGCTACCTGGTTACTTCGTTGCTGCCCTCTGAACTTGGCTTTCCCCTTTTGATATTACTTCTCCCCATTACTGCTCCCTCCAAAGTAACAAGGCAAGAAGATCTTTTGAACAAAACTAAGGACTCCTCCTCTCTATCATTCTGTTTGGGAACTTCAAGAACATCCTTGACCCTCCTTTTGCTTCCCTGTCATTTACCAAACCTTGCATCATAAGGTTGCTCTTCCATTTCATTCTCCCTATTTCTACCATAGTGCTGGCCTGTATTGGCCCATTCCTAAACAATGGAAAATTGCAGTGACTTCCTAATTGGTTTGCCTCACTTCTGCCCACAATCATGTACCCCCTTGCCCAATTCCAGAATACACTTTGAAAAACATTACTTTTCTTTAGTTGACATTGTCTTTGGAAATTTTCAGGTGGATTCTACTATGCTTAACTAAGTTTGCTTTGACCAATGCTTGCCGAGCATCCATGGCGTCACTATTCTGGAACACATGGGAGACATGCAGATGAATTATGGAGCCAGCAAGGCTCATAAAGAGATAGTTAATGTACACTTAGTAAATTTAATGGCAGGGGTAGACCCGGAGGTTGATGAAAGGCTTCTAGAAAAAGATATATTAAAAAGAATCTGAAAGATTGAATAGAAAGTGGCACAGGGTGGGAAATAAGGGCATTCAGTACGTTGTGAAAAAAGGCACAGAGAAGAAAATGCATAGAATTCTTTGAGGCTGAAGTAGATATTTCAAGAATGGGCAGAGATGGACCAGAGATAGAACCAGAGCAGGCTCCGATAGTAGGAGAGTCTGTCAGTAGACGAAGGAGGAAAACCTTAGCATCATCTGAAGCTAGTCCTTACCAAGTACAATGGCACGGACACCCCATGCAGTTGAAAACCTGTTTATAAGATTTTATTGCCCAAAACTATTAACTTCCATAGTCTGCTGTTGACCAGGAGCCTTGCCCTGGTATATTGTATATTGTGTGATTACAATAAAGTAAGCTAGAGACAAGGAAATGTGGTTAAGAAAATCATAAGAAAGAGAAAATACAAATACAGTGCTGTATTATATTTACCAAAAAAAAAAAAAAAAACCTCTGCATATGAGCAGACCCATGCTGTTCAAGGACCAACTGTAGTTGTCAACTCAGTTCTCACATCCACAGCATGTGATATTCATTAATGTGAAGATGGTTTCTAAAGCCATGAGATAGACATGATACTTTTAGATGGCCAATAATTCAAAATATGGTTTTTCTATTGTGATAAACAGATGTTTGTGTTCTGTATCACAACTTTTAAAATTTGTTTAAAAAACTAAAATTAAAAAAATAAGGCTTCTAATAGGTTACACTAGACCAGATCCTATTATCTCTTGATCATTTACTGTCTTGTGCTTTTAAAAGTAGGAGGGGAATTCATATGTTTGCACGTATAGGAGGGTTAGGAGGGGGGCGCCTGGGTGGCTTAGTCGGTTAAGCGTCCAACTTTCGCTTAGGTCATGATCTCGCGGTTCGTGGGTTCGAGCCCCGCGTCGGGCTCTGTGCTGACTGCCAGCTCAGAGCCTGGAGCCTGTTTCAGTCTGTGACTCCATCTCTCTCTGACCCTCCCCTGCTCACGCTGTCTCTCTCTCTCTCCTAGAAATAAATTTTAAAAAAAAATTTTCTTTAAAGGGGGGGTTAGGAAGAACTTAACGGAGGACCGTGGGGGAGAAGAAGCAGAGAAATAGTGGGGGACAGGGAGGGAGGCAAACCATGAGAGACTCTTGAATGCTGAGAACAAACTGAGGACTGAAGGGTGAGAGGGGAAGGGAGTGATGGGCATAAAGGAGGGCACTTGTGGGGATGAGCACTGGGTGTTCTATGGAAACCAACTTGACAATAAACTATTTGTAAAAAAAAAAAGTAAGAGGGGGGCTCAAAGCTATGGGAACTAATGATTCCAATAAAAATGCTGCTCTACCCAGGGTACTCTAGCTGAGGGGAGTGAGTCCAAATGGATGCATGAATGGGATTCAGAGTGGTTCTTGACTCCAGAGCAATGGAAGTTTCTTGTACGCAGTTGTGCATATGTTTCTGCCGACAAGGATTTTTATAGTCATAGCAACCCCAAATAGTCAGGAACTTTAAAAAAAATGAAAGAATAAATGGATCACAGTTTACTACAAAAAAACAATAAGTAGGTGGATTAATAGATGAACAGAAGGTGGAGGGGACGAGTGAAAGAAAAGTTCAGAAACAAGGTGCCCACTTGTCATCTTCTTTCCTTATCATGTGTCTTTTCTTTTTTCCCCTTAGAATGTCCTTCTACAGCATTTTTTTTTTCCTAGAAAAGAGACAAACCAATTTTTATGCCTCTGAGTTCTTCAGAGAACAAGAAACACCCTGGAATTTTTAGTGTTTATTTTGTGCATCACAAGTTTGTTTCTTTTTACAAACAGCTTTGATTGTGATCATATCTTCCTTCATCCACAATGCATCCCTTCTCCCAAGTTGAAAGACCATTGAGAACAGAAATATTATCTTACCCTTTGTAGCCCAAATATAGTCTAGCACTGGTTCTTTCCAGAAATAGTGAGTAGTGGATTTAATGTACAAATCATAGACTGTTTTCACTTTCATTCAACAATATGTATTGCAAATATTGTGCTAGGTTCTGGTGATAGAGGGATGGCTAAAATACAGTCCTAGATCTTGAGGTCCCTGATAATTTCATTCAAAAATAAACCCTTAATAGATTCCATAATTTTACTTCGACATTCCCCCTATTTTATATTCTCCAGAAACATATTTTATAGGGGTCACGCTTTCCTCCAGAGTGAGGTATAGATGATAACATTCATAGGAGAGAGAAGCTGTTTATATTTAACAATTACTCAGAGAACTATTCAGAGAGAAAAGAAATAAATACATTTCAAAGGTTTCACATCACTCTTCCCTAATATCTTAAAGTAAAACTCTAACTTTTAAGTATGCGATATAATGAGTCCATTACTATGACCACTTTTTAATGGCATTACTGATGTAGTCCCGATTGAAATCTAGGACATCTGCAAATAAATATAAATCGTTACAGATACTTGCTCCTTAACAACCAATGTCTATAATCTAAAAGATGCAGAAGCAGCAGATCCTGTACAAATTTTATTATTTCGCCATATATCAAGGAAAGTTGAGCCTGAAAATTGATCCTGTAGTTTAGGACATTTCTAGCATAATTGAATTAGTTATTTTAATTATGCAATTAGAGTAATGTATAATGGTAGCAGGTTCCTCTTTTAACTTTTCAAAGTATACTCATCCATTATGATTCCATCCATTATTTATATTTATAAGGGTATTTATACATAACAAAAATGCTATTTTGTAAGTAGCACAAGAGTTGTTTTAACTGACAGATGCTGGTACTAATGAATCAGTGTATGAAGCAGTTGAAAACCAGAATGATATGCTATAAAATCATGAGTGTGTAAGAAAAGGAAGTGGGTCTGTATGCCTTGAAGTCTATACCTGGAGAGGACTAGGCATATCCAGCATTGCCAGCTACAGATCTGCTGAATGGACCATGTGACTCCATTCTCTGCCCACCCTAACCAATTTGGCCTAGTCAAAGCATTCACTTGTCACTTATCAGCCAGCTTGAATAGTTGAGTCATTAAGTTTCTGCTACGAAGAATTTCAGAAATTTGAAATTGGAGCACTGAGAGATAAAAGTTAAGTAAGAATGTGTTGTACCCTGAAGAATCTAGGGTAGAGACTATCAGTTTACAGCCATGTGCACAGTAAGCACAACAAAGTGATCCAAAGGTCATGGAAACAGAGCTACAGATCACATCAAGGTGGCCTCTGAGAGAGAGAAAAGCAACGACAGACTTTGCTAGTCGGTTTCTGAAGCACCTCTCTCCCTCCTATTTTCCCATTCTGGTGGAGCAGTTTTTTACTCAACAGGCTGCTGGTGCAAGATACTCACTTCCTCAGCCTTCCTTGTAGCTAGAAACTGGGTCCATGGGCCATTATTGGGCCACACAGACCTCAAAAATCTACAATGGGGGACTTCTTAGAAAGATTTTATTCTGATCAAAAAGAAGCACAAGAAAGGAAACTGCTCTTCTTCTCCTTGGACGGTGTTACGTAAGGATATCATATCTAGAACAATAGTAGCCATCTTATAACCATGACACGATAAATCAAAGTCCCGCAGGCTGCATACTGAAGATAGTAGAGTGAAGGCAGTAAAAAGAGCTCTGATCTCTGATGATTTTAAGTTTCGATCCAATATGTCTGTAACTGAGGTTGTCTTTAGACTTCTTGATACGTAGGGTAAGGGATGCCCTTGTTTTCCTAGCCATAGTGTATGGGCATATCTTAATAGCCATAAGCATCTGGATTCATAAGTTGTCTTATGCCCTGGTCTTTAAGTCTCAAGTGAATCTATCTCCACACAGGCCTGGTGAACTGTGATTTTCTTTCATATTCTCACAAAAGAAGCTCCCCGCCCCTTTTTAATTTTTTCCCATGTGTTCCTACTCCTTGCAGATAGATTGGCCTTGACACAGGCTTTCAGTGATACATTTTTGAAGTTAAGAGCTTTGACTATAATGACAACAGAGTTCAGTTGTGTTGCAACTGTAACCAGAATACAGGTTAGCCATGTCAGCCTTTCTGGGTACGTACCACACGCTATTTCAAAAACTAGTGGAAAAATAGAGATGTCATTCATTGATGAACTATTCAGTGCTATATAAGAAATGCTATAATAACCGTTTTAAGAATAACTTCAATGCACATGGTGGCATTGTTTAACCTACCATAAAATTGCAGCATAATACCCAATGAAAAAGGTTCAGTGTTCAAAGAAGGAAATCAGAATGGAACCTGAATATATTTAATAACGATTTGAACGTTTTTTTGCAGGGAAGTCATTTAATACTTATCCATTTAGATCCCTTTAAAAGGAAGCGTCTCTCCCCAAAGCCTCTCTATTATGAAGCTACAGTCTCCAGATTGCCAACTCCATTGTCCATAGAGCAGAGAGCGCTTGGAAAAACCTGCCACATAAGCAAGTTCTCACAAGCCTGGGGAGAGATTAAGCACTGCTATGTGTAGCTACTTCCAAAGATGCCTTTGCTTCTCTTGCTTCACTGCTGCTGTGAAGTCGACAATCCTGGAAATGCATTTTGAGGCAGGGAGTTTTCAAAGTGACAAGCTTAAAAAATACAATTCACCTTTTGCCCTTCCCCTCCCAGCTGCAGGATACTAGGCCTCCTTAGAACTCACTCAGTTTTGTAACTCTGACTATACACCGATATCTTAAATAAATAGGCTAATCTCTCCCGGGCCACAGGTTTCCAGTTGTAGTTGATAGTCTAAATTCCCCCCTTTTAAATGCAGCTGATTACATGGGAGTGTTTGTGATTTAAACAAAAGGAAAGGCCATCTTTCATATCTCCTAGTTATACACTCTAATCTCGATTTTCTTGTGAATTCAGAGAATAATTAATAGCAGACTTGAATTGGCTCCAGAATTTTCTCTTACCTAAGCTGTTGCTCACTCAAAGAGGAAATCACGGGGAATGGAAGGCATGGGAAGGGAAATCTGTCTTCATTGTTTCTCAATTTCGTGGTCAAGAAAGACCTGAGTAACTTGGTAAAGTTGAGACAGGAGATGCAAGTTCTCAATTCACCTCTGATACCAAGTTTTATGACATTGATCACTTAAACTCTGTTTCCTTGTATGTAAAGTTGTTATGTTAGACTCCATAATCTCTAATAACTCTTGAATTCTGGAGTTCTTTTCCTTGATAAAATGTAATTCCATTGTTTTAAGGGAAGGTGTAGACATTTTGGAGCCAGAAAGCCTAAATTTGAAACCTGCCTTCAAAATCCTCCACTGTAGATCTCTGGGTACAAGAGTTATCTGCTCAGAAACTCCATTTTCTTTTCTGTAAAATGGAAGCTACAATAGTGATGTTACAATTATATTAGAAAGAGGCAAGGACATCACATATGGAATTGTGTTCATTAAGTTATGTAACATTTTATAACAAACTTTCTATCTTGATAGCTAGCATAATTAGTAGTCTTTAAGAAAAAAAGGACATGGAATATAATTAGCTTTAAGGAAAACCATATAAAATATAATTATTAATGACTGAGAAACAAAAATCAAGCAGCTGGAAGCTGTTTGCTCAGCTTCTTTATCTAACTCGCTGCTTGAAGCTGGATGCCTAGTTTTCACTTGCTAATTCCCAGTCCACAGGATGAAAGGGACATGCGCAGAAGAATCAGGAGCTCAGAATCCGGGCACCACAAAGCAGCCCCAGATGAAGGAACAATCTAAATAAAATGTATCAACCCTAGGCAACTGGCACTTCCAGATCAAGCCCCCAGCCCACTTTTCCAACCTGATGCCATGCCTCAAATCCTGTTTACAGAGAAATCAGTAATGCTAAAATGTAGCTGTTTTTCGGGTGAGGAAACTGAGACATGGAGTTTTTTTTTCTGAAGGTCACTCCTCCTTTGGGTGCAGAATCAGGATTTGAGAGTCAGATGCTTCCAGCCACAAGCCTGCTGGAACCCAGCACCGGCATCTGAACACTCTGCCCACTGCCTCCTGTCAGTGTCTGGATTTGCAATGCTGATCCCAGGAAGCGTAAGGGGAGCCTGTGCAGGACACATCTGCACAGCTTGGGTCTGAAGTTCAGGCTGGGGGCAGATTGCAGCAGGTTGGAGATGGACTTGCAGAGAATGTTTGTGTGTCCCACATGTTTGGCATAGCAGACACCTCTTCTCTCTCAAACTTGGCGGAAAAGACGGAATGCCCTGGCTTCAGATAACTCCAAATTTGCACGTATTGTTGATACTGATGTTCTCTCATCTGGATGGGGATGACAGACGCCTTTTGTCCAGATCTGGCAGACATACAAAAGCAGAGCTGACTCTCCCTGAATACAGTGCAACTGCCAACATCACAGACCCCTTGAAGGTACCTAAGTCATATAAATGCCCTTCTTGCCTCTGTCTTCACAATTATTCCTGAAAGTACTGAATACGCTGAAATGCAGTGTGATTTATGAAGGAGCTGAACTCCAAGGAGTTCTGAATCCTCCCATCCCCCATGGAGAACGGGAGGAAGAACATAATCAGCTAAGGTCATAGGTCAGAGTCCAGCGCCAAAGTTGGGGTCCCAGGGGCCTTAACCACCAGGGCAGTTCAGAGCTGCAAAAGGTAGGAAGCAGTCCAACATCAGGCTAAGCAGAGGGAGTTGGAGGCAAATGTCAGAGATAACACTTAACACCCTGAATTCAAGGAGGCAGAAGAAAAGAGTGTTAAAAGTAGGCACAGCATTGCACGTTTACCATGTGACATGTGCTGTCCGACATAGTTTTTATGAATTACTTCGTTTACCCTCCAGCAGTCATTGTCATCTTCCTGTCAGCAAAGAAGGGGCAGCAGACGCTCCGAAGTGTTGAGGATCTCCACTTAGGATGCCGAGCAGAGAAGTGCCTGCAGAGATAGAGAGTCCTACCAAGTCACAGAACTTCACAACTCATGAAACAAGGCACTGCGGGACACCTGGGTGGCCAAGTCAGTTGAGCATTGAACCTCAGCTCAGGTCATGATCTCTGGGTTCGTGAGTTCGAGCCCCACACATAGGGTTCTCTGTCAGCCTGGAGCCCACTTTGGATCCTCTGTCCCCGTGTCTCTCTGCCCCTACCCTGCATACTCTCTCTTTCCCTCTCAAAAATAAACAAACATTAAGAAAAAAAAAAGAAACAAGCAAACAAAGGCCACAGACCCAGGTGGTTGTGCATAGGGTGATTTGCAATCAGTCTGAGGTTGGGCTGATTGCATAGGAGGAAGCACAAGGGAATTGCCAAGGGCAACCTGCCTCAAGTTTGGAAAGCACCAGTTAGTGAATTTCTGAAACTGGCTTCAAGTTCAAGGCAAAAAAAAAAAAAAAATTTATGTGGAATCAATGTTTTTATACCAAGTCAGTCCACTACAAAGGGCAGAACATATAAAATATAAATGCCAGGCATTCATAAATGAGATAAGAGCTTTTTACTTTATTTTTGAAATAAGGACATGTGTCTCCTGAAATGTTTTCTGCCATGAAACTACGAGCTCTAAGAGACAGCTAATGTGGGAGGGAATACGTTAATGAGATTTAGAATTCTCTTCTGAGAAACATATCAATCTTGTTTATTTTATTTATTTAAAACATTTTCAAAATTTGGGGTGCCTGGGTGGCTCAGTCCAGTAAGCGTCCAACTTCAGCTCAGGTCATGATCTTGCAGTTTGTGAGTTCGAGCCTTGCATAGGGCTCTGTGCTGACAGCTCAGAGCCTGAAGCCTGCTTCAGATTCCGTGTCTCCCTTTCTCTCTGCCCTCTCCCGCTCATGTTCTGTCTCTCTCTGTCTCTCAATAATAAATAAACGCTAAAAGTTTTTTTTTAATTTCAAAATTTTAATTTTTTTATTTGTTTGGCGTATATTGTCATATTTAGACTTGCCACAAGTTGTTAGATGGCAGTCGAAATCATGGCCCCAAATTCCTGGGGCTGTGACTATGTTACATTACATGGTAAAAGGAAATTAACCATCTGATCATTATCAGTATCTGATGAGTTTCTCATCCCGTACCTTTGATATCTGATCACCCTAACTCACCTTCAGCAAGAATCCTATTAAATTGGTTTGGCAAGAATCCTCTTATTTGATGTCTCTGTTTAGAGATTTTCTCACTCTGCTCCTTGCCTATAAATCCCCACTTATTCTTGTATTTGGAATTAAATTTGGTTTTGTAGTGAAGACTTTTCTCCCCCATTGCAATAGTGACTGAATAAAATCTGCCTTTACCACTTTAACTAGTGTCTGGCTCTCATGCTCTTTACAGTTACCCAGCCACATGTAACTAGTGTCTAATAGAATATCTGTCACATATCCCAACCTTCAACTATATATCGGTGTAATACCAAAGCAGTAAGTTGAAAGTGAAACACTAAAGCAATTATATATGTAAGAGGTAGTGTACTCAAATGCCTCTTAATTTATTTGAAAAGATAGGTCTCATTTGAGCAATGAATCAAATTTTAATTCTTAAATAGTTACTTCAGTTTCTGATATCAACAATCAACACAATTTATGTATTTAAAACATTTTTAATATTTATTTTAGTTTTCAGAGAGAGAGAGACAGGATGTAAGCAGGGGAGGGGCAGAGAGAGACGGAGACCCAGAATCTGAAGCAGGCTCCTGGATCCGAGCTGTCAGCATAGAGCCCAACACGGGGCTTGAACCCATGAACCATGAGATCATGACCTGAGCTGAAGTCAGACACTTAACTGACTGAGCCACCCAGGCCCCCCTCAACCCAGTTTAAAGAGAAAGTGATATATTTTAACCAAGCAATATTTTCCTATGGAACTCTAGCTCTTGGGAGAAATCCAAAGTTTCACTCTGTCCAAACACCCTATCTTGTCTCCTGACATGACAATTGTAGCCACCTGAGCCAAGAGTTAGGTAAATCATTTTTACGAGTCTTGAGGGTAACTATTTATAGTGTTATCAATGTTATCGTATCTATTTATCTCTGTCCTCCTATATTTCTTATGCATGAACAGCTGATAACCTTCAATATACTTAGCCAGAGAAATGAGACAAGGCCAAATTAAATTTCTCCTACTCTAAGACCATTGCTTCATGTTATGTGAAATTATTACATCCTGTTTTTAAGCTCAAAAATGAGTCCAATATCATTTAAAAATACTAGAATTATTATCTAACTAAGCTTAAAATCTAAAAATAATATTATCACAACTGTAATGGCTGGCCTTATCTGGAGCAGGAAATTTTCTCCCTCACTGAACTCAACACGTTAGAGTATGTGCCAGGTACTGCTGATCATATGAAAGTGAACAGGGTGAGGTTTCAAACTCGAAGAATACAACATTCATTTGGGTAAATAACTTAATTACACGAGTATCTGCAAAATGTGCTAGGATCATAATAGAAGTATATTGAGTACATGGCACTATTAGACCATGGACATTTAAAAGGCTTCAAGGTAATACGTGAGTTAGTCCTTGAAGTATGGGGAACATCTGACAAACAGATTAAGGGGCAAGGCTTACTACATAGGAAGAGCATCATGAGTTAGACAGACGCAGGGCAAAGCACATTTTTGTGCTTCAGTGAGTAGACAAATTGAGCACAAAGGTAAAGCATGTGTGGAGAAGGCCTTAACATAGGACTTAGAGAGTGATGGGAAGTCATGTTAATATGTCGAGCTTCCCTTAATTAACCTGTCAGGTAAGACAGTAAGGAGAATGAGGAGTTTACAGAAAAGGAGGGCTTTAGAAAGCCCTTGGGATGATCCAAAAGAGAGGTGGTAATTGCCAGAACCTGGATCGAGCAGAAGGCTGGAAGGGACAACGCATTCCGTGAATGTGACAATATCCTTAGGGCTTAGCAACCAGTGACCTGATTGGACTAAAAGAACACGAGGAGCTATTAATGGTTCCCAAAGTTCAAGCGTTTGGAACAGAAAGATGGTAATATTCACCAAAAGGGAGGTAAGGCAGATGAGCTATCCTGGTGGCTGGGAGAATAAGTTCAGATTTTGATGTGCTGAATTAGAGACACGGCAGGATATTAAGGGGGAGATGATCAACAACCAGCTAGAAATGGGGGATGGTTGCCTGGCAGAGGAGCCAATGTGGAGCTGTGGACACAGACGATGTCAAAAAACAAGGAAATGAAATTCCACAGAAGGAGAGTTTCCAGGAAGATAAGAAAAGAGGGTTCAAATAGAGTCTCAGAAAAGATCTGTAGTAAAGGGGCTCAAAAATGAGGAATCAGGGAGGAGTGAGTTTACAAAGGAAAGGAATAGTATACATGAGTGCTGGAGAGAGGTCAAGAATGATAAGAATGTCTGGGATTGTAGCAATATTTTATCCCCTGAAGCAGCAGTTCTGCGAAAGTGAGAAGGGTGAAACACCTTTTGCAAGTGGCCCACCAGTGAGTGTGTACAAGGATGCAGAGAGAGTGAGAGAAAAATACATTTCCAATAATTTCAGAGGGATATTTGGAACAAGAACTTGGTAACGTGGTAGGAATGATGATTTCATTTGTTCCTGCTAAATCTGTATAGTGCATTTTCATATGACAAAGCTAATAAAAGAGACACAAATATTAGAATCGAGTAATCAATTGCATTTACAAATCCATGCATTCAGAAACCAACAGTAGAGAACCATTGGTAGGAACCTATAATCTTTTAACATATCCAGATCAAAGTTCGCATGCTTTTAAATTCACTCAAAATCTTTATCAAATTCTTTCCTTAAAGAGGAGAGGCATGTGGAAATAGTTTCCTTGTAAATCTGTTAAAGTTTTTTTATATAATTGGAATAGCAGTCTCCAGGGTATTATCTGACTTCTGAGTCTTTCGTTTTGGGGAGGTTTGACCCACTACTTGTCTCCACTGAAATATGAAACTCATCCCAATAAAGAGAAAAGCCCGGATCCTTAAGAAGTTGAAAGCTCCAACTGATAATTCACGTCACCAGGAGAAACTTTAGTCCTGTGCTACAACTCACCTTGGAAGGCTTAGGGATCAGAGAGCCAGGTGTAGAAAACCACAGCAGTTTTAGCTGAAGACTAAAATTTCACGCAAGGATGATGAAAATCTAGATGGTGATCTGTGCCTTGTTCCTTTCAGAGAGCTCGACAGTGACTTCAACTTTCAGATTAGACTGTTAATGAAGGAGGGAAATGGACAGAAAAATGTGTGATACAGAAGAAGCTCACAGTGTTAGTAGAAAATGCAGATGAGTGATCCCAGTAGTGAATTATCTTAAATTCCTTATGCCAACTCCAGCAATGAAGATAATTTCTGGCAGTATGTGTATATCAAAAAGGAGCCAATAGCCTCATGATTATTATTATAGCATATCCATGGATAGCTTGGAATACACAAAACAAAACAAAAATTGGGGCTCTTTGGGCTCAAATCAAATAACTTATCCTTTATTCTAATTCTTCTTAATCACATTGTGCTACAGTATTTTTTAATTTGTTAGATTTTGCTGTAGATTTCCTCTCTGTCCACACAGACAGAATGAGTTCCTCCCTCAAAATTCTCTGTAAACTTTACTGTAAGAACATACTTTCTATTTTTTCTTTTTATTTTTTTTACTGTTTTTGTCCCTGTGCACAACTGAATTCCTCTAGAGCATAGGTCATGCCTTCAGCTTGGAGGGGCTCAAAACACGTTTGCAGAATAACCTTAATAGAACGAAAGAACTACTTCCTAAAGCAATTTCTATGCACATAAAGAGTTGTGGGTTTCTTTTTTTTCCCTCTGACTTTCACAAAAATAAAGGGCTAATATCACCAGCGGGCAAATTTTGTAAAATTACTCTCCAAAGTGCTTCAAC
The DNA here is from genome assembly GCF_008692635.1 of Crocuta crocuta. Lineage (NCBI taxonomy): Eukaryota > Metazoa > Chordata > Mammalia > Carnivora > Hyaenidae > Crocuta > Crocuta crocuta. The sequence continues at coordinate 14,829,313 of NW_027551568.1, read as the reverse complement.
AAAACCTGCCAACACAACTCAAACCCAAACTTCCCCCTTCCTTGCTTTGTAGCAAAGGGCCTCCCTGGGACAGGCTGCCAGTCATGCAGGCGAGAGCCAAATTGTTTAGTGGATTTGGGAAGTGGACAGATGTTCTCCTGGGATGATGGAGACAGGCACCGCCACATACATTTTCACTTGACGTGTTAACCAATATTCTTAGCCAATTATTCAGAGGCGACCAGCAGTTAATGCATGCAAAGGCAGGAGCTAGAATCATCACTCATGGCTCCCACTCAGCCCCAAACTCCTGCCAAAGTGCTAAATTCCTCCCCTGCTCTGAAAGACACAGAGTTCATTTTGTGTGCCCTTGGATGTGCTTCTTGAGGATTATATTAGAACATCTAAAGCTGATTATGAAATGGTCACCGTGGATGAATAAATAAAAGAAAATAAAGCAAACGCGGAGGATATATGTCTCAAAATACTGAACGGGAAAGAATGGGTTTTACATATGAGAAAGCATTTGAGGTCTCAAAGGTAATTACCCCGAGGCGCTGCAATAGTGCAATAAAAACAATAGCAGCTGGGCCACACCAGTGATATACTGTGGTGACTGCGATTGAGCTAATTTGCAAGAGAAATATGATGTAATAAGATCTATCATTTTTAATGAAAAATAGAAAAAAATTTAAAAAGATGATGTGGTCCATTTCATTCAGAGAAATGGCAGCAAAAGAAAGTCAATGACTAGAATCCTTATGGCCAAGCATCCATAAACACAATGCCATGTATCTCTGCCATTGGGCTTTAAGAGATGCAAACTTGGACCTGTATCTGGAAAAAGGGATGTCAACCTTGTTTTCTAAGAAGCTTGCAACTTAAACATCATTTTAAAAGTAGCTTTTTATTAAAAAAAAAAGGTAGCTTTTTATTTCTGGGGGAAATTTGCTATATTAAAAATATATAATAGCCATTTCTATTGTTGTATTTTTAGACAAATGTATCCATGTGGCAGAATATATAGGATTGTATCTGTTAGTGTCCAGACAATAAAAACGAAAGGCTCTGAGTTTGTTTTTGTTTTCCAAAATAGGCAATAAAACAGTGACGGTGACAAACCAAACAAGGGACGGAGGTACCCAGAGATGGGCAATTGCAGGAAGCAGGAGGGAATGGTAGACATAAAGCTACAAGAAGCTGGGGACACCGTCTGAGCCTGCCCGCGACTGCCCCATGGAAGCTGTGACCAGGGAAGGAGGACGTGAGAAAAGCGAGACCCGAGCCACCATGGAGACACAGCACAGCATTAAAACTGTGGGCAGAAGTGGGAGAAATACCCTGTTTCTCCCTTCCTCCCCCTCTCAGGCCTCCCGCCATGCTTCCTATTGGTGACTTGGGACAGGAACTGGCCGGCATGGGATCCGTAGACACCAGGTCTGTCCCCATACAGAGCAGGGCGGGGCGGAGATGAGGAAGGGAAGTGGGAGCAACCTGGGAAAAGACCAGCACTGCTTCCGAAGACTAGCTAGCCTTGCCAACCACCCATAATCTCTTGTCCAAATGACTACAACAGTCTAGTGCAGCTCTCCTTAAGAAACTCTGATCTCTCTCTAATCTACTGTGCATTCTACAGAGAGATTGATCTCTTCAAATCCCCCATCCTGGTGATGGGACACTCTGGTCCCTTTGAAACCCTTCACTGTCTTCTTCTGCTCTTGGGAGAAAGACAAAATCCTTTGTGTGACCCACAAGACCCTTCGTGAAGTGGCAGGGCCACGTCTCCAGACTCATCTCATTCAGCTCCCCATTATTGTCTGACCTGCAGTGGCTCTGGCCTTGACATGTATTCACTGACCCATTCACTCATTCAGCAAAGCTTTATCAAGGGGTTACTTTCTGCCAGACATTTTTCTTAACTCCAGAGAAAGAGCAATTAATAAAACAGATGCAGTCAATACTTACCCAGAGTATTTTTGTGTGTGTTGAAGGGTAGGCCTTTAAGTAAGACACAGATATAGCTTATTTAAGGTAGTTAACAGTGTGTAAAGGATGCTTTCATGTACAACAAGAGCAACATTAGGAAGTCCTTTCTAATCATGTGATGTTTGGGCAGAGACCTAAAGGAAGTAAGGATGCACTTCCTACGTGATTGCTATATATGCTGTTTTGGGGGGATGAGCTTACCAGACAGAGGAAAAGCAAGTGCAAAGTCCTTGAGGAATAAGTGTACAATTCTAGAACTTTCCATGTCACTACCTCAGAAAAGGATTTCATACTTTCCTCTTACCTGTATGGATCAGTTTCTTTAAAAAATGTCTTTATATGATAAAGTTTCCTGCATAATTTCAAATGTAAACTGTATGGTTTGGTATGATGAGTTGATAAACAGTTACCTCAGCTCCTTTGACTGCATACTCTAGGAGGGTAGTGACTGGATTTCTCATAGAAAATAGGTTTGCTGCATAAAACAGACACATCAAATACAGTGACTTCAGAAAGACCAAAGCATATTTCTTCTGCATATAACTGTTGTGATGAGTCTTACAGCTCTCTGATGTCATGAACCCCGAGTCTCTATTTTATTTCCCTGGTGTCCCTAGAGTATTTCTGTACTGGCCAAGATATTTTATCAGTATATTTGTAATCCAGGCAGCAGAAGAGGAGAAGGTGAGCAGGAGAAAGGGAAGGACAACGTGTCATCTCTTCTATAGTCGCAATCCCGTGAGGCAAACTTGATCACATGACCACACGAAGCTAGAAGGGGGGCTAACATGCCCTAATAAAAATGCTATTTCCATGAAAGAAGGAAGGGAAACATATTGAGAGATACCTGGCAATGTCTACTCAACCAAACAAGAGAAACCAAGAAGACAGAGGTGTAGAGATACATATGAGAGCTAGTCTGCTTGGAGAGAATGGAAGTGAATGACTGAATCTGGAAAAACATAACAACAACAACAATAGCAACACCAACAATCAAAATCCTGCAAAACACCTGAAGAGAAAGCTAAAGGTGTTTCTCAAGTGCTATATTATACAGTCCTGTCTCAGCTTAAATTGGTGGTAGATCGGGCTCACACATCAGTGCCTAAGGTGAAATCCCTTCAGCTGACATTATCATTATATCTCCTCAGAAAAGTGTCACAGTGTAAACCAACGAATCAGCTATCAAGGCATCCTTCCTATACTGTGAACAGATTGCTGTTTTTTTCACTGATGCTGGATGAAGGAATGGCCCTTTGTTTAATGGACAGGCTGTATGAAAACCTTTGCTTTGCCTTTAAACTTCAGAATCTAGATAGAGCCATAGAATAGAGCTAAAAGCAACCACAGATTCTTGGAATCTGCTAGGACTGGCCTAGGATATACATTCATATAGGAGAACGGTCTATGCCAGAAGTAGACAAACTTTGTCTCTAAAGGGCCCAACAGTAGCTGTTTTAGGCTTTGTGGCTCACATGATCTTTGTTGTGATTATCCAACTCTGCTGTTATAGCACAAAAGCAGCCATAGACAACATGTAAATAAATGATCACAGCTGTTTCCCAATAAAACTTTATTTACAAAAGCAGGTGGCAGCTGGGTTTAGCCCAAGAGTCCTAGTTGGCCAACACCAGGTTTAAATCATTACTTTAATCTCTTGGAGGGGTGAGGGGAGCCTATTTTCTTGTTTACTTAGAAGAAGTTAAATGAGCACATGATGCTGATCTTCTTAGCAAGGACTCTTATACCATGGCACGGTATTTGTTCTCTTGTAAATTATGCAGCATAAATGATTCAGGAAGCAGAAGCGAAGGAAGGAATGGTCAGAGGTGGCAGAATCGTCAAGTGAAGACTTCATAGAGGAGGCAGAGTTCAGCTAAACCATAAAGGATGCTATTATTTCAGAATCATTAAGAGCTCTGTACAGGTTGCGTCGTTCTGTTTTCCAACACTTCTATGTGGTTTCATAACCATAGAGAGGTTAACATACCTTCTATGGGCTCCAGAGCTAGCAAGAAATGGAGACAAACTGAGATTTCAACTCAGATGCCTCTCATGTGTTATGCTATTAGCCTTCTGAATTTGAATGGCTTAGGGAAGTTGGGACTTAAGTTTATTGGCTTTCAATATCAGGAGCCCTACCCCCTCCTAGATCGATCCATCTCATTAATACTCAGGTCATTTTCAGGGATGTTGTCTTTATTCCACATTGTGTGGTCATAAACCTATTAAGGAAATAAAAGATTTCAACCATGTTTATAGTGTTGTGCCAGGGGATACCAGTAGGTTTTGGAAAAGAAGAAACATTTGCTTTCTATAATATCACAATGCAACAACTCCAAGCCTGAACTAGGTCAAACTCCTATCTATTTATTCCATATTTAAATTACTTTCTGAAGTACAAGTTCCATGATTTCACATATTTACCACCAGGCAGAAACAAATTAATGGTTTTTTTTTTCCTTTCTATTATCCTCCTTGCTCCGAACAACAGCGGTGGCTCACCAGGTCATTAAAGGATCCCATACTCCATGGCTGTACCCACCACATTAAAGACGACTGTAAACAGCAGATTTTAATTAGAATTTGGAAAGAGCACTTCTGTATACGTAAAATAAAAACACAGGTGGTTTAGTGAGTTCACTCTGGGTCTAAACCCCAAAACACTATTTAAAGAGCAAAGTGGTTAAAGGATTTCGATTTTCTGGTCAGCTTTACCCCAGGTAGAATCAACAACCCTCCCATTCCTGACAGCATGGGGTGGTCATGTGCACTTGGCCCCAAGCCAGCTGTTCTCTGCTTTCATACTCTTTAACTGTAGAAAAAGGTTCTCCAGTAAAATGTCAAGCAGTTTTCAAGCATAATATCATTCATGCCTTATTTTCCCCGTAGCTATCTTAAATTTTTGTTAGAATCCTGATGTTCCTTGGTCCCTGCCTACTACCACCTTCACTGTCCCCAATCCCTACCACCTTCTCTTTTTCAATACCTCTTGTGAGAACCTATTTCATCACCTTACCTTTTTTTTTTTCCTATTCCCCATTAACCATCAAATCAATAGTTATCTTTGGAACATGCATATGGCTAGGAAATCATCCTAAACTCAAACTGGTCACTGATTTGCTGACAGTTACTCATCAGTGCCATCAGTGAAAATCTAATTTGGTCTCATTTTGAATTCTGGTTGGACGACTAATACATAATGAGTGAAAACCCTAGATTAAGGTGACATTCGACTTATTGAGAATAAATCAAGGTCTGGTGTTTCTCAGTGGCCAGCACTAACTAAGAATCTCAGAGGCTTTAGAACAGGGCCATTTAGGTTAAAATTCTAACATAGCCACTTCCCAGTTATTGGAAATGACAGAAGTTACTTAAGCTTTCTGTTGCTCAGTGTCTTCATCTGTAAAATGGGAGTGATGGTATAGAATCTAAGTCAGAGAAGTACTGTGAGGACCNTTTTGGTTTTATTTTTCAGTATTACTTTGGTTATTCGGGGTCTTTTGTGGTTCCATACAAATTTTAGGATAGTTTGTTCTAGTTTTGAGAAGTATGCTGGTGCAATTTTGATTGGAATTGCATTGAATGTGTAGAGTGCTTTGGGTAGTAATGACATCTTAACTATATTTATTCTTCCTATCCATGAGCATGGAATGTTTTTCCATTTCTTTGACCATACACTAGGCATTTAAAACACAGGCTGGTTGGGGCACCTGGGGTGCTCAGTTGGTTAAGCATCTGACTTTGGCTCAGATCATGATCTCACAGTTCGTCGGTTCGAGCCCCACATCGAGCTCTGTGCTGACAGCTAGCTCAGAGCCTGGAGCCTGTCTTCGGATTCTGTATCTGCCTCTCCCTCTGAACCTCCCCTGTTCGCACTGTCTCTCTCTGACTCTCAAAAATAAATTTAAAAAAATTAAAAACAAAACAAAACAAAAACTACAGGCTGGCATATAAGTTAGTGCCAAAGGAACGTCTTCTATTATTACTTTGATGGTATGTGCCAAAGGTTGAGAGCCTGTACTATATTAAGTACTTAGCACACATTATCTCATTTATTCTCCAGTCAACTCTGGAGAGTCGTGCATTTGAGAAAAAAGATCTCAGAGATTTATAGATCCAACTTATACAGTAGTAAGATGGAGAAGCCTGTCTGACTCCTAAATTCATAATACAATAGCAGAATGAAAAGATTTAAGGCTGCTTTTCTCATTGAATGCATGTAAATAAGGTGGGACATTTTCTAAAGCACATACATCTACAAACATTCTGATATGTATTTGCATATGGACATGCTTCCTAAGCACAATAAATGTTTGCAAAAATATTTATATTGAAATACACCATCTCCTTTAAAATCATAAAGAATACTTTATACCTTAGGACAGATGGGAACTTGGCTGAGAAGCACATTTCAGGGGCATTGATCTTGTAGCCAGCATCTTCTCATTATTCTTGCACATTCATATGAACTATTTGGACAAAATTAAAGGTGTAGTTGTTTTAACGAGGCTGTTATGTTTCCTTGGAATTATCTCCAATATTTCTCAGAATACTCCCTCTTAAATATATGGCATATTATGGATGTTGTTGGGGCTTCTTTGTGGCATTTTTATCTCACTTAACTTCATTTCCAGGTTATTGATTTCTTAGTGCATTTTACTGCATCATCACTAGCTTTTACATGGCACTATTATAGGGTATTTTTAAAATATCTTAAATTATGATAACGGTAAATAATGTAAGTGCAGGAACTTGAGTCACCAAAGCATTTGTAGATGTTCCAGTACAGGTAAATAACCATGGGGGCCAAGTAATACCAACAAGGCCTATTGGCATTTCTCTTTCACGTGTAAATGGCATTTCACTGTGATAATATTAAGGTACAGTGTATTATTTACTTGAATTGCAAGCTTAGAAATTCTGTGACTCTTGATTTTGAATAGTTGGAGAGCATGACATATTTTTAAATTGGTCACATAAAATTATATCTTACTGTCACATTACAAGATTATATTTCAATCTCATATAAAATGCTTCCTTACCATGTATCCGTGGAGCAAGGAGCTAACTCTTTGCTGTTTTCCATATCTCCTTTCAGTTAGTCTCATGGTTCTTCTGCAGTGCTACTCATTGCATTGATCTCATTGGAGCCTCTGACATTTAGGACAAAATGTCCTGTTTGGTGCAAGGCATTTAGCACTTCCAGCTTCTCGGCAAACGTACCAGTAAGTCCAGACACTGTGGTGACCTAAAGGCCTCTACCCATTTCATAAAGCCCGGTAGGGAGTTAACATCACTCCCTCTTAAAATCACTGGATGTCAAAAAGCCTTCTTTCCATGCCAGCCCATTGACTACCTTGCACACTTCCTGTTTTCTGATAGCACGGCCATCCTGGTCTACTCTACACTTCACCATGATGAGGGCAGAGGAAAGGGAAAGGAAAGGAAGCAAAGTAGCTGTCTTAGTGGTGAATTTTGGGACTTGGGAAAAAATTCTGAGAGGAATCTGGAGGACAGATCAAATCACATGAACAATAATAGATACCAAAATTAGTAATAAATTGAACAGTTCCTCTATCCCAGACATTACATAAAGTGCCTTATGTGAATTATTTTGTGCATTTATCCTCACAACAAACCTGGGTGGTGAATACAAATCATTCCCTAATTCTACAGATCAGGGAATGATTACATAGTGTTAGATGTAGGTTAGTTATTGTTCAGTTTTATTAATTTAGGAGAGAAAGTACAGAGAAAAGAAGGAAAGAAATGCATTGTGGGACAAAAGATAAAAAAAGACCTTGCCCTTTAAAAGATTCATACATAATGGCGTATGTTAGAATATAATGTTATGTTGATTTTCAGCCTCAAGGAAGTGGATAACACTAAAAGTTTATTTAAATTTCTTGAGTATTTTCATAAGGGGCGTGCAAGAGGTCAACCAGGAAGTTGAGAAGCCAAGCCGGAGAATGCTATTCTTACACTGATAGAGAGCCACTGAAAACAGTTTTTCTCAAGAAGTAAAGCCAATGTTAGCAGCTTTAGAAATTACAGTCAGGTCGTCTAATAGCCAGATGACCACGTTGATACTCAAAATGTTTCTCAACTGGCTGAAACAAGGAGTTACAACAAACACATGGAAATCTATCGAAAGCAGAGTTCTTCACTTTGCTTCAGAAATTCAAATGTGTAAGTAGAAGATAATAAAGTCCTTATTTGAAAACAGAACATGGGGTCCTGGGGATGTGACTGTAGTCTGGTTGCTAAAAACGGTGGCTTGGACAAATTCAGGTTGCATTAATAAAATCAAAGTGTCCAGATTATAGGAAGCGACATTTATATTGCTCCTTGCTATAGACCTTCACAGGGGTCATATCCTTGTGAGCTTGGGATCATTGCTGAGCAGAGCATGGGATCGGTGTGGGAGCTACATACATGTGGTGGTGTTTTAAATCACGGCTGTCTTATCTCGTGCAGGATTTTTGCTGCTGCTTCTTGATTACAGTCCATTCATCACCATATAAGTGATCGTGGCCTCAAGCCCCCTGAGCTCTCAACTTCTTGGAAGTTGTCTCGCAGTACTTTTGGGGGCCATCGCAGACAGACCGAGCTTGTCATAAAATACGTTGTGTTTTCATGTCCAGGATCTGTCTATCAAACTGTGCAACCATTTTATTTATTATGATTTGGGCTAGAGATTTTTGTCTTGGATAATTTAATAATAATTAATAGCACTATTGGTAGTTAAAATTTTCTTTAACATGTAATGCATAAGTGTAACGACAAAGCGATCTGGCTTTTCTAAAAATATATTAACATGTGGTAGTCTTGGTCTCAACCTGACTCTCTGGAAACCACTATGAGGGAAGAATCAAAGAAAGTAAGAGCTGAAGTGATTCATAACTAACCAGGAAAACATCCCAAAGACCAATATCAGAAGTGAACAGACATATGCACGCACACATACACATATGCACACCTACATGTGTGTCTGTCTGTGTATGTGTGTGTGCAGTCTGCTCTCACTGGATCCCTGTGGCGACATGACTCAGTATTGTTTCCACTTAGCTCAGCTGAACTACTTTTCCCATAAGTCCCGTTGGCTCCAAGTGAGAGTTGGCTACAGGAGAGGTTTGAATGGCGTTTGAAAAGAGATAAAGGAAGATTTATTTTCACACTTGGAAGGCAGGCAAGGGTGGTTGGCACCATGGTACCTTGCACACGTCTTTGCTGGGCCAATTTACCCACTTGGTGGTATCACCCCGCAGCTTGCCCTTCAACTTCTCCAGATCGTGGAGCAGGTGCACAATCAGCTCCATGGCACAAGTGACAGGCTCTCCTGCTGGCCACCTGTAACATCGAGGTGGGAACCATCGAGGTGGGAGATGACAAGAGACAGATGTGGACTCCTGTGTGGCCCCCTGGGTTTTTGCTGCTCTTCATTCTCTTCCACGTGAGCTCTTCTTTTGTGCTAACCTGTGGATTGTCCACTCTTATCCAACACCAAATACATAGGCAATGGCTTTGCATAGACTTTTAACCAGCCCCTCAGTTGTATATGGTCTAGTCCCTCAGTGAACACTGTATGCTTTATCACTCACGTTAATTTTGCTTTTCTGATTGAAACCTGACTGATTCAAGCTAAAATATTAAAAGTGGGATGACATCTTTCGTTGGTCTGGGTTTAAATACAAGTATTTGGGTTTAAATACAAGTATTTATTGTATTTAATTGTGTTGTGTAATCTTTGCAAGTTACATACCATTTATGAGTCTCAATTTCCTTTTCTATAAAATGGGAATGATATTTCCCTTGCAAGGTTAATATGGGGACTAAATGAAATAATGCAGATAATTAATTTATCTCAGTACCAGGCATGCAGTATGACTTCAATTAATGATAATGGTTATTGTCACTTGTGGGTTTGTCACTTGTGACGTTATGATTTTAATATGTCATTTAATTTCTCAAAGCTTAAGTTACCTTACGATTGTTTTACTTTTTTAATGCTTATTCATTTTTGAGAGACAAAGACAGACAGACAGAGTAGGAGCGGGGCAGGGGTAAAGAAAGAGAGAGACTCAGAATCCAAAGCAGGTTCCAGGGTCTGAGCTGCCAGCACAGAACCTGACACAGGGATCGAACCCACAAACTGTGAGATCATGATCTGAGCCAAAGTTGGAAGCTTGACCAACTGAGCCACCCAAGTACCCCTATTTTAAACTTAAGTGATGTATCAAAATAGCATAGTCCTTTACCTGTCTCAATTACCCAGTGATGTTAAAAAGCAAGGTAAAGAGAATATAAAGTAGACTTTGTATATTTTCATCAGTAAGCTGAGCATCGTTCATTTAGTTCCTGTTTATCTTTACCTTAATGACAATTGCAGGCTTTCCTTATCCCATCATTGTAATAAGTTGCTTACAAGTCATTGAGCTTTGTCATTGATATCAAGAGGTGTTATTTTTCTACATCTGCTTGTCCATCCAAAAGTCCAATGTATTCTGATGTTATTATGCTTGCGAATAAGGATTTCCCAGGGCGCTTGGGTGGCTTAGTCAGTTGAGCGTCGAGACTCTTGATTTCTGCTCAGGTCATGATCCCGTGGTTCCTGAGATCGAGCCCCTTGTAGGGCTTGACAATCACAGCACAGAGGTTGGGATTTTCTTTCTCTCTCTCTCTTTGCCCCTCCCCAGCTAATGTGAGCACTCTCTTTCTCTGTTTCATAATAAATAAACATTAAAAAAAAGAATGTGAATTTCCCATTTCTTAGTAGTTCTTACAGTCTGAGATACAGAACAAAAGCATCCCCGATTTACAACCCTCTTATACATGCCTGCCTTCTCTCTTGACACATGGGACAGTCCAGTAAAGCTGAATTCACTTCTCTCCTTTCTTCCTCCATCAAGAATTGTGAAACCCTCCACTCTGCCTGCCTGCTATTTAGCTCCCTCTCCAAGGCACAATCTCCACTTTTTTTTCCCACTTAATTATCCTGAAGAGGCAAAACCCACATCTTAGGTGTAAAGGAAACAAAATGCTCACATTTGCCAAACAAAATCTCCAGAATTATATGTTTTATCCACATGAAGGGAAGTTTGTGGTTGAGGAGGCATTGCTGTATCATTAGAGTTTATTTTAACGGGAAGTAGGAAAAACATACACGCCAACATATTTGAAGAGAAAGGAGGTATTTCTGTATTCTGCGGTTCGATTCATGTTGTCTGTTTTCTTTTAAACACTTGTTGTATCGATATATTTGAGTCGTTCTTCATGGCCAGCTGTTTTCCAGGATGAATTTTTAAATTTATTAATAACTTTATGCTTTTGTCTCTTCATATTCAGACAAATCCATAATCCATGTTGCTCATATTTTTAGTTTCAGGTTAGATTTATCTTAAATGTTTTCTTTCTTCATTTGGCCTGTCTGCGTACTGGCAATCCACCTTCTCCAGTTCAGTTCCGTGCACCTGATGATCTGGCTAAAGCCCAGGCCTGTGTTTATGCTCTAACAGATGATAAAGAAAAATTCTCAAGTTGAGTTCTGCTTCCATTTAAGTCCATTTCCTTTTGTGGATTTCTTGTGGTTCAGTTGAAGTTTACTGAGAATTTTTCAGATTTTTTTTCTGGTCTTCACCTGTTCTTTTCTCCCCACTAAATGGTGGTTCTAAAACGATCCCCCGTTTCTGCTGGCATTCCTCTGACCTCAGAGTATTAGTTTAAAGATAGTTTCACGTTCTTCTTTCTTTTTACTACGTACCTTCTTGCACTTTGTTAACATTTCTAACTCTGTGATCCCTCCCTTATGTCTGTTATCCCTCCACATAGTGTCACAGCCCAAAGTGTTGGATCTTAGAAGCCTATAGGCCTCATAATCCAATCTCTCACATCCAGTCTACCTATTTTCCTTCTAAAACTTCTCAGCAAGAGGGCACCTGGGTGGCTCAGTCAGTTAAGCATCCTATTTTGGCTCAAGTCATAATCTCACCGTTCATGGGTTCCAGCCCTGTGCTGGGCTCCATGCTGACAGCTTGAAGCCTGGAACCTGCTTCAGAGTCTGTGTTTCCCTCTTTCTCTGCTCCTTCTTTGCTGATGCTCTGTCTCTTTCTGTCTCTCAAAAATGAATAAACGTTAAAAAAAATTTTTTTTTAATTTCTCAGCAATCATGCAATAGCACTGTAAGCAAGTGAGGGAAACACTGGAGCTTCAGATTATGAGAATCATTTTCTCCATCTAGCAAATTGCTGAGCATACAAGAAATGCCATTCCCCTTTCACTGATACTCATCACTTTTATACACTCCATATTTCTGTTCTCAGTAAATCCAAGTAAATGTATTTTCTTTTATCTGCAACGTCCTTGCATCCTGTATTTTTAAGATGTGTTTATGTAATATTGGATCATTAAGATTCCTAAGGTAACATTGCCTCTGCTCAGTATATTAATTTTTCCCCAAATTCTGCTGTGTTTCTTTAGTTGGCTTAGAAAATTGATGATTTATTTGCTTTCAACGATCAAGAAACAGTGTAATTCCAGGTGCCTGGGTGGCTCAGACCGTTAAGCATCCGACTTCATCTCAGGTCATGATCACGCAGTTCATGAGTTCAAGCCCCACATCGAACTCTGCTGACAGCTCAGAGCCTGGATCCTGCTTCAGATTCTGTGTCTCCCTCTCTGCCCCTCCCCTGCTCACACTCTGTCTTTTTCTCTCTCAAAAATAAATAAACATTAAAAAATAGTGTAATTCCTTTCTCTGTTACTTGAACTCTTAAAAATATCTATTGATCTCTCACTTAAGCTAGAAGGTAAAGGTTTCCAGAACTTGGAGAAAACTCTGACATATATATTTAGAACATTGATTTTTGTGTGCAGATATATAGCTTTTAGGAAAGGAAATCAATGGCATTCATCAAATTATCTTATTGTCATTTTAATATTTATCACATCCAATTTCTATATACCAGGTATTGAAATACCCAGGATCCAATATTTTATTTAATGACCAGTGCCTCTAGATGGGTATTATGGTCCCATTTTAGAGATGAAGATGTGAAAGGCCAGGAAAGGTAAATGAATTTGTCAGTATTAAAAAGCTAAGAAGTGGTGAATTTGAGACTTGAATGTATCTTTGGCTATAGAACACACACAATGGGTAAACACTATTGGTTCCATGTTTCCAAATTTTAAAAAGTCCTGCTAAAAATTTCCTTTAGAGTAATATATATATATATTATGTGTGTGAGTATATATAGTATAGTATACTATAGTATCATAGTATACTATGATACTATTTAATAGTATAGTATAGTACAGCATAGCATAGTGTAAATTCATGAATGTATTTAGCAATTATATTGGTTTCTAAAATAGATATAGTGTGTAGAGTATAAAAGGAATAGAAGATTCATTACAATAATGTTTTTAATTTAAGATTATATATATGTGGCATTACTATTTTATTCCTAAAAGAAGGCTTTTGTTTCAACTTATACAGCCATGACCCTCTCTTTGATCTTGATTGTGTCAGCTAACCACCACAGCCTTAGACTAGTGTTTTCCAAATCACGCACTTAAACCTGTTTGCATTTTGTGCAATAGTTTCAAGTGATGAATGAACGAATGCTTTTATGTTAATAATGTCTTTTATTTTATATATTGCAAAGAATTAACTACTATATCAAACTTGTGATTCAGGGATATTACCTTTTGATAAAATCATGGAACTAAACTATTGAATTAAAAAAGGGATTTGATTCAGAGAAAAATACATTGACACAGTGAAAAAACTAAACATAGTACAGATTTTTGGGTAACAATGAATTAGACGATTCTAAAAGTATAAAGAAAACACAGAAGAAAAATTCCACAAAAGTATAGCATCTGGAGCATGAAAGTATCAATAAATTTTGAATTTAAATAAATATTGAATAATACTGAATCATAAGACTAATTAAGTGAGTGAGTGAATAGCATTTGTATGACACAGATGTAACACCATAGAATGGGGCATTTCTTTAACAAATTTTCATATAAAACAAAGTCTATTCAACAATCTTATTCAACACACACTTATTGAGCCCTTGTAGTGTTTTCAGTCCCTGTACTAGACACGGAAGCACAGTGGTGAGCCTGTTAAGCATGATGTCACACAACACAAATCATAGATGTTTCCTAAATCTTCTCTTCAAACACACAGTCAGGGTGAGATTCTCCCTGAGGTTGGGTAATACTCTGGCTCCAGCCAGTAACCCTTTGGTGTTAAGAGTGTTTCAATGTGTTGGGGGGTGGGGGGGGGGCTTGCAGATATTGTGGGTGAAATGTTTTAATTTATCTTCCATTGAGAATGGTGATATTACTCAAGTTTCTGTTAAGCTACGTGTCTACCTTACCAGAGTAGGATAGATCATCTTATATTCTGCTGTTAAATAGAGTTAAATTAATTAAGGTCTCCTGAAATGGTTTAGTTTTTTTTTGTTGTTTTGTTTTGTTTTTTGACCAATGCTACTTCAAAAGAAGTAGCATGAGATTGTGGAAAGACCTGGATCTAAATCCTGACTCTGAAGAATCCTGAACCTGCGCCCTTGTAAATAAATGTCCTCAGATTTATCATCTAGGAAATGGTGAAATTTCACCTTCATCACCAGGCTGTTGTGAGTCTTATAAGAGAACACATGCAATGAAACAGTAAAAACAGTACTTGGAATGCCCTCATCCCAATCCAAACTAGGGCAAAGTGAAAATCACAAATTTTCCAAATGGAAAACATAAATCCATTCTCTCACTGATTTACGAAAATACCTTTATTTTATGAGAAGCACTTACTGAATGGGATTCAAGTACCAAGGATGTAAGGAAGAAAGGCATACCATCAAATAATAACAGCAAATATAAGTATCAAAGGGATTTAGCCCTTAGTCTATAGGGTCTGGCCTAACTCGAGTTAGTGTCAGAATTGAATTGAATTATAGGACACCCAGATGGTGTCACAGATAATTGCTTGGTGTAGGGAAACACACACACACACACACACACACACACACACACACACATCTGATGTCAGAAGTGTTTTAGTGTTTTAACTATGGTAGTGTGTAAAAGTAAAGAGACAATTAACAATTTCCTAAACACTGTCCATTGTTGTTAATAAAATTCTAAGTTATAATAAACACTGCAATAGATAATGTTATTATGTATATTAATTTGCCACCACTATATTCTCTTTTCTTCCTCCTCCTCATAAAGAAATAGACACACGTGTCTCTGAACATGCCTTCCATGGGAACAATGCACAGCTATGACTTTGGATGCCATCATGGGACCTACTGCAGCCGATGCAATGTGACAAGGCTGCAAGTGCACCATGTCCAAACAGAAGAACTATGAAGCATATGAGTCTCCACCAGCACCTTCTTCTATCTCTCTCTACCATGAGGATGTAAAAATGTTTATTTAACCTGGCTAACAAAAGGAGTAAACACATGCAATAGAATTAAAATTGACTCTACATTTCACAAGCTGTGGATCTTTGTTTGCAAGCCTCTGAGATTTTAGGGATTGTTTATTTCACAGCATAACCTACAACAAGCTGACTAATCCAGTTTATTATCCTGCTTTATTGAAGAAAAGAACTGAAGCATAATTCAGTTATTCTTTGTATAGCTATCTTTACTGTGTGGAAATCATCACACAAATCTCCCTGAACCAGGCAGCCTAGGAATTTGGGACATATCCATAAGTAGTATCTATTTCTGGATCAACTGCTCACAGAGATTTTTCTATAAAATGGAAAACAATGAGTTTAATTCTGTCTCTACTGCTCTCCTGCTTTGTGACTTTGGGAAAATTCTTAACCTTTCTGGGCCTAGGTTTCTTTGTTTGAAAAATAATGTTTATTTACACACTTCCTAGAGTCACCTTGATGATTATACTTAAATCAACATTTTGCAGATAAGTAAACAGAGCCTTGCTTTCATAATTTATCCTGTTTAATATATTTTGATATCAGAAAAACAGCCATGCCTGGCAGAAGTAGGAAAAATTTCCCCTCTAGCCTTTGCAGTATAACTTGGTTTATTAATAATAACCAAAGTGATAATTTATTGAGATCTTACTGTGTGCCTGGCACAGATCTAAGTAATTTCCAAACTTACCATTTTAATCCCAACAGCTCCCATGGTTACTTAGATCAAACTAATTGCTAAGAAAACTTGATCCAAAAAGAAATTTCAAAGACTAGGATACATATTTGTTTCAACTAATAAGTTATATGTAAATATAGAAACCGTCTTCGCTAACAAGCCTAAAAATAAAATAAAACAACAACAAAACAAAAAAAAAACTCCAAAAATCTCAATGATGATACAGGTAAAATATATGGCAGGTTTTTGGTATGAGGTTTTAAAATTCTATCTGGATGTAGTTATGATGATTTTTGTACTAGAATAAATGGCTTCCACATTTGCTCGTATATGTATAATTTATTTAGATGGGTGTCAGAATTTTTAGATACTTTTCTCAAATCTGGTTTTCTCCAGGAAGACAGTAACTAATGATAAAATCTTTGGTCATGTTGAAATTTCCCATGTGGTAAGGATTAGTATCTGGCCAGGAACAATGTCACCGGAGTGTCATTTTGAAGAGCTATCGCTGCTCATGAGAGCAAAGATTATCTTGCTGAAAAAATGTCACACTCAGCACACATGGCTGGATATGTATGGTAAATTAACAACTCTTACAAAATTGTATCTGGATTGAAGTATAATTTTATAATGGACTGAAATATAAGTATCTACACACATAATATGAAAACCAGAATACTGCCCAAAACAATTTTTCAGAAAAGTAATGTGTTGGAAAACCTGTATGTTTATATTTAGTAAGAATTCTAACTTAAAGTTAATTAAGTTCACTTTATAGTTTTCAACATCTTTAACATTATGCATTAAAAATTTATAAAATATGACAAATGTCTTGTATTATATATGATTTGATTGCTGTTATATTCCATTAACATTATTTGTATAACTATTTTTACAATGTATAAAACACATATATATGTACATACGTGTGTGTGTGTGTGTGTGTTTGTGTATGGTATGTGTATTTATAAAGTTTCCAGTTGGTCATAGCAATTTTATAATGTGAAGCTTAATATAACTAATGTTTTCACCTACTTTTTCAAGTGAAGAAACTGAGGTCCTAAGGGAATAAATGGCCTTCTTTTGCTCCTCAGGACACATTCATGAAATTAGAATCATTATGGCCCAGTTATTTACAGGTTACATGGTAAAAATCACATATGGTATTTCTTCTTTTATATAAATGTTTATGCTTCAAAAGAGGGACAGTCTTTACAATCATGAAGGTATAGATTTTGGAATCAAACTCGTACTTATATCTGGGCCTCTTTCTACATGTAGTACCTACAAGATTACCAGGTCCTTTAGGGTGGAGGAATACTGTTTCATCACTACTGAGGTCATTAAAACAGATGAAATATTTTCACTTGCCTAAAGAGTAGTAATAATATAATAATATCCAAAACAACCACAATATCAGAGACAACAACCAATGTAATCAAAATGCTTAAGAGTAAGTTATTTCTTATACAGGGGCACCTGGGTGGTTCAGTCAGTTAAGTGTCCGACTTCAGCTCAGGTCATGTCTGACTTTGGCTCAGGTCATGACTTGTGGTTTGTGAGTTCGAATCCAAGATTGGGTTCTGTGCTGACAGCTCAGGGCCTGGAGCCTGCTTCAGATTCTATGTCTCCCTCTTTCTCTCTGCTTTTCCTTCATTTGTGCTCTGTCCCTCTCTCTCAAAAATGAATATAAACATTTACAACTTTTTAAAAGTTATTTCTTATATATTATCTTTAACCATCACAAAACCCTTCTAACTGGGTATTCTTGTTATTGTTATTATTACTATTGGGGGAGAGTTGTAAAGTTGGTATGGCAAGACCAAAGTCATACAGCGAATTAATAATGAAGCTGCATGAATCCAACCCTACTTCATCACATACACGCTTTCCTCCTGTAACAAAACCAGCACACCTACTCTATTGGAAAGTAAGTTTGGGGGCACCTGTCAGTTAAGCATCTGACTTTAGCTCATGATGTAGGGTCATGATTTCATGGTCTATGGGTTTGAGCCCCATGATGGGCTTTGTGCTGACAGCTCAGAGCCTGGACCCTGTTTTGGATTCTGTGTCTCCCTCTTTCTCTTCCCTTCCCCAACTTGCTCTCTCTCTCTCTCTCAAAAATAAATAAATATTGAAAATTTTTTTAAAAAGCAAGTGGGTTTCTTGTTGTTGTTGTTTGTTTTTGTTTTTTTGTTTTGTTTTGTTTTGTTTTTCACTGAGTAAGATACAATTTATGAAAAGAGTACTGGCCAAAACCCACAAAACATATATTTTCTAATTCTATTCAAAAATATATGGAGAAAAATTGCTTCCTTTTCAAGAGAAATGCTGTCTGTACAAGTAGGCACTTCTCTGACAGTGTGGATTTTCAAAGAGTGAACAGGATAATTGGAATTTGATTAATAAGAAAACATTATTCACTTGGCACAGACTATCACTAGTCGCAATATAATCGAGATCTGGATCCAGGGAACATGAGAGTTAATACATTTATTTTTTCATGAGAAATCGTAGGAATACCGAGGTATTTTTCAACTAATTGTTCTGTTAGCATCTCTTTTCTGTTTTGTACCTTTATTCTTTTTAAAGAATGTTTTTAATGTCATTTTCTTTTTGTTTGATCTTTGGTGATTGTGAACAATGCAACAATCAAAATTACAAGGTCAGTGTAAAAGATAAAGCAGAAACTAAAAATGTCTGGAAGATTGAGGGATAAAGGAAAGAACCTTATTTATTTATTGGATGAATTTTGCTTAATAAAATTACTTTCTGCCTACCATAACAAAATGCATTAAAGAGGTGACATTTACCTTAGTTGTTAAGTCTTAAACTAAACTCCATAAACAATTTATTCTCCTTTAAAATGTATTCTTTTCTCATATAATTGTGCTTAGAAAGGCAACAATTGTGTTAAGAAAAAGAAGCTTTGAGACAAAAATTGCAACATCTCTAATGCACATGATTACATATGGTTCATTTCTCTTGATTTTTTTCAATTTTCCATGAATATATTATTTTTAAATCATTTAAAATATAAAGGAATCTAGATGGAAAGTTCAATTTGTATGTAATGAGTCTCATGCAGGCTTTCCGTGGGCTATCCCATATCCATATTAGCAAGCCCCTCTCCTAAGTTTTACTTTTCTTTGATTTTTATATCTAATTTATTTATGTATTTATTTCATTGTTTTTTATTATTTTTATGATTTTTAAATATTTTTAATGTTTATTGGGGGGGAGGGGCAGAGAGAGAGAGACAGAGAATCTGAAGCAGGTCGAACTATCAACACAGAGTCTGACACAGGGCTTGAACTCATGAACGGTGAGATCATGACCTGAGCCAAAGTCGGGCACTTAACTGACTGAGCCACCCAGGCACCACTGTTTGTTTTTATTTTAAAGAGAGACAGCATGGCAGGGAAAGGGGCAGAGACAGAGAGAGAGAATATTCTTCTTTAAAACTTTTTTCAATGTTTTCATTATTTTTAGTTTTGAGAGACAGAGTGTGAGCAGATTAGGGGAAGACACAGAACCCAAAGCAGGCTCCAGACTCTGAGCTATCAGCACAGAGCCCGACATGGGGTTTGAACTCATGAACCACGAGATCATGACCTGAGCTGAAGTAGGGTGCTCAACCAACTGAGCCACCCAGTCGCCCCAAGAGATGGAGAATAGGGCTTAACAGGGCTCCTACACTCAGTGTTGCAGGGCTTGATCCCATGACCCTCAGATAGTAACTCATGGTGAAATCAGTGGTCAGAAACTCAGCCAACTGAGCCCCCTAGGTCCCCCAGATTTTTATAACTTTTTCTAAAATTTCTTTTAAAATGAGTTTCCAGGGGCGCCTGGGTGGCTTAGTCGGTTAAGCGTCCGACTTTCGCTTAGGTCATGATCTCGCGGTTCGTGGGTTCGAGCCCCGCGTCGGGCTCTGTGCTGACTGCCAGCTCAGAGCCTGGAGCCTGTTTCAGTCTGTGACTCCCTCTCTCTCTGACCCTCCCCTGCTCACGCTGTCTGTCTGTCTGTCTCTCTCTCCTAGAAATAAAAAAAATAAAAATAAAAAAAATGAGTTTCCAAAATTGCTCTCTAAATCCCAGATGCCATATTCATCCAGCATCAATAGCAAAAACAATGTTTCTTTCTCAAATATGTACCAATTACATTTTATCTTTACCATGGGTACATTGGCATTCTATTCCATTTTAATAGGTACTTTTTTTTACATAATAAGGAATGAAAAATACGGTGTGTGTTATGGTTTTTCAGAGAAACAGAATCAATAGAACATGTATTTATAGATTTATTATAAGGAGTTAGCTCACTGATTATGGAAGCTGACAAGCACCCAGATTTGCAGTCAGCAAACTGGAGACTCACGAGTAATAATGGGACAGTTTCAGCCTGAAGGCTAGTAAGCTCAAGACCCAAGAACTGCTGATGTTTCAGTTTAAGTCCAAAGGCAGAAAAAACTGATGTCACAGCTTGAAGGCAGTCAGGCATGAGTAGTTTCTCTTACTTGTGAGACATCAGTCTTCCTATTTTATTCACACCTTCAGCTGATTAGATGAGGCCCACCCACATTAGGGAGAACAATCTGCTTTAGTTAGTCTACTGATTCAAATGTTAATCTCATGTACAAACACTCTCACAAATACATCCTGAATACTGGCATAAACCTGACATAGAAAATTAACCCTCACACTGTCTTTGAAGTATTTTTCTTAAAAATGTAGTCTAGGCTGTTTTCTGAGAGAGTAAAATTTACTCTGATAACACTTTACCACCACCAATGATCTAGTCTCCTCCCACTCACAACAGTTTATTTGGTAGAATGGTCAACTCAGATGCCGTGAGTGGGAATCTGGACTGTTGGCATGTTGCTTAACCGATGAGAACCTCACTTTCTTACTTTCTTGTCTGTTATTATTTATGTTTATTTTCATGAATTGCTTGGAGAATTAAACACCATTATCACCACATACAAATTCTCTCAATTCCTTCACTCTATTTAAATTGTTTTCTACCTTGGAACTTATCAATCAGTTTTCAATTCTAGATTGCTGTGTAACAAATCACTTCAAAACTCAGGGTTTCTGGATTAGCTAGGGCTCCACTGTGCAGTTCTTGTGCCCCATGTAGGACCGACTAGTTCAGTTTCCTTCAGCAGCTACATTTGTGTGAGGGGGAAGGAAATGCAGGTGTCAGTTCAGGGTTGGAATGTGAAAGGCCACCTCACTGGTCTATCGGTCAGTTGGTATTGGCCACACTTGTGATGCTTCAGTTACCCTTCATGTTCTTATTCTTTCTCCCTAAGTCTGGACCTGCTTCTAGTTGAAATCATTGTAATTGGGTTTCTAGAGGGCATATGTGGCATCCAGTGGGCTGTTTATAGACTAATGCTGGCACTGCCACAGACCTGCTTTCACCTTATGCTCTTGTTCCAAGGAAGTCACATGACCAGCTTAGATACAAAGTTAAATAGACTTCACCTCATAGTGGTGAGAGTGGCTTGTACCAATGGAGAGAACAGGAACTACTGCTGGCCATCTTTAAAAGCATTGTCTCACACCACCGTAAATACTTGTATCTGTTTTCTAGGGCTTCCACAATAAAGTATCACAAGCAAGTGGTCTGAAAACAGAACTTTATTGTATTGTGGTTCTGCAAGTTACAACTTTGAAGTCAAGGTGTGAGTAGCATTAATTCCAAGGGGTATGAGAAAGGATTTCTCTTGCCCCACTTCTGGTGTTTTCTAGCTAACTTTGGTGCTCCTTGGCTTGCAGAAACAGTCTACAATCTTTGCTTTCATCTTCATGTGATGTTCTTTCTGTGTGCATGCCTGCCTCCAAATTGTCCCTATTTTAAGTACACCTGTCATAATGTGTTTGAACCCATTCAATGAGCTCATTTAACTTCATTGTTGTACTAAAGACCCTATCTCCAAATAAGGTCACATTCAGAGGTAATGGGGCTTAGGATTTCTACATACAAATTTTAGGGGGACACAATTCAATGCAAACAATATTGTAATTTTTCATCTATTATAGTCCATGTCTATTGTTTCCTGCAAGTGTCCCTTAATCTAATACTCTATGAGAGTAGTTACCTTTATTTTTTTCCTTTGTTTATTAATGTATCCCAAGTTCCTAGAACAGTATTTGACACAAATTAAACATTCAATAAATATTTGTTGAAAGAAAATTGAATGATGTTAATAAAAATGATACCATATTATTTGGTACATGAAAAATACTAACAAATATGAACTAACAAATATTCATTTTTACTGTTATAATACATGTATTGATCCTAAGAAAACATCTTCTCTGTGTTCTTTCCTGAAATATTCAGTGACTGTATATTACTGTAACTATATGTTAAACATGCCAGAATGTGAAAATCTGTACAAATGCATTTCTTCAAGTAGGCTAATTGGTAAAATGTTTATTTATTATAATGATTATGATATAGCTTAATAAAATTTAGGGAGACATCTTCAGAAAAAAATTTACAAATGTGTCTATCTGTTCATGTTTATTATCAACATTGATCACTCAATGATTCACCAAACACAATTCAGAATGTCTTTGGTTGTTTCCTAAATTCAAATATGTCCATAAGTATTTTAAAAAGTGATATTTCCAATTATATTTTCACTCTTACATGTAATTTCAAAAGATACATTTGCTATACATCTTAATTTATCTTAGGGAATGGCGCCTTTATTGGGAGAAAAAAAACAAGCATAGATCACTAATAGTGTCTGAGAGTAACAATGTTTATCACAGATTTTTCATCTTCCTTCTTTTAAGGATTAAATTGCAATAGAAATATTCTAGGATACATATGCCCAGAATTAAGACCCAGAAGAAATATGGGCTTTCTGTTCTCATAAAGAAGAGCCCCCATAAGATTGGTAATTAAAAGCGAGTTTCTGTCTTTTTAATACTATTTAGGTCATTGGTCTACCGAGGAATAGTAAAAGTAAAACTTTCCCAGATTAACACCATATGCTACCATTCAAAACCATAAGTGCTGGTGACGAATTGTTCAGTTTAGATTAATGTTGCTGTCTCTGAAAGAATGGTAAGAAATTCACCCATTAGCCATTGAGTCCAAGAAGGCCTTCATCAGATTTGCCTTCAATCCAGGCATTCAAAGTCCCCAGAGACTGCCAAGTCATAGGGGTGTGCAGAATAAATTAAAGTTAAAATATTGTCCAAAAGAGACCATATGTCTGAGCAGACTGCATTTGCCTTGACGGGGGAATGTAAGTGTTAAGACAAATCATGTCCAACTTGTCATAAAATTGAATTAGGACCGGAAGGAAGATGGAAATTTTAGTCAAGGGAGCTAGGAAGCTTAACAGATATCCTCCTGAAATTAGCAGATGTAAGAGTGGTGGCCAAAATCCTCTTAAAACATTTGATTCCTTCCCCTGAGAGGATAGAGATTAAAAATCTTGAATGTATGAATATGAGTGTTTCCTAATTTTCTCATAAGCATATCATCTGAAAAAAAAACTTATAAAAAGCCCAATATTAATATCCAATTGGTCTCCATTCTAGAATCTAGGTGAAGAACATTATTTATTAGTAAACAGAAAAGAGCATTCTAGATTACATTTTTTTTCATATTCATTAAACCTTTATTGTGTGCTTAATAATAAATAAAACAGGAAAAAAATTCTTATTTGCAGAGAGCTTATATTCTTGTGTGGAGAGAGAAAATAACAATATGAAATGTTTAAATACAGAGCATGGAGAGTGTGATTGGTGCTAAGGAGAAAAATCAAGCAAGCGATAGGGTAGAATTAGCTACAGAAGACTGTAGGGCAAGGCTTCAGTGAAAAGGCAAGGAGGTGAAGGTGTGAGCTACACAGATATATGAGAGATTGTTCTAAAAAGAAAGAAAATCAAAGTGATTGTATTCCGGATATAGTTTAAATGCAGAGCGACAAGCTTTGTTGTTGGATGCAGTGTAAAATTTGAAAGAGGAGAGTCAAGTGTGGACCAATGTTTTGGCCTGTGGTTAGTCTATCAACTGAGACAGGGAAGAACTGAACCAGAGCAAGTTTGGGTGGAGAAAATTAGAAACTCACTTGTACACATAGGATTTCAATTGCCTATTAGATCTTCATATGGAGAAATTTTAATAATCAGCTGCAAGTATGAATTTGGAATTTGGGGGAGTCCTGGAACAGGTAGGTAATAGGTAAATAGGTAGATAGGTAGACAGATGCAAAAGTAGATATATAGACATAGAGAGTCATGAAACTAATTGTTTTCACTGTGAAGTATATAGAGAACTTAAAGTAGATACATTTAAAGATCAAACTCTGAGGAACTAATGATCAGCAATGTAAAAGAAAAACCAAGAATATGAGGTCCTAGAAAGCCAATAAAGAAATGGAATCCTGCTGTATTGAATGCTTCTGATAGATCCAGTAAAACAAATACTCAAAATTGGTCACCACCTTTAATAGATGGCCTTGTGAAGAATATTTTGGATAAATGGTGGGATTTCAACCCTCTTTGGAGTGGTTTCAAGGGATATTGAGAAAAGCAAGTTGGAAACATTCATATAAGCAGTTCCTTTGAGAGTCTGTGTTGCAAAAATAAGAGAAACAAGGCAACATCTGGGATGATAAGTCAAGATAAGAAAAGGATTTCTTAAAGTGGGAGAAGTGACAGTATGTTGGGATATGGATAACATAGTAGGGAAGAATTTATCATGTGTGAGAAAGGTGTGAATTACTGGAGTCACATATTTGTATTTGTGGGAGAGAGTTAGTCTTGTATAAAAGTGGATGTAATTAATCCATGGTCCCAGAGTGTGAGGGCAAGTATCTGGGTATGGGTGCATACCCAGTAAACATGGTGGTGGGAGCTAGTAGATATTTTCTTTTAATCCTTACAATTGTCTAAGTGACAGAAGAACAATTCCTGTGTTGGAGGTTTGTGGAAAAGGTAGGAAATAGCATTTAAAAGCTCTGAGCAGAGAGTAGACTATGGAAATAGAATTTGATTCTGGTGCAAAAATAAGGACCAAGATCAGGGATCATAAATGTAAAATAAGACCAGTCATTTCGCTCCTATGTTTCCCTCAGCCCTGTCTGGCTGCATACATAAGGGCAGAGTAGATGCTAATTAGAATTAACCAAGATGATTTTGTTTAACTGAGTAAGAAAAACCAGTAAGTGATGGTGTAGTGTCATTGAATGTTTATAAAACACGGATCATAATGAATAGTCTTTGGACTATCAGAGTGTCTTCTAAAGCCTCTGTTTTGATTAGAATGACTCCACCTACATCTGATTAGGTGGCTGCTCTAGGCAAAGGTATAAGATATTTAACCGTTTCTTTGAAATAAGTGTGTCTACAAATATACCTCCCAGGCTACCTGTACGAAAATGGGTTCTAATAGATGTCTATCTGTGGGAGAAAAAAAATTAGTAAGGCTTAGGATTGTCTAAGGATTTAATGGGTTCAGTTACTCTTCAGAATATTACTAGGTTAAATGCTCCTTTCTGAGGTAATGTGAAAAGAGTAATCAGTATTCCTTGAACAGACAAAATAGTGAAAGATCTCATCTCAGTTGCTCATTAGTATCATAAGCCTTTCCCAGACATGACCAAGGCATGCATCCTGGCGAAAATATGAACCTCCTTCTCCCTGGCCTCTTCTTTCTAAAATGTTTTCAATGTTTATTTATTTTTGAAGGAGAGAGAGACAGGGTGTGAACGGAGAAGGAGCAGAAAGAGAGGGAGACATGGAATCTGAAGCTGACAGCTCCGAGTCTGATGCAGGGCTCAAACTCACAAGCCATGAGATCATGACCTGAAGTCGGGCATTTACCCGACTGAGCCACCCAGGCACCCCTGGCCTCTTCTTTCTAGAAAGATCTATGTTACTCAGTATAATTCCTAACAATTTAAGAGAACTTCTCAGCAGGCACACAGAGAATCAGAGCTATCTTGATTTGTTATTGGCACAATCAGACTTGAAAATCTAATGGTTATGAAATGTGTAAAAATCTGCAGTCATGAAATGTGTTAGATAAAAATGTCTCATAAGGACTAGATGATATAGGATGTTCACAAAGGTCATAGTTTTAGTAAATCAAGTATATTATCTAAGGAGAATGACACTAGGGAGTTAGGTTCAAGTCATGCTTTATACATATATGGCAGATCTATCGTTACAGTGATGCGATACATAAAGCTAGCTTCAGGGCAATGTTTTGGGTAAAGTGTACATTGGTTCTATCACAGTATGGCTTATTCTGCTATTCCCAGTACCTTGTCTCCTGCTGGCTGCTGGCCATTGTAAAGTACAACTTGGAAAGAAAAGAAGTGGAAAACAAAAGTAAGGAAAAAATAAAAAACAAACCAATGTTCAGAAACAAAGAAGATATTCAGTCTGGTCTTGCTTTCTTTGTTGAGAGACTCCTTGTTGAAAAAGCCCGCGTGTTCAGGGCCCAGTATGGATGAAAACACTATGATGCATTTGTCTTGCTACTGTTCACCTTCATTTCTGCCCCTAAAGATGAGTCCATCACTTCTAGCATCCTTAATGTCAGAAAGTATGGAATAATCTGTAGGTGAAGACTAGGTTAGAGAGCTGAAAAACTATGGATAAAAGTGCTTCCTTGCTTTGCATTGTGAATTGTATTCCATCATATCTTTAATAAACATCCAGAGCCATAATAAAATACTAGGATTTGAAATATAATCAGTAATTATCCAACCCAATCCCTCCTTTACAGAAGATACTAGAACACAGAGAATTGAACTTACTTAACTTCTTATAGCTAAATTGGATCAGCACCAGAGTCACACCACAGCTTATTTTAGGATATTCAGAATAATCATTTTTGTCATCTTTGAAAACCTAGTTATTATGAAATGTGTAAAATTCCGTAGTCATAAAATATACTATAAAAATGTCCCTGTTATATGTTTATAACATATAAAATATAACAAAAAATATGCTGTTAATATTTAAGGCTAATGGAAAGTGTCTTTATTCCTGAATACCCAATGAAAAGGATAGCAGATGCAGAAGTAGAGACGGATACTCATCGCAATCAAAAACATGGGGCGCCTGGGTGTCTCAGTTGGTTAAGCATCTGACTTCAGTGCAGGTCATGATCTCATGGTTTGTGAGTTCAAGTCCTGCATCAGGCTCTGTGCTGACAGCTCAGAGCCTGGAACCTCCTTCAGATTCTTTGTCTCCCTGTGTCTTTGCCCCTGCACTGCTCATACTCTCTGTCTCTCAAAAATGCATAAACATTCGGGGCGCCTGGGTGGCTTAGTCGGTTAAGCGTCCGACTTTCGCTTAGGTCATGATCTCACGGTTCGTGGGTTCGAGCCCTGCGTCGGGCTCTGTGCTGACTGCCAGCTCAGAGCCTGGAGCCTGTTTCAGAGTCTGTGACTCCCTCTCTCTCTGACCCTCCCCTGCTCACGCTGTCTCTCTGTCTCTCTCTCTCTCCTAGAAATAAATAAACATTCAAAAATTAAAAAAATAAAATAAAATGTGCAATGTTAGTGATTGGACTCTACATCCAACTAATGGAATACTAAAATGTCATTTTAAATCACCTTGCAGATTGATATTTAATCACTCAAAATTATTGACAAGCAAAACAAAACTATATAGTTAAATAGCAAAATAGTAAATACAATATGATGTTAATTTATAAGATAAGTGGATAGGTAACAAGAGTGATGTATATCAAAGTGTTAATAGATTTACCTGGGGTCTTTTATCTCCTTCTTATGCCATTTTATTTCCTTTCCTATTTTTATAAAGAAAATGTTTAACTTAAATTAATAGAAACATGCTTTTTTCCACTTGATTTTTGAAGTGTAATTATGACACTGTGATTAAGTTCTTTTCTTCTAACTGTAAGAACTATTTGCAAATTCATTGTTGGGTACTTCTCAAGCCAGATATATGTTTCCTAAATCTGACATGAAAGCAGTCATTTCCTGTCTTGGCTTTCTACCAAAAACCTTCACTGATCAGGAGAAGGGAGAGTCAAGCACATTTGCAGAATCAAAATTTGACGTTTAAAAGTGAGATTTAATCCATGTGAATGCATAAGCGTCCAAAAATGACAAAGGAAACAACCAACTTCATGATATGTAAATATATAATTTTGGAAATACTAAATAAAAGAATCGAAGATCTTGATTCCTCATAATACTATGGAAAATAGGAGTTATAAAGAAAAAACAGCAATGACATAATATAGGTCTTAATGTATTAAAAACACAGCACCACCCTACAAGGACAGAAATTAATTGGTGGGGGCAAAACACATATCTCTCAGATCTTATTCCATAGCCATGAAATGTAAAGAATGATTGCACCTAACTGAAGGCCCCATAAGCTGTGAAAATCATTTGAATAGGAAATGGGCACATATAAAATTCACCAAGCATTTATATAAGCCTTTGTGTCCCCAAATTGTAATTCAGCATGTGTTATTAAAAGATGTAGAAACAAATTTATGCTTGACAGAACATTTGAAGTAAAATTCTACAGCACCTACAGCACCATGTTGGAAAAAAAAAGGAAAGTCTTTAATTTCTAGCAAAATAATATCTATTAACTGTAGATATTCAGCAAGCCACATAGCCTCTTAAAATGTCAATTTTTATGAAGACACACAAATAGCATACTCATAAACATTCATAGTCTTGCAAATATTATACTCTGACAGTCATGTTCCTTCATTCAACAAATATTCATTGTGTTTTTATCATGTGCTCGATATTATTCTAAGCACTGGGGAAACAACCTTAAACAAGACAAACTTTTTGTCTTCATGGAATTTTATGCTACTTAAAGGCATACATCATTAAATGAAGAATAATCATACTTTATCTATTGAAATATAAGAAAGCGTATATATTATATCTAATAACTGTATAGTATATGGATTTTAAAAATATGAATGTGACCACTCAGAAACTTTTATCTTAATTCTAATTGTGCATATCTTGGAACACTCTTCAGATTATATGAAAAATCAAGCAAGCACTGTCAGCTTGCATGATTTTATAATTGGCATTTCCTTAAACATTGAATTAACATGTTACATGTAACACAACTAGTGTGGGAAGCTTTTAAATGGTGTACATAAAACATTCACGGTGGTGCAGAAACAAGAAGCACTTTTCAGATCTTTCTCCAATAGGGAACACGTTTCTGGACAAATA
Organism: Crocuta crocuta; assembly: GCF_008692635.1. Taxonomy (NCBI): domain Eukaryota; kingdom Metazoa; phylum Chordata; class Mammalia; order Carnivora; family Hyaenidae; genus Crocuta; species Crocuta crocuta. The sequence continues at coordinate 14,799,979 of NW_027551568.1, read as the reverse complement.
AAACTTTTACATTACAAAAGCTATTTCTAAAGTGGTTTTAGCATTTATATTCCTACAGACAAAGTGTGAGAATTGCAATGGAGTCACCTACTCTCAATATTTGTTGTTACTATTGGTACATATGTGCTGCTGTCTTGTTGTTTTGTTTTTAATAATGCCATTTTCCAGATTACACTGATTACAAACATATTTTCAGGTGTCAGTTGGCTGTCCCTACAGATTTCTTTGTGGAGCATCCAACTTTTTGTTCATTTTTCTTTGGTTTGTCTTTTTATTAATAAGTTATAGAAGTTACGTATGTTTCATGGATAATGGTGCTTGGTCAAATATATATACTTTTTAATTTCTCTTTTATTTTAGTATAGTTGGCACACATGTTACATTAGTTTTAAGGATAAAACATAGTGATTCAACTTTTCTAAATGTTATGCTATGCTCACTACAACTGTGCCTTTATTCCTGTGACTTTTTCATTTTATAACTGCATCTCTCATTCCTGTTACAATTTTGCCCATCCATCAACTCCTTCCTCTCCAGCAACCATCAGCTATTCTCTGTATTTATAGGTCTGATTCCGTTTTCCATTTTTTATTTATTTCCTTTGGTTTTTAGATTCCACATATGAGTGAAATCATATGGTATTTGTCTTTCTCAGTCTCACTTATTTCACTTAGTATTGTCACAAATTGCACCATCTCATCCTTTTTTATGGCTACATAGTATGACATCCTGTGTGTGTGTGTGTGTGTGTGTGTGTGAGTGTACAACTTCCTTATCCGTTCGTCTATAAATGGACATTCAAGTCGCTTCCATATCTTGGCTATTGTAAATAAGGCTGTAATAAACATAAGGTGCTTATATAATTCCAAATTAGCATTTTCATTTTCTTTTCCTAAATACCCAGTAATGGTATTATTAGATCATATGGTATTTCCATTTTCAATGTTTTGGCAATCTCCATACTGTTTTCCACAGTGGCTGCACCAGTTTGCATTCTCACCAACAATGCACGAGGATCGCCTTTTCTCCAAATTCTCACCAATACTGGTTACTTCTCCAAATATTTTCTCTCTATCCATGACATTCCTGTTGTTTTTCTTAATGGTATCTATTTTTTAGGAAAAAAAATTTAAATTTTTGACAAAGTCTAAATTTGTCAATTCATTCTTTCATAATAATTGTGTCTCTGGCCTAAGAAACATTTACATAGACTCAAATCATAAAGAAATTCTAATGTTTTCCTCCAAGAGGTTTAAGGTTTTAGCCTTTATTTCAGATGTATGATGCATCTTGAGTTAGTTTTCATATATGTTACAATGTACAGGTAAAGATATAGCATTCTTTTCTTCCAGTATAATTACATTGGTAGCTTTTTAGAAAATCAAAAGGCTGAGTGAGCATGGCTCTCTTGCTGGGCTCTGTTCTGTTCTACTGATCTTATGCTGATCTTACACCAGCAAGGAATGTGACTTGATTTCTTGATTATGTGGCTTTATTGCAACTCTCAAAGACATGTAGTATAAGTTTTTTTACAAGATTGCTTTGGATATTCTAAATACTTTGCATTTTCAAATGGAGTTCTAGAATCAGTTTGTCAATTTCTAAAATATAATTGGTATTGTATTCAATCTAAAAGTCAATTTGTGGAGAATTGACTTTCCAACCGAACTAAGACTTTTAATCCATGACTTTTACTTTCTCAAGCTAATTGTAACATGTTAACATTCTATAGGAATATTAATTTTGTTTTTGAATGATATTAGTCATTCCTTGCCAGCCTCATATCAGGTTAATCCCCTCCATACATTAGAACATAGAGATCATTAAACACGTGGACTGAATCTTCACTCTTGATGTTCCATTCCAATTTTGACATGCCACACTGCTCTCAATTTCCTTACACCTATTTGCTCCACACATATATACTACCACCCTCGAAGGCATTAAAATTTGACACCTCTGCCCTATGTTTTGATTTCATAGAAGAACTCACCATTTCATAAAATTATTATACAGTTTCTACCTCCTTTCTCCACAATCTATGTATCATGCTACCCACCACTGTTTAGATTTGTAAAATCCTCCATATTCTTTAGGGTGAAACTGAAATATTCTTTCTTCGGTGCGCTCTTTCCAAAACAATTCAGACAAAATTAATCAAGAATTGTATTTGGTTCCTTGAGCTTTTTTTAATCTGTCAATTTATAATGTGGCATATTTTATGATAGCATGGTAACAATAGTCTATAACTGTCTAGGAAAACTTAGTATGGAAGAAATCTACATATATGTTTTTATATTTTAACATGATATATCATAAACTATTTCAAACATACAGAAATATAAAGAGAAGGATATAGTTAACACTCTGTACCAATGTTTCTCAACTAGATTTATGTTTTTACTCCCAGAGCAAAATGTTTGGCAACATTTTAGTTGCCATAACTGGGGGCATAGGGAGAGATTTCCTCCTGGAATCCAAAGGGTAGAGGCCAGAGAGGCTGCTACACATCTAACAATCTTAAAAAGCACAGGTCAGATCCCAAACAAACACTATTGCCCAGATTACCAACAATACAGGGCTTGAGAAACTCTCCTCTGTATTTACTATTCAAATATATCAGGTGTTAACACATTGCTACATTTGTTTCAATCCCCCTCATTTAAATAATAAAATGTTACAAATATATTTGAAGCATTCATTGACTTCTCTGATTTCATTCCCCACCTTCCCTCTTTAGAGATAAGTTCCTTAAAATCAATGTGCAAGGAACCCCACATATAGGTATATTGTATTCTATATGTAACAAAAACTATATCCTGTTTGTATACTTAACCATACTTAATACATCAGATATCATCACACTATCCAATATTCTATAATGTTACTTTTTTAAATCTATGATATCTTCTTAATATTTATCAATTTTTATATTCACATGCTGAGACCATTCAGTTTAATAGTTGCACAACCTCCATCTATTGTCTATGTCATTATTTATCATCCACTGGTATACTAGTGTTGTTCTAAATTATTCCTCATGCTAAATAGTGCTGTGATAAACTTTTTGTTATGTATTTCTCCTAATATATTATACTAGGTTGAATAGTGTCTCCCATTTTCCACCCAAAACCCCAGAATGTGACTGTGTTTAGAAGCAAGGCTTTTAGCAGATGCAAGCAAGTTAAGCAGAGATAATACTGGATTAGGATGGGCCCTAATGGAATAACCATATCATTATATAAAGAGGAGAATTCAGACACACAAACACAGGAAAGAAGAGCATGTGAAATAAAAGGCAAAGATTGGATTGAGGTATCTAAAAGCCAAGGAATTCCAAAGATTGCCCACTGGCATTAGAAGCCAGGAAAGAAGGCTAGAACATACTGTCCCTCAAAGTCTTCACAGGGAAGGGAACCTGCTGACCACTTGATTTCAAACCCCTGTCCTCCAGAACTGTGAAATAACACGTTTCTGTCATTTTCAGCTCCCCAGGTTTAGGAAACTACAACATGCAAGTATGTGAGGGTTTCTCTTAGTAATTAAAATGAGAATTAGAATCACTGGTTTCTAGGGCATGTGCATCTATGAATTAATTATTAGAGTTTATGAAGTTTTTTTCTTCATGCTTCTCTCCTACCTTAGTATCATCAGGCTTTATTTTTTGTAAATCTAATGACCATTTTCATTCACTTTTCTATTATTATAAGTGAGATTGTATACCTTTATATAATTTTTCATTCATTCAATTCTATTATTTTGTGAATTATCTATTTATATTATTTACCTTTTTCATGTCTGTGTGTGGCAGTAGTATTTGTCTTTAAAAAGAAAATAATGGGGCGCCTGGGTGGCTTAGTCGGTTGAGCGTCCGACTTTCGCTTAGGTCATGATCTCGCAGTTCGTGGGTTCGAGCCCAGCGTTGGGCTCTGTGCTGACTGCCAGCTCAGAGCCTGGAGCCTGTTTCAGTCTGTGACTCCCTCTCTCTCTGACCCTCCCCTGATCACGCTGTCTCTCTCTCTCTCTCTCCTAGAAATAAAAAAAAAAAGAAAATAATATGTAACACTATATAATGTTTTCTGGATATTAAATCTTTGTCCAGTATACATTGCAAATATCTTCTCAAAGCCTATAGCTTATCTTTTAAATTTGTGTGTATTATCTTTCCAGAAGTTATTTATTATATTTATCAGTCTTTTTTTGAGTTATTCTTCATCTTTGTTAAAAAATTTGTTCCACTACTACCATAAAGCTTTTCTACATGCTATTCTAAAAGTTTTATAATTTCATTCTAACACTTAATGCTTCTAATATATGTGAAATTTGGTTTTGCCTATGGTATGACACAGATCTACTTTTCCATAAAGAAAACCAATGTTCCTTCACCATTTAATAAGCAATATATCTGTATCTCACTTTGCTGTAATGTAACCTCTACCCTGTGTGTGTGTGTGTGTGGGGGGGGGTTAATCTATTCTGTTCCAGTGACCGATTTGTCTGTTATTATCACTAACTCATGTGGTCTTCATTAACATACTTTTAAAATACCTTTGATGTATGACAGAGCCAATTGCCCAGCCTTGTTATTCTTCAAATACATCTTAGATATTTTTAGCTTACTAGATATTCTTATGGCTCCATAGAACTTTAGGGTCAATGTGTCAAGTTCCACAATAAGTCTGAGAGGGATTCCAATTTATATTGCATTGATTTTACAAATTAATTTAGTGTTATCTAACATCTTTATAGCTTTGAGTCTTGTAATTCAGAAACACTAGATTCACTTTTTTTTAATTTAGGTTAATAAATTTTAAAATTTATCTGTAATAGTTTTGTGCTCGAATTTTTAGATTTACTTACATAGTTTATTGTCATTCTTGCTATTCTGTGTCATCATTATTCTTCTTTTCATTGGCTGTTAGTGGTAAATGAGAAAACTCTGATTGGACACTTGCTTGTCACCAGAATTCTTACTGTCATGTTATTATTTTTAATAATGTAAAGATATTTTTGGAGTTTTTTAATAAATTAAATCCTATTTCATGAAAACAACTGGTAATTTTAGCTCTCCTTTTTCCAGTTATAAAAACTTTTGCATTGTCTTGGAGGTTCTGATGAATATTCAGTACTAAGAATGATAATGAGCACAATTGCTTTCTGCATAATTTTAATAGGACCACTTTCAAAATGTCATATTCAAGCATGGTATTTCTAAAGGTGCAGCAAATGCCTTTAACAAGGCAAGGACAATTCCTTTTATTTTATTTCATTTGCTAAATGTTTCATAATGAATGAGTGATGAACTTTATAAAATTTTTCAAAATAATGGACAATCAATGAGCAATCACACAGACCATACCCAATAATTTATAAATACTATTACTAACAGGTGACACGTTGTACCTCATTATAAAAAGTATGTTGCTGACATTTATTTACTTAATCTTTTTCACATTAATCTTTGTGTTTGTTCAAATGTGACATTAAACATGTGTCACCAATTTTAAACTTAATACAGTACATAAAGTGTTTATAAGAACTGTATGTGTTTCTGAGTGTTTATGTCCTTAATCAAAGTATTTTATGCTCTTTTGAGCAGATATTTATTTAATCAAGGGTTTAAATGTTTTAGGAAGTGTAAAATGGCTGAACCATATGTAAGATTTCAGAGTGCCCTGGGAGGAGAGGGAATGGAACAGCAGAGGAGAGATGGGATGGATTAGGAATCCAGATGAAACTCTGTAGCCTGAAAACTGGCAGAAAACTCATGAGAGGAAGACTGTACAGAAAATACCACATGACATGGACATTGCAATGTAATATATGAAAGACACTGAGGATCGGAAGTGAACATTTAAACTGCATGCAATAATATTGTATTTACTTATTTATTTACTTATTCATTCATTCATTCATTCATTTATTTTAGGTAGACTCTATGCCCAGTGTGGAACCCAGCCTGGAGCCTGAACTCACAACCCTGAGATCAAGAGTCAGATGCTTAACCAATTGAGCCACCCAGGCACCCCATAATAATATTTTTATTAACAGCTCTTAAGATTGAGTAGAACAGCATAACGTACACTGAGTGGAGCTAATCACCTTAAATTACATGTCAAGCACTGGAATGTGTAACTAAGCATTGCCTGGAGTTCCTCACTTTCCTTGTGAAACATTCTAGTTCCAAGAAGTTTGTACCTATACTCATAGTCCTGAGAAAACCAAATTCAGCACAGTCACATGATAACACGAGTAGTACAAAGGCAGTGAGAGTGAATGAAGGAACACAAATATCATTTTGCCTTTCACAGACCCTGGAAGGACTCCTGTTTTGGAAGGATTGGGAAAATCTTGTTACTATTTACATCATTGTCTCTCCGTCTCACGCATCTCTTTCATTTCTCTTCCTGTGACTTGCTGTCTCTGATTATGCATCTCTCTGTCTCTGTTTCCAGCTCTCTCTCCTGTATAGGAATAAATTATAGAAATTTCCAAGACTTATCTTTCTTAAGAAATAAACCTAACAATAACAAAAGGTATGTTTCAAAAACTACACGTTGCCTAAGCTAATGAAAATAAATAAAATATTCAAATGTAGTTGTGTTGACCATAGAAAAAGAAGAAATCAAGTCTTCTTAATTAAGAAATAAATATAAGTTGAACAAACAATAAACTCATTCACTTCATTCAAATCATTTATACAGCAATGATCTCAATAGTAATGATTCAAAAATAGCCTCTCATTTGTTGAAATTTTACTCTAAGAATTAAAATCTAATTTAAAATGAAATAAGTTTAGATTACATCATTGTATTATAATTCAGCATTGAATTGCTGCTAAAGAAAAAGTACTCAAATATATGGAAATATAATTTTATTCACTGTATAATTAGTAGTTACAAGTAATAGAGAATTTTTTGCAATATTCTAAGATTAAAATCTAAGAAATTAAGTATAACTACTCAAGAAATCACATTTTCCTATATTTGTGATTTTTAATTCCATGTTCGACACTTGTGGGTAGGAAGACTTATTCACTTAAAATAAAACAAAACAAAAACAAAACAAGAAAACAATAAAAAAAAAAACCCATAGCATTTTCCAAAGCCAACTATGTGTAAGCATATGGAGATGACCAGCATGAGGGAAGGTTTCTTTGGTTCCACACGCGCCTGGCACTTCTACTTGCATGATTTCATTCAATCCACACAACATCACTGGATATTGACTGTGATTATTATATTTTGAAAATAACAATAAAAATTTACATTAGATTAAACACCTTGATGAAGTTCCTAACGCTTACCTTTGAGAGGCACCTGGGTGGCTAAGTCAGTTAAGCAACTCTTGATTTGAGCTAAGGTCATGATCTCGCTGTTGGTGAGTTCTAGTCCTGTTTGGCTCCTCACTGACACTGCAGAGCCTCCTTGGGATTCTCTTTCTCCCTCTCCCTATGCCCCTCCCCCATTTGCACATGAGTGCTCTCTCTCAAACAAATAAATAAACTTTAAAAAAATAAAAGCTTGCTTTTGAATCCCATCTTATTGGATTCCAACTTTCCAGCTTTTTCCTTTGTACATGATTGGGACACTCTGGCAATCAAGTTTCTTATACAAATGTCAATTATTCATCCAATACAAAGCCCTAAGATATAATTCTGAAATTGAAGATGTTAGCAGGCAGAATAAGAGGAGCTCCTGGGACTTAGAGTCTACAATATTTACCCACTGTAGCTATCTCATATTTCATTCACAAACAATTTTGGTTGTACAAGAAAACCTGAGCTTGAGTGGTAGAAGAATATGACAGGTAATAAAGGAGCTGTAGTTATGAGGATTGATGCCATGTCAGATACTCCCAACTAAACTTATTGAGGAAAAACTATGAACCAGGCACACTGCTAGGCCTTGAAATGCATTCCCTCATTTAATCACGTGAGACATAAACCTTGGAATAGAGAAATTAAATAATTAGGGTCATCTGGGCGGCTCAGTTGGTAAGCCTCCGGCTTTAGCTCAAGTCATGATTTCGCAGTTTACAGCACAAGCCTTAGGGCTCTGTGCTGACAGCTCGGAGCCTGGAGCCTGCTTTGGATTCTATATCTCCTTCTCTCTCTTCCCCTCCTCTGCTCTCTCTCTCTCTCTCTTTCTCTCTCAAAAATAAATAAACATTAAAAATTCTTTTTAAATAATTTTTTTCAAGGATGAATAGCTGCCAAGGCATGAAGTTAACCCCTCAGTCAATGTTGTTGTAGATACCATATAACAACCATTTCAGATGAAACAAAATTTCGGATGGAAGATCATATCTCTGTGATACATATATATACACACTCACACATATTTTAATATTAAAACAATTCTCAATTATATATATATTAGTTTTCAATCCATAGTTCCTATTTTCCTACAATTTTCAGGTAATAATATCTCTTACATGATGATAACATAAATATATATTCACTTTCTATAACTTAGAATAGTTTATTTCAAAATCTATAAATCATCCTCTAGTTGAAGTTATTTTCTATCTACTCATGAAACACATAAAGGTGTTGAGTGAAAAAAAAAAAGATGTATCTGAGGGTTCGACTACTAGAGAGCAAAGCAGGCACAATAATAGCAATATTTCCTTTATTTATTAAAAAAGGGTATAACAATGAATTCACAAACTCTTGAGACAGAACATACTTCATAATGGCCTGAGCAGAATTTATTGCCAAATCATTTTTATTATTTAAGCAGATAGTAATTTTTTTTGTAAATATGCTTAGGATTTAGAAAAAGATGAAAAGCGATCACAAAAAAATGTAAGATACATACATTTGTCAGGAAAAAAGGAAAAATGTAAGAATTTTGAAAAAGAAAGAAGAAAGAAAGAAAACCGGGCCAGTTCTTTGAAAATAAATAACTCCATAAAATGGAAGTGGAAGGGAATTTAAGAAAGAAAAAAAATGCATATTGAAAATGAGGATTATATGAGAAAAACAAATATAAGAGACAAGGACTACGTTTGTATGGGATAATACTTTGCAAAACTATTTGTGTTTCAGAAATTTTTACAGAATGAACACTTTTTTTTTGAAAAGGAAAATATAGGTATTAATGCTGAGTCTAAAAGAGATTTAACAACCTGAATTAACAAAACTGATAATGCAAAAATTATCAAGAAAATTCAAAACACTGTAGACCATGGAAATTAACAGGTGAGATATTTTAAATTTTCACTTGAAAAGTTTAATTTAGATATTCTACACACTATAATAATTATATATTATAGAATATTGCATAATTTACTTTATGTAGCACATTTATAGCTGAAAAAGGAAATACTAAAGATGGAAATCTAAGATATAATATATAGACATAAATGAAAATTAAACATGAAATACTAAAAAATTGATTTCTACATGATATTTCAAAAAAGACCTACCTAGAAAAAAGACCTTCAATCTTCCTGTATTGACAGGAAGAGTCTGATGAATTATACTAACATGTTAGTAAGAACACAACAAGAATGTCATAAATTATAAGGTCTTCCTAATGACAGCTTCTACAAAACTGACAAAAAGAAAAACAAATGTCTTAACTTGAAAAAGCAAAAATCAAGATTTTACTTGCTGATTAAAAACAGCAGATGTCACAATTAAAGGTAGGAACAAAATTGTCATTACAATTCTTTCTTTCTTTTTTTTTCTGGTGACTTTGGACAAATGCAAGAAAATAATAAACAGATGTCAGAAAAGGAATTATCATTTTTAACATTTATGGTAGTATTTCATATAAAGACTATTAAAGACAATAAAAATGAAGGAGCATTTAGTAAAATGACTTGATATAAGGAAAATATATTATGCAGGCATCTACATAATATTGATCTAAAATAGCTTTCATAAAGGTTGTGAGAAAAAACATGTTTGGGGGCTTGACTACTGGAGACCTCAACACTTTTTCCACCAAAAATTATTTGCTAAAAATAACTTTAACCAAATTGGAAATTGATTATTACAATTTATTGAGCATCCACTTTGTGTCCAGCACTGCCTTATGTATTTTGAATATCTTATGTAATTCAACAGTTATTCCCATTTTTTAAAAAAGGAAAATGAGACCCAGAGACATTAACTAATCTGTCCAAGTCCCTGCCCCTAGAAATTTGAAGACCCAGGATTTGAACCCAGTTTTGTCTGATTCCAAAGTCTATTTTTTAAATATATCAGAAAGCAATATGAAACCACATAGTATTAAAATACGATGTTATGGACTGAATTTTGTTCCCCTCAAATTCATGTGTTAAAATACCAACCCTCTAGTACCATAGATATGACTCGATTCAGAGACAGGGTCTTTAAAAAGCAAATTAAATTAAAATAAGGGAACTAGGATGGGCCATAATTCAATATCACAGGTGTTCTTACATAAAGAAGAGATNAATAAAAAATAAAAAAAAAAAAAAAAAGAAGAGATTAGGACACAGATAAAATAGAGGTAAGACCAAATGAGGATACCTGGAGAAGACAGCCATCTATAAGGCAAGGACAGATGCCTCCAAAGAAGCCAATGCAGCAGACACTTTGATCTCCAGCCTCTAGAACTGTGAGGAAATACAGTTTTGTTGTTTAAGCCACCAAGTCTGTTTTACTTTGTTATGGCAGCCTTTAGCAAAGTAATACATATGGTCCAGGGTTATTATAATTGAACTAGTTTGACAATTGTAGATAATCCATGAAATAAATGAGTTGCAAACAATGATTCCTGAAACAGATCAGAAAAAATAATCATTATAAATGGGCTTCTTATTTTGGAATAAAAATCAAATTTGGGCTCCAACTGAAAGTATGTAACAATCAACAATCTTGTTGATTGAAGAGTCCAAATATTGGGAAAGGCAACTATTTTTTAACTTCCAAGTGCCTAAAATTTTAATTATTAAGGCATTGCAAGAAAGAATTAATCAATTTTATTATATAAAAAATAAAACAACTGTCATAAGCCAACACAAACTGCATGAACCAGTGATATTATACATGGCTAATGTCACAAATATACAAAGAACTGACGCCAAGGATTAAGATCATCTCCAATATTCAAAAGAGAGTGGTTTGCAAATATGACCTCAAAAACATGTTTTGAAATTAATTTAAAGACTTTAGAAAAGATTTTGTAAATAAATGAAAAAATGAGATAGACCACATAAAAAGCTATTGTCCTTATTAAGAGCAACTGGAAATTATTGTTTCGTGATACTGGTATCTATATCCCTATTCATGCCTACATCGAAGGACATATGTGCCTATGTACTTATGTACTAGACTGTGATTTCTTAATCAGTTCCTAAGTGGTTGGCAGCTGTAGAAGTCTGAGAAACACTGCCTTGTACTGGCGAGAGTGTGGTGAGGTACAACACCTTGGAGCCATTCATTGCCGTACAGCCTGACTGGATGCTAGTTTAACATTGTATGTAAAATAGCATTGGAAATGTTCATACCATTGGCCCGCTAACAAGATTGTTTCCATAAGAATTAGTTAAATACATGATCAAAGATTTATATAAGAGGGTACCTGTCATTGCTGTGCTCCAAATTCAATGCCTCTTCATTGCTTCCAGAATGTAGGCTTGTCCCCTGTGTCCTTACATTGGCTTTAAAGGCTCATGCAATTTGAGTTTATTAGAATTTGCCTCTTCGATTTTTCATTTCCCTCTTATTCTCTCAGCTTCAACCAATCACAATGCCCTCCGTACTTTTCTTCAAACACACTTGACACGTATCCACTTCAGGCCTTCGCTTAGGAGGTTCCCTATGGCTTGAAAATTATCTCTGTGTGGGAATGGCTTACCTTCTCTTTTCTCCAGTGGCTATCCTTAGCAACCTATTAAAAAATTCAGCACAGGGTGCGTGGGTGGTTCAGCGGGTAAACAGCCTATTCTTGGCTTCAGTTCAGGTCACCATCTCACGGTTCATGAGTTTGAGTCCCACATCTAGCTTTGCGCTCACAGTGTGGAACCTGCTTCAGATCCTCTGTCTCCTCTCTGCCCTTCCTCCATTCATACTCTCTCTTCCTCTCTCTCTAAATCTCTCTCTCTCGAAAATAAATAAAAGCTAAAAAATTAAAATAAACAAACAAATAAATAATGTAGCACAAAATCCAATACTGCTGAATCCACTTATCCTTGTACTAATTTTGTTCTATAATACTTCCCCCCTACTAACTTACTATAAAATTTAACTATTATTATATTTATTCCTTATTTTATCTCTCCATTCTCCCCTTATCCACCACTTTCTAAAATATGTTTTCCACAGGGAGATAGTTAAGTAAAATTTAGAGATGTATATTATTGATAGAACAAGATACGTTTTATGCAAAGTAATGATCAGTAAAGATATAAAGTAATAATAAAAAGAAGAAATATGCATAAAAGACAGGAAATAAAAATATTAGCAGTGGTTCTCTAGGGATTGGGATTCATTAGTGTTATAGTTTGTTTTGTTTTTATCCCATATATTTTTCTTCAGTTTCTACAATTACTAAAATAGATATATAAGGCTAGCATTTAAAAATATATATTGATTTATTTTTTAAATTGGGGTTTTTGTGAATATATTAAGAAAATGTACTCCATAATTTTTATTTTATTTTTATTTTTTTGGGTTCATTTGTTTATTTTGAGAGAAAGAGAGAATGAGAGACAAAACAAGCATAGGGAGGGGAGACTGAGAGAGAGAGTTCCAAGCAGTCTTCCCGCTGACAGTGGCAGAGCCTGAGACGGGACTTGAACTCACAAACTATGAGATCATGACCTGAGCTGAAACCAAGAGTCAGCCGCGTAACCAACTGAGCCACCTAGGCACCCATGTACTCCATAATCTTTAGCTAAATATAGATATAGAACATTTATTTGATACAATGTAAAACTCATTCTTTGTTTTAACTTTTGTCAAATATGATGATCAAAATATTTTATAATATCTATTATAAATAAATACTAATAAGACTGATGACTATTGGGAAAAATAATTAAAAATTACTATTATTTTCAATAAAAATGTCTAAATACCAAAAAATAAACAAATATAAGATACTCAATTTGAATATTTTCACAACTAGTGATGTTTTATTAAGATCACATGACACATAGGGGCACCTGGGTGGCTCAGTTGTTAAGCGTCCGACTTCAGCTCAGGTCATCATCTCACAGTTCGTGAGTTTGAGCCCGTCATCAGAGTCTATATTGACAGCTCAGAGCCTGGAGACTGCTTTGGATTCTGTGTCTCTATTTCGGTCCCTCCCTGGCTTGCACTCTCTCTCTCTCTCTCTCTCTCTCTCAAAAATAATAAATAAACATTAACAAAATTTTTAAAAAGTCTCATGACACAAAATATAAATGTTAAAAATTACTACCTTTCCTGCACAGCACTTCTTATAAGATAAAAAACATAGTGAAGAAAGATATCTTCTTCACTATGGAAACTAAAAACATAAGTGAATTTGGCAATCACGGTGTTGCATTTATATGAAAAAATAAAGAGTATTCTACCAGAGCTATAAAAATTTCAAAAACAATAAACGTAGATAAATTCAATCTACTTTGATGGAAGAAATGTTCTTAAAAACAGATTATTTATTCTCAAAATATTTTATAAATTTAAATGACTCAGAATTTTACAGCATGGTGGTAAAAGCTATATTTCTTATTGCTTTCGAAAATGAGTTCAAATCTCTCTCTAACATATGTGAGCTTTGTAACTTCAGATATCAGTAAAATGTGCATTTACTACTATTTATTTCCAAATCTTGTAGAAATAAATGACATAATGAAAGCAAAGTACTTAGCACAAGGCCTGGGTCATGGTGAGTACTTAATCAATATGAACCCTGATTACAAAATTTCATTTGCCTTATGTTGTTTTTATTTTTGTTTACATTTATAACTTGATAAAATTAAACAATATATCACTTAGAAAATATACAACAAGAAAAACTAGAAAGTCATTTACATTAAAATAAGGAGTCACATGAGGAATAAGCTATTAGACATATTGTGAAAATGCATTAATAAAATCGCTATATCACTATATCAATCACTTATTCATGTATTCACTTGTTCAATAATTATGACTTAGTATATTCCGAGAATTGTGTTTGATGCTGGAGATTCAAATATCGTGCTGAAACTCACAAAATATTGGGAAAGACAGATTAGAAAATAATCAATTGTAATACAATTTGAAGAATGGTAATCACAGTGATAATGACAGGGATTCCATGACTTTTAAAATGTGTCTATATACATTTTGAATCCTAATACAAGGCATCAAAATGGCCTACAAAAACTGAAGCAAGAGAATATGGGGAGAAACTCACTTTCTATATTAGGAGTGTACAAAACACTTGTATTTACCAAATAAAGCATATTAATAACCTCCCATCTAAATTTTGTCAAGCCATTGACCTGGCAGTTTGCCTAATGCTTCTGACTTAGAGAAAGAGGTCAGAGAAAGATGCCTGGTGAGATGGCCTAACAGAGAGCTGTAGGGCCATCCCTCAAATTTCTGGCATTCTAAGAATGGATTAATCATGTGTCATAGAGAGAAGATGAAAATGTGAACCACACTCCTGCTGGGAAAGGAACATGGGCCAAGAACACAAAAATCAGGGCACTGTCAGGTGGAACTGCCACCTGAGGCTCAGGAGTAGGTAGAGCTTACTCATCTAGGAGGCAAGGGACCAAGAATGGCTAAGGGAATTGGCCGCTACTTGTTGAAATTAAGACAAAATCACAGGGCTTATATTTTATCTCTTTGAGGCAGTAATTATGGCAACTGAGAAGGAATTGAAGTCTTTTTTCAAGTAAGGAGCCATTTTTTTTCTCTCTCTCTCTCTCTGGGAGTGCTGTGTTCAGGAGATGAGACGATGTTCCTCTCTCCACACTTCTTATGCATTTGGGGCCCTAGACTGCGGAACTGAGGATAGCAAAGAGCTTTCAATCCGACATGGGGAGCAAGCTGAATATTAGAATTCAAAACAAAAATGGACCATTATATCACAAGTGGGATTTGAAATTTAAAACACAATATTGTTTAC
Source organism: Crocuta crocuta (assembly GCF_008692635.1). Lineage (NCBI taxonomy): Eukaryota > Metazoa > Chordata > Mammalia > Carnivora > Hyaenidae > Crocuta > Crocuta crocuta. The sequence continues at coordinate 14,784,893 of NW_027551568.1, read as the reverse complement.
ATTAGCACCCCCCACAAAATGAAATACTTAGGTATAAATCTAACAAAACATGGACAAGATATCTCTAAGGAAAACTATATAACTCTGATGGACAAAATCAAAGAATTAAATAAATGGAGAAATATTTCATGTTCATGGATAAAAGACTCAAAACTGCAAAAATGTCAGTTCTTTCCAGCTTTATCTGTAGATTCAGTGTAATCTCAATCTAAATCTCAGCAAGTTGTTTTATGGATATTGACAAACTGATTTTAAAGCTTTAATGGAGGGGGAAAAGATCCAGAATAATTAATATCATACTGGGAAAGAACAAAGTTAAGAGGACTGACACTACTCCGTTTCAAGACTAAACTATACAGCTGCAGTAAACAAGACAATGTAGTATTGGTGAAAGAACAGACAATAAATCAATAGAACAGAATCGAGTACCCAGAAATAGAACCACATAAATAGAGTCAACCCATCTTTGAAAAGGAGCAAAGGTGATACAATGCAACCAAGATAATATTTTCAACAAATGGTATTGGAATAAGTGGATATCCAGGAGCAAAAGTTAATAATAATTTTAGACACAGACCTTACACACATCACAAACATTAACTAAAAATGGATCACAAGCAAAAATGAAAATGCAAAGCTATAAAAGTTGTAAAAGATAAAACAGGAGAATGTCATGGTGACTTTGGGTATGGCAATGACTTTTTTTTGATACAACACTAAAGGCACAAGCCAAAAAAGACATAATAAGCAAGATTTCATTAAAAACACTTATGCTCTGTGAAATGCACTATTAATAAAATTTGAAGAAAATTTACAGACTGGGAGAAAATACTTTCAAAATGTGTATCTGCTAAAAGACTGTTATCCAAAATATCTGAAGAACTCTTAAAACTGGACAAGAAGAAAATAACTCAATTAAAAATAGGTCAATGATCTTAACAGACACCTCAGCATAAAAATATACAAATGGCATATTAACATATGACAAGATGTTTCCCCTCATATGTTATTAGGGAAATGCAAACTAAAACAGTAAGATAACACTACACACCAATCAGAATGGCAAGATCTAGAACACTGACAGCAAATGCTGGTGAGGATGCAGAACAACAAGAACTTCATTGCTGGTGGGAATGCAATATGGTGCACTCACATTGGATGACACATTGATGATTTCTCTTAAAACTCACTATATCCTTACCATATAAACCAAAAATTGGATTTCTTGGTATTTGCCCAAAGGAATTGAAAACCCATGTCCAGAGACTCTTAAATATAGAGAGCAAACTGAGGGTGGATGAAGGGTGGTGGGGGAGAGGGAAAATGAGTGATGGGCATTGAGGAGGGTTCTTGTTGGGATAAGCACTGGGTGTTATATGTAAGCCAATTTGACAATAAATGATATTTAAAAACTAGAGCTACCATATAAAAAAAAGAAAACTTACATCCACATAAAAACTTTTACATGAATGTTTATAGCAGCTTGAAAGCTGGAAGCAACCAAGATATCCATCAGTAGGGAAGGGATAAATAAGCTGTGATACATCCAGACAATAGTATATTATTCAGCACTGAAGAGACATGAGCTATCAAACCATGAAAAACATGGGGGAATCTTACATGAATATCAAAGTGAAAGAGGCCAATCTGACAAGGCTACATACATCATTATAGTATTATTCCAACTATGACATTCTGGGATAAAACAAAACTATAGAGACAGTAAAAAGATCAGTGTTGGCCATGGTTTAGGGGAGGAGCAGGATGAATAGGTGGAGCATAGGGGATTCTCATGGCAGGGAAAATTTCTGTACGATGCCATAATGTTGAATACATGTCATTATACATTTGTCCAGGTCCGTAGAATATGCAACACCAAGAACAAACTCCAATGTAATCTGCAGATTTAGGATTATTATGATGTATCACTGTTGTTATAAACGATAAACCTAATGTACCAAGAAGAAGTAAGAAATGTTGATAATGATGGAGCAGGCTCCCTGTGTGGACATAAGGAATATAGGGGAAATCTCTGTACCTTCCCTTCAATTTTGTAGTAAACTACTCTAAAAAAATTAAGTTTTAATTTTTAAAAATGACCAAAAAGCTAAGAACAGGCTTGCACTTTGCTTAACCAAACAATTTTTCTTCAGGTAAGGAGTGATCAACATAATGTAGCTTAAAGCAATGATTAGAAGAAATTAAAATTTTATGTTTATACCCAAAATTTAATTCAAACATAGAATAAAGTCAGGTTATTTAAAAATTGATAAGAAAAAAAATCTCAGAATAAGTAAAAGTATTTCCTAGCTTAAACAATAGACAATATCAGAAATGAATAACTAAGAATGGTTTATCTCATTAATTTTCAACTAGGAGCTACTCTATGTCTTCAGGGACCATAACAATGTCTGCAGGAACTTTTGCTTGTCACAAATGGAGGGAGGGTCTACTGGTATGTTGTAGGTAGAAGCCAAGGCTTCTACTAAACATCCTACAATGAACAGGATAGTCCCCAATAACAAAGAACCAATTGGGCCTAAATGTCAGTAATTCCCAGGTAGAGAAACCTTGATTTAACTCCTACCAATCTGTGCTTCTCGGGAATCACCAATTGTTGAGGGGAGTTGAAAGCACATTATTCCTCACCTGTGCAAAACTTTCGATTTTGGAATAGGGGCATTTGTTGAAATAAGCCAAACTAAAACTGTTGGCTAAGATCCCATGCTTAGGCATTTGTTTCTTCTTGATTTTATCTGGATAAAAGAATATTGGAAGATCTCTGGTTGTCAGGGATCTCTCTTAATTTAACTGAGTTAGGTGCCTTCCAAGAGGTCACACAGATTCCATTTCTCATGCTCCTCTAACGTACTCTGTGATTTTAGCAGGCTTTCTCAAGACTCCTATTTCCAAATCTGTAAAAAAAAAAAAAAAGGCATTGATTTAAGAATAAGGGTTTTAGAGCTTTGACATTTTCTGTTTGCTTCCCACACACACTGGTTTGTGCCTTCTCATTCCATGACAGATCCCCAGGTTTCAACTTGCATCCTTTGTCATATTGACAAAGGAAAAGTGTGAAGCACCTGACTCTTACTAAGACAAGCATGTCTCATGCCCCTGTGGAGTAGGCAGAGAAAAGGAGCATTCAATTACTCACATAATCCAGCTTTTAATTAAAATTCTTTCCACTGGCCTATTAGTGTCTTGGTAGAAAGGAAGGTATAAAGGACCGAAGAGCCATTTCTCTACCTTTCTTTATTTGCTATCTTCATAGTGCCTAAGCTGCAGAATGTAACTTTTAATAACAACTTTGGAAAAAGTCTTGAATGCTGCCTGGTATTCATTGACCTCAATGGTGAGAATCCCATTACTCCATTAACAGGACACATTATCATTTACATAGCACTACGTGTGTCCTAATGACAGACATTATTTTAGAGAGGGAGATTTTGTATAGAGTTTTATGGTAAATATTTTTGTATCTGCAATTAAGCAGAGTAATTATTTTTATCCTATTAGAAGACTATGAATTACCAGGTTATACCTTTGTCTTTAATATGCATTTTTCCATACTGAACTTACAAAATAACAAGATGATCTCCGCACTCCTGAAATACATGTGTACTATGTCTCCATATCTACCTATTGATTACATGGAGTCTGTATATAGATATATAATACATATATACTAATATAATACAAAATATAATATATAAATTACAAATGTTTAAGTTAAATCTTTTACCTTCTCATTCTTGTGCTCCCTCTTCTGTGTGGACAGAGGGCTATAAGGAACAGACTTACAGAATATTCTTTGCACTTACCCCCACTATAACACAGAAAATTTTACTATCAAAAATTACCCTGTAGAATAAAATTAAACAATATAGCAAGAATTTTTATAAACTTGAGAGAAAGGTGTTCTAGTGTTCTAAACGAAGATCATACAAATAATTTGAATGAATTCTGGGCTCCCCATCATATTAGTTTTTGTTTTTTAATTGTTTTCTGTTAGTAGCTTTATTGAGGTATAATTTCTAATCAATACGCTGCACATATTTGAAATGTACATACAGTTTCATATGTTTTAGCATATGTATACACAGGTAAAAACTTCCCCACAATCAAGATAACAGAGGAATCAATCATACCCTGGGGTTTCTCCAATGTGCCGTGTGAGCTCTGCTGTTGTGTCCTGGCCACTTTATCCTTCAGGCCAGTCATCTGCAGAGACTCGCCTTGCCTGTAGTGGCAGTGTTTGGTCCCTGGCCTGAATGTGTTGCATTTCAACTAGGCGTGCTCTGATCTGCTTTTGAAATGAGACTTGCCTCTATTGCCACTGGAACGGAGGCCTCGCAAAATTCCTAGGTTGGAAATGCACTATTGGCAGGGTTTGGGGCTAGTCTACTGGGGCAGGGAGTCCACAGCACTGTGACTGAGTTAAATGTGACAGGGAAGGGCTGTTCCACCAGAGTGTGTGATGGGTGTGAGGCTTTGTAAGCAAGTTGGGTAGGGAGTATTGACAATGCACTTGTTCCTATAGGTAGCTCTGCGATATGCTGAGGGGTCAGGGAGGGAAATAGCACCTGCTAGTTCCTTTGTTCCAGAGTAGTCTGTGAACTCTGGACATGCTCTCAAATGAGGAGCTTACCTCCCCACAGTGTACTTCAAGTGCTCTTTAAGATTACTGTTTCCATGCTGTATGTCTGTGGACTATTTTGACTGCCTTTTTTCCAAAATTGGCCCTAATGTCCTCTGAGCTTTCCCAGAGCCAGGCCCACTGACCTCTAAAACTCCAGGCTTTAAGCCCTGCTGGTTGCAAGAACTCACAAAATTTGGGCCCTTTCATTTTCCAAGCCAATTGCTATAGGGATGTGTTTTCCCTGTGTGCTAGTTTGTCCCTTGCTCTTCTCCAAAACCATGGCTCCCTCTCCACTGCACTGGCCACAATCCATTTCTCTCCCAAGCCATATTTCCACACATCCTACCTTCTTCAATGTGGCCTTTTCTTCTTTTCTCTACCTTTAGTAGTGGAGTTTGTTCTATCAATCTTAAGATCAATTTCTGCAGTATTTAGGATGATATGATAGTCACCTAGCTGTATGTCTGAGAGGAGGCAAGCCTAGAGTCCTATTACTCCATGGCCATGTTCCCTCCAAGCCTTCCAGATCATCCTGATGCTTCTGTTTATGTAAGTATGAGAGTCACTGATCTAGAGTTTGGCTCATTACACCATGAAACAAGTTAGTGAAGAAGAATTCCCTCAACTCTGAATATGCTCCTCTAGAAGTCAACAATATGATGGTTACAGTGATTTGCTTAACAAGGATTTGGAATAATCACTGTGCTTTAAATGTGAGATGCTCACATTCTTGCAAGGGATTTGAATAAATTGAGCTTTATTAGGATTGATGAAATGAGGATACTTACTTCCCTAAAGAACAAATTATGCCTGAACATGAAATAAATCAAAGGAAATTCTAGACTTGGAATCTGCAGATGCCATTAATTAGCAGATGAGTTACTTGGCATTCAGACTTAGTGAGAATCTTGACTTGGAGGAAATGGCACTTGGTATGCATTATTCTGCTCTTACGGAAAGCTGGAAGGCCCTTCAGGTCCCAACCACACATATGCAGAAGACAATACACTAAGTCTTTCATTCTCCTAAACATGAAACTCCACTCGAAAGACTTAAAATAATCTCAAGAAAACAGTGTATTGGACACTTTACATATAATTGGAAAGTAGGTATTTTTGATCCCAGGATGGGGGCTATTATTACAATAGATTAAGAAAATGAATAAACTAATGGAGATATTGAAATATAAGATTAGAAGACATATAATTTTTGAATAATATAATATTAGAATAGGATAATATTCTAAGAGAGGTTCTTTTAACAAGTAGGGAAACTCTCATTGAAATCATTTATACCCTATAGTCAAAACAATAGTATTAAAGCAATATAATTATATTATAAACCCAGCAAATGTGAGATACATATATGATTATGTATGATTATATAACATATGCAAAATATTGTAATTATCTTTCTATATGAGTATGTATTCCTTTATATATCCAGACCTATTTTTCCCAAAAGATATTAGAAAAAGTTCAGATCATGAAAATCTATATGCTTCATTTTAAATGGGGAAAAAATGAGTTCACAACGTATCCAAAAGCCCAACGAATTTTTCAACATATTAAATAGTTTAACTCTTTATTTAACAATCTACAAAATATCTTTTCATAAGATTAAGTACTTGAAACACCACTACCTATTTAATTTACACTATAAAAATGCTTTAATGAATATATTTGTAGTTACCATGTAACAATTATTTACAAAACTGGAAACAAATTACATTTTGCTCTATCATTCACCTATCCAACACATAGGCTTATGATTTACAGATGTTTATCTAAAGGCTTGGCCTTTCTAGGCTCCTTGGGTTCATTTACATTTGTGTAATGAATAACAATGTTGGGAAGATGACAGAAAACATGTCACCTTCTAGACAACTTGATCTGAAAACACAACCCTACTCATTATCCTACTCAGAGAAAAACTGAGACACAAATGTAGACTTACCACACCCTCCCATCTACTTAATGCTTGACTCACACATTTTTTACTCACCCACACAAGCATATCTCTAGAGTAGGGTTTAGATTTTAGAATCAGATGTTGAATTTTGTCCAAAATACTTCTACAAATCTCTGTATTTCACACATAAAATGTCAAAAAACAAAATATTCTCCCAGAGAAAGAGAACACAAATATATATCATATACATAAGTATGGTTTTGTATATGTGTATAATGTATGTATTATGGATGCATGTGTGCATGTATACATACATGCACTTATTTATGAATATATGTATATAAGCAGTAAAGATCATGGTTTCTATTTATAAATTATATGACAAGATAAATAGTTAATACATAGATGGTTTTATATTATCTCCACCAAGGAGTTCCTATAATATGCTAGACAAAATAGGAGTGAGTGAAAGTAATCCCCTCCAAAAGGTTGTAATTTAGTTAAGGGAGAGAACATGTAAAGAGATAAGATATCTGAGGTGAGTAATTAATTATCAAATATAGATATAAATACATAACGTAAGTCAATCAAAAGATTATGTAAGTTTTAACAAATGATGCTCTAAGTACAGTAATAGATGTATACACAGGGTATTATGGCATTGTAAGAGCACCCACGTGTTCCTTATACAATAACTGGAGGTGTTCAAAGGGTTCATGAAAGTTGTGTAAGGAAGAAAATGTATGACCAAAATGGAAAGAAGCATGTGAAGAAGACAACGAAAAGAAACCTTTCTAACAGAGCAGAATACAGAAAGAACACAGATGTAAGAGAATCAGGTAAATCGGAAAATGGAGGAAATACTATAAATCATAGTATATAAGGCAAAGAATGCAAAGTGATGAGATTGGAGAGGTAGAAGGGTGTCAGTTGATAGATGGTCTTGCATCTGTTTTAACAAGCTTTGACCATGCTCTGTAGGTAACAGGAAATCCTTGGAGAGAACATGACAAGTAGGGGAGATAGTGCAGTGACTTCCATGAAGAGTTGTGAAGTTTTGAACAAGGGTGATAGAAGGAGGGGTACTGTGTAAAGAGATAAATTGAAGAAACACTTAGGAGTAGAGTCATTAAAACAAGACGTGTGTGTGTGTGTGTGTGTGTGTGTGTGTGTGTGTGTGTGTGTGTGATGGAGAAAGGGAAGCAATAATGGGCTAAATTAAACCTTCCTGATTTCTAGGAGAATGTTGATAATATACGTTTGGGAAGAAAAGGATGACTTGATTTAAAATATATAATACTTAGTTTCAAATAAGAAATGTGTGAATGAGTCAAAGAAATGCCTACTGCCCAAACATCAAGTTTAGGAATTGAATTATTTAGTAATGTGAGACACAAGCCTGAGGAGCTCCTGTTGTTTCACTCACTTGAAGTATGACTATAGCTTCTTAGAGCCTTACTTAAATTTTCCCTTGTAAAATGAAGTACAATTTGCTGTGTTCTCATGAAGATCACCTGAGATAAATTCTACACAAGTGCTCTTTAAATTCTATGTCTTTCTAACAATAAAGACATATCCTCATCAAATTAACCATGGCTCTCACTGAGCTATCTGCCACATCAGCTTTTGTAGGTCCAGTTAGCCTACTGATGGATAGATATGACTTTTAGAATACTTTTAAAAGACAAGAATGTCTTCTAAGTTGGACATATTCCTTAGAAACTGAAAGAAGATAAACACAATGTAAAATGTTGGGAATGAAGATGGAACTTAACTGGGGAACCCACTTTGAGAATCCCAGGATAACCTGGAGGGTCAATATGTGTTCTACTTGCATGAAGACCTAGACCAATTGTGAAAAGTATTAAAAGGACACTGGAACTCGTGATTAAGTACTGAGATGTAGAACTTAAGATTCAGAAAAAAAGGACAGATACCAAAGCATATAGCACATAGTCAGAGATAGCAGATGCCATGAGTAAAGCTGATATTGATACAACACTTTTGGGATGCCTGGGTGGCTCAGCTGGTTGAGTGGCTGATTTCAGCTCAAGCCAGGCTCTGTGTTGACAGCCTGGAGCCTGGAGCCTGCTTCAGACTCTGTGTCTCCCTCTTTCTCTACCCCTCCCCTGCTGCCCCGCTCCATCTTTCTCTCTCAAAATAAATCAACATTTTAAAAAATTTTAATACAACACTTTCGTATGTGAGATACCGATGCAGTCCCTGAGTTGTTCCTGGAAAAACAATTTACCATTTTGAAAAAGAAAAACTGTTGAGTGTAAGCTGTCATTTATAGTTTTCTGACACTACCTGAGAAGAAAACAACTCAAATTTCTTAAGAAGAGTCTATGCACCACAGGAAGATTTAGCACATGGTTTGGGAAATTAACAGAAAGCTAGACATCAGTGGAGAGAGAAATTTCTATTCCTGGCTAATAATAGAACCATTATGGAACCAGTGAGAAAGATAAGCAGCAATAGTGAATGAAATAAAGGGCAGGAACTGCATTCTGAAGGTCTCCACGAGCTGGAGAAAGTTCACTAGACACTCTAGGCGAAGAACACTGACCAGAATAAGAAGTGGGAGAGGGAAATGAAGAGAGTTAGTTGTTCAGATGACTTTATGAGACAAAATTTATGAGATTAATATTATATAAAGTTATAATCCACACCCTTGGTTGCACCTCTTCCCCACTTTCAATAAAGTGGTTCTATTACACGTATATTTACAATTGCTCATGAATTGACACAATCTGATGGCTGAAGAGGCTTCTTATTTGTTTTGAAATCACAAGACACAAAGATGACCATGGAAATGATGAGATCTAGTCTTATAGAAAGAATACAGAAATCTCTCCCAAAGAGGCTGCTGCTGCACTTACTGAATACAGCTTGAGCTGTTATTAGATACAAGGATTATGCTAGTCATCTGTCTCGAAGTCTCAAAAGAATTAAAATGATCTGGAAGAACAAACGTTCATTTGCCAAATAATATCTACAATATCATCTCTAGTAATATCTGAGAGGTGAAAATATCTGATTTTTCCTGACTGTATATTCCTCTTACCCCTCCTCTTCCCATGATTTACTATTATCTCCAGACCCAGTGAAATGGAAATGCTTCTTGCCAGCAATGTGATCTTTGCATTCAACAGTATCCACATTTTGTCCTCCACAGCCATGTCCAGTATTGGATAAGAAGTTAGAGATTTTTATCTCTGCCCAGATGGGAAGAAATACCTGTCCAAGGAAAGCATCAGACACTAAGGGGAAATAAAATAATAATCAATGATAAAATGAAAGAAAACTATCTTGAATTCAGCTTGGAATCCATTTATCAAAAGTATGCATCATGTCTTATACAAAATGAAAATAAAAATAATATATATAGTTGTTTTGATAAGTTCAAAGACTTGGATAAAATTCAATATCTCTTTCTAATAAAATAAATTAGTATTGCAAGAAATATAGATATTTCCTTCACATTATTAAAGAATAAAAATGTCTTAAGTCAAAGGCTAAAATGATACTTAAAGGCAAAAAAACTAGAAGCATGCTAAACAGTAAAATAAAAGAATAAAAGAAAAACTATAATCACCATTGCTATTTAAAAGTAGTTAATGGGGCGCCTGGGTAGCTTAGTCGGTTAAGCGTCCGACTTTCGCTTGAGTCATGATCTCATGGTTCGTGGGTTCGAGCCCGGCGTCGGACTCTGTGCTGACCGCCAGCTCAGAGCCTGGAGCCTGTTTCAGAGTCTGTGACTCCCTCTCTCTCTGACTCTCCCCTGCTCACGCTGTCTCTCTCTCTCTCCTAGAAATAAATAAAACATTTTAAAAAAATAAAATTAATTAAATTGCTTTACACTGCAACTAAACAGAAAAAATAAACAGCATAATTTATTCAAATAAAAGAGTTCAACCACAATTTTCTGCAATGCCAATACTTTCTCATCAAAGGTAATATATATAAAGTAATTGTAGTGTTCAGAAATTTCTCAAAAACACAGTTTCTTTATTAAAAATTAATACTAATTTTACATTTAATAAAGAAAATCAGATGCATAATAAAAATTTAAAACTAAGAACTAACTTCATAAATTGTGGACAATATGAAAAATTAAACTACCTTAATCAACATAAATATTAGGGAAATGAAGAGATAATATTCTTGATCAGGAAAACAACCTAATAAAAGTGTCACATCTTCACAAAACAATTAATACATTTAACAAAATGGACAAATATTTGTGTTTTTAAATAGATTTTGATAAACTTATTTTAAAGCTCATTTGGGCCTTTAAATGTCTAAGAAAATTTAAGAAAACAGTTGAATAGAGGAGCAACAAAAAGAGATTTGCCTAACTTACAAAAGATGATAAAAGATGACAAAAATTAATTTATTTATTTTTACTTTTTTAAGCATTTATTTATTTTTGAGAGACAGAGAGAGACAGAGCATGAGCAGGGGAGGGGCAGAGATGGAGACACAGAATTGGAAGTAGGCTCCAGGCTCTGAGCTGTCAGCACAAAGCCCAATGCAGGGCTCGAACCCACGAACTGTGAGATTATGACCTGAGCTGAAGTCGAAGGCTCAACCGACAGAGCCACCCAGGCACCCCTAAAAAGTGACAAACCTTGCCACTACCATGTGACTTTTTTTAATTTATCCAAAAACAATCTGCCAACTGCATAGTGAAATTACAATTAGTGAAAAATTAGAAATACCCAATGTAATAGGATGGGGAATCCAGGAAAAGAATTATCGATTATGACTTACCAAAACAAGTAAATATTGTTGACTCTTTAAAAAAAAAAAACTAATGTATATTTACTGGGCAAGAGAAATGTATGAAATTAATGGTCAATAAAAATCAATTGGGTTGGGGTGCCTGGGTGGCTCAGTTGGTTAGGCATCTGACTCTTGATTTCAGCTTCAGGTCATGATCTCAAAGTGGTGAGATCGAGGCTCACATTGGGCTCCACGCTAAACATGACACTTGTTTTGGATTCTCTTTCCCTCTTCCTCTGCCCCCACTCTCAAAATAAATAAATAAACATTTTTTACAAAAGAAAAAGAATTTGGGTTTTGCAACACAATGTATAACAGCTTCAGAACGACTCCTCTTGGTCAAGTGAATAGCATGCAGATATTGGTAAGATAATTTTAAATATCATGATAGTTTAAGGACAGAACCAACCAAGCAATAATATATATACCTGAAACATTTTATTGACATTTTTGAAATCTTATGAATATTTATGTTGCCAATATTTTTCAGTGCCAAGGAGAGATCTTTTCTTCGAATGTTGACTTCAGTTGAAATTCTTGCTTTGGTTTGTTTGCTTTCTCCCATAAATAGCATGATAAAGTTTAGGATGCTGGGAGACAACAGGTGGCTCACTCATACTGAGTGAGAAGAAGAGAGTTAATAAAGGTTAATTCCTATTCTCAATGATCTGCAGTCCCCTTTCAGGTGAGAGGATTATACCACCATCGCTCCTCACACTGCCTTTCGCACCATACCCCGTACCCTGACCCTTGAGGACTCTGTGGGAGGAACACACACCCCTGCCCCATGTGTCATGGGAATGGAGGTGACTCTGTGCTTTAAGACCACCGCTTGTTTCTCAAAATTCTCTTGTTCTTTCACTATCCTTCAAAAATGATGCATTCCAGGGGCGCCTGGGTGGCTTAGTCAGTTAAGCATCTAACTTCAGCTCAGGTCATCATCTCCCTATTCTGAATTCAAGCCCCACATCGGGCTCACTGCTGTCACCATGGGGCCAACTTTGGATCCTCTGTCCCCCTCTCTTTGCCCTTCCCTCACTCATGCTCTCTCTCTCTCAAAAATAAATAAACGTTAAAAGATTTTTTCTAAATGACACATCCCAAGGAGGGGCTGCCTTTCTGTCTGAGTCCCAGAGTGGAGGACCCGTGGGAGAGCTACAGTTAACTTCCAGGGAACTCCATGCAGCGTAAGTGAAACAAAGCTTGTTCTTATAAGTCACTAGAACCTTCTCTTTCTTGCCTCAGTAGAATATAAGGGAAGTTAATAGATGCAGGACTAGTTACAAAGTTGTGGGCAGGTTTTTAAAGAAACCAAAATAGGGAGTGCACTGCCCATAGAGCTGCTGGGCTAGTGAGCACCTGAACACAAGCAGAGCTGGCTGCGTGGACCCAACAAGAGGGCGTCCTTGGAGGAACACAGCAAGATGTCTCCTCAGTCTCCTGGCAACTTCACAGACAGACCTTTTGGAGGTCCCAGTAAGTGAAGAGTTTTGCTTTATTGACTGGTTGTTTTCTTTTATGTAATAGGCTGTGTGAATTATTGGATACATCAGGCTTCCTTTTTTACCTTTGTACCAAAAACCTTGAAGACATGTTTTAAATTGTCTAACCCTTGGAAATTATGCAGGATATTTAGATTTTGCATTTTTATGTTTGCATCTTTCTTTTCTCCATTTTGTGTCTCAGCTGTTCTCTTTATTTCCCTTTCTTTAATTTTTACCTATGTAAGCATGAATTGTTTAAGATAGGTGTAAGCTTAACTGCCTTAAGTCTTTCTCTCTCTCTCTCTTTTTTAAAGGGATATAAAGAAACATACAGAAAATAAAATGTGTACTTAAGTGCCTACTAGATGCCATATACGCTTCATATATAATGAATGCTTTAAATGTAACCCCCAAGAGCTATATTACTATATCAATTTATCACATGAAAAAACAGCTTTCCCAGGGTGATGGAAGCAGGAGACTTGGTACATGTGATTCCAAAGGGTCTCCCTTATTGTAATAATTCAACATTGCCCAACATAGCTGTGTATTTAAAGTTTATTATGTTTGAAAGTCAGTGATGGTTATAACCCCATGCGATGAGAAATAAGAGTGATCAGGTACCTTTGAACATGTTATGTTGGATTTTTCTGTAGTCTGCGCTATATTGTGCCTTTCAATTAGAGCCCTTTAACCTCACATGTAACCCATCATTAGCTTTTCACAAAACCAAAGATTCTTGGGCACCCCCGAAATGCATCCTCAGTGCTTTGATCATTAAGTTTCAAAGTCATGCCAAGTTTTCCTCTGATTGCATGGCATGCAGCCTTTAGTAGCTTTTATTTTTGTCTTTATGCAAATAAACAAATGCCTGGAACAGGAAAGCAAATCAGAAATGAAAGTCTGTTTATAAGAATGCCAAAACAACTTGTTTATCCCCTTGTTTATCCTTGTTCCTATCACTCTTCTTTTAAGTCTTCACAGATAGAAACAATGACATTGGATAGGAGTAATCTAAGCAGAATATCAGAAATAACAAGCAGTTAGATGGGGCTCTGCAGACTAAGCTTGCATAAAATTTCAGGAAGTCAAACACTTGATTAATCTAGACTAAATTAATAGCGAGCATTCACTGAGTTTACAGATGTCAGGCACTTTACTAAGCATTGTATGCATTATCTCATTCAGTCTTTTTTACAACAGTGCAAAACAGTTATTGTTATTATTAACATCTTACAATTGAGGAAACAGCAAAAGATAAATTGTTACCCGTCCAAAATAATGCAGCTAGGAAATGGCATAATCAGAACTTGAGCACTGGCATATATGAATCATATGACATCCAAATTCATCTGTACTGTGAGAAATCCCTTGTTAATACTCTTTAAAAGTAAATGAAAATGAAATTCTGTTGTCTCAGAATGGAGTAAATTAAATACTATGCTTATCATTTCTACATTCTCAAATTTTATTTCAAATTTCCAGTCTTCCTAGAGTGTCGGATTTACCCGGTTCCTCCTTAGCATAGTAAGCCTGTCATTTCTTTCATTTTCTTTCTTTTTCAAAGCACATGATTAAATGTATGAACTTTGCAATAATTGATATATGCAAAGAGATCTGGATTTCTTTAGGTCCTTGATGCATTTGGTTCTTCCCACATTGTGTAACTACCTGCTGTTGGGTGCCATTGACTGCACCCCTTAATCTAGGGGTGGACTCTCAATGGTCCAGAACAATTAAGGTAACCCCAACCACCTTTCCAGTCAGGGGTTCATGTTTCTTGAATTAAGAGTATCCACGGCCCATATGTCTTCTGCCATAAGAATTTGTTCAGGGATGATTCAAGCAGCAGAAACCTGAAGACTTTTATTGGATGGTTTTAGAAACATATTCTCTCTCTCTGTCTGTCTGTCTCTCACTTTCTGCCTATGTGTGCATGCCACTCTCCGTCTCTGTATCTCTTTCTATTTCTATCTCTACCTTTCTCTCTCTGAAAACTCTTAGCAATGATTGCTGCTGTCAGCCCTTATAAACACAGGGACAAACAGACAAACAAACTTGGGTAACTAAATGCTGGGTCCTTGGCAACATTCTTAAGCCATTGTATCTACCATTCATTCCCTACTTTCAGAATCCCAGTTTGTAGAACCAACTAATTCCCTAATGTATCTGCTAGTTTGAGGCAGATTTTCACTTATATTCAACTAGAAACATCTAATTTATACTTCTGAAGTTTTTACCAAAGCTGATGGTGATAGTATCGTTACAGAGTTCAAGCTCAGATCTTGGCTCTGTTATTTTAAGATGTTTGATCTTAAGAAAATGATGTAACTTCTCTGAGTTTTAGTTTAATTATCTGTAAAGAGATATTTATTCTGGCTATTGTGAAAATTAAACAAAATATCATATGTAAAACACTTTGTACTATACCAATTGTGACAAAAATGGATATCATATTTAATGGGAAAAAAAAAACAATTTCATCTCCATTAATCTCTTCATACTGAGTCCATCTGGTTCCAAGCACTTCAGTTGTTCTGATTTTCCTTTTGGCACCACAAAGCCATATTTGGTTATATTTTTCTTTTGTTGGTATATTTAAGGACGAAGCTTGTTTTGCTTCTTCTAAAATGTTATTCTTTTGGAGAGAAACTTGGTCTTCCCTGTACTATAAGTGCTCATGGCACTCAAAAAAATGCTCTTTATAGAATGGGGATTTGATAAATCACTGTTTCTTTTACATGTAAACATATAACGTAAGGGAATTTCACGTAAAAGTAAAGCATGCACTGAAGAGACATTCAGCAAAATATAGTTTGTCCAGAGGTGTTCCTTAATCTCAAATTTAGTAACTATCATGCATACAAATTCTCTTTTTAACTTGAGGAATTGTGGACACTGTAAGAGTATTCAGGAAGAAAAAAGAGGAAAAATAAGAAATATGTTTTCAGCATGTATCAGGCACTAGTATATACTATGCCATATTTGATATTTTTTAACTCTCAGAATGGCAGCTATTTATTCCTTCATTTATGCAATTATTCAACAGACTCTTTTTGAGCCATAGACATTATGCTAGATTCCATGAGTTGCTGTATGTATGTTGTTCTGTGATTTAAATTAAATAGGTAATTATAAGAGATCATTAGACAGATAAAAATTATTCTTGTTATTCACCTTAAGAAGAGGGAGGGAAGCCATTGCTCAAGTATTACAGCTCATAAGTGGTAAACTATTTGAACACAGGATACTTGAAGAATACAGTAGAAAATAAGATGTAATCTTGGCCCTCAGTAACATAAGATTTATGCTACCCAACATACCCTTGATGGATATTTGTAAAACAATGATTTTGAACCCAGGCCTATCTTCCTCCAATTTCCATATCATTTCACTGTGTTCAAGTAATCTATATTTCAGTCATTATTCTGAAAAACATAGTCTTTCTTGAATGACTATGTTTTTGTCATAATTGAGTCCTATTTTCCTGATACATCTATTAAATTAAAAACCTAATTTTAAGTCCCCTTGTTTGAGTATTGAATATAAACCTATTTAATTTTATTTGAACTTTACTTCGGTGTTTTAATTTGTAGAGCACATTGGACTTTTCAATTGCATCTTTTCCATACAAAGAATTAATAAACTGAGTCAAACTGAAATTAAAACATAAGTCACATAGATTTAGTCAAATCAAAGTAACACAATAAACCAATGATCTGTCCAGTCCATCAAATCGCTGATAATTATATTGGTTCAGATTGAAGATAATCAGTTATCCAAAGAATGTTTGACATAATGAACAGGAAAAAGACAGGAATTGTCAGAACAAACAAACAACAAAATCAGTCTAACTATCATTCCAGTCCATTGAATGGTATGGAATAATTTAATTGTCTTTCCTAGACCCCAAACTCAAAAGTATCTTATGCTTTAAAGATTTTTTTCTGGATCTGGAACCTATGAACTTAGCAATATTTAGAGACAGTTAAATCAGTGATTCCCAACCTACTGGTCCAGTGGCTGCATTGTCAGTGTTCTGGAAATATATGCATGTTTATGGATATATGTGTTAACATTCTTAGAAGGATAGATTCTATGGCTTTCTTTGATTCCCAAATGAGCCCAATATCAAAAATTAGCTCCACACTGATTTGCTTCCTTACCTTCATCAAGCTTCAACATTTGCCCACAAGTCGTTGTGGTACATTGGCTATGTCATTTAAATATGTTAAACGAGATATTAATGTTACCTTCCTCACAAGATGGTTGAAAAGATTAAATGATGTAATGAAGGTGAACTGCCTAGAATTGTGTCTGAAACAAAGAAAGGATTGTGTAAGACTTAGTATTATGTAAGTATTATGAAAGAGTAAAAAAGTATCATGTTGGAGTAAGTATTGTTTTATTATTACTAGAGACACCCAAGATATCACTAGTCATTAGAATATTAACTTCCAAACTATACTCCCCAGAGCACTCATATTCAGTGTTGCTATGGATATTTTATGAAAACTATGTGAAAAGGTCAAATAAGTCGGAGAAGTATTTCATATTTGTTGTAAATAAAGATTCACATACATACTAGTTTCTTAAAGATAACAAGGATTACTTAAAGAAATATGTTTACATTTATTTAACCACATATTTTTCACCACGGAACTCTTTTTTTGGAAGGAATACCTATTATTTTCTTGTGGAGTTTACAATTTAAGTAATGTTATCCTACCAGATGGTGGTCACTTCACTGCAGATAATGAAATGGTACCAAAATCTAGTTTCTTCTTCAATTAGTATCATATAAGGATGTACTTAGCCATAGTATTTGATATAGTAATTTCCAAGCTGATTGGGTCAATTACAGAGTTCTTTATTCTTGGAAAGCTGAAAATAGTAGAAAAGCATCTCTCTCACACATAAAATGCCCACACAGAAAGATTCTGTTTTCAAATTGCCTGGAATTGGAGTTCTGACCATAAATCATTTGGGGGAAAAACCAAGAAGGAAGAGTAATTAAATGGCAATTTCAACATTTTGTAGATTTCATGTAGTCACTTCAACTATGGAATCAGCCAGATATCAGACATTTATCAGAACCTAACATCAACACATGTGTTCAAAATTTAGGTGGACAATATACTATATTGTTTTAGTTAACTCTGTATTTGGGTATACTTATATTCATCCTATATTTTGTCATCAGAAAGTATATTGGTAAGTGATTCTTACAGATGTATCAGTTAATATGGGGCATATCAGAGAATTATTTAAAACATACTTATTTTAGTTTCCTAGGATTTCCCTAATGAATTACCATGACTTGGCAATCTAAAATAACAAATTATTCTGCTATATCTCTGAAGACTAGAGGCCTAAAATCAAAGCATCGGTAGGACCACAGTCTTAAAGAATTACTGGGAAAGAATCCTTACCCTTCCTTTCCAGCTTCTGATGGCCTCAGTTGCTCTTTGGCTTATAGCTTAATATATCTAGTGTTTGCTTCATCTTCACATCTCTTTTTCTCTGTTCATCTTTCTGTGCTCTTTCTTGTTTTTATACACCAGTCATTCGGTTTAAGACTCACCCTAAATCCAGGAAGATTTTATCCCAGTATCTTTAAATAATTACATCTTCAAAGAGTTTATTTCTTGATAGAAATAAAAAGGATCACATTCTGAGTTTAACATATAGTCATTAAGTGAGCAAAAAAGAGGTTACTATTTAAAGCACTATCATACATTCTAGCAAATCTGTCATTAACCTCTGATATTTAGAGAAGCTACATAAGCCAACAAGATTTTTAATTCATCTAATATATAGCTAAAATGGACATTAGAAGATAAAAAGTAGAAATTCAAATGGGTATTCTTTATACTATGTAAGAACACCAAGCACATTTAGGAATAGGAGCTTGATAATTTCTGAAACCTTCAACGTTTCCACATAATTTTGATAAATTCTATGTGTACCATGTACTACATAACACTACAGTTCATGTGCAGTAAAAGGAAAGAGATTATCTTGATAACAACTTGAAACTTGTGAAGATAATAACCTTTCAATATATAAACAAGTACAGCAATGAGCTAGAAGAAAAAGAAGAATTACACTGATTGGTATCGTATTTGAGAACTTAGGGAATATAGCAAACTAATCATCCTTTCTCCTCTCCACTTTTAACCCAAGGACTCACAACAAACTCACTTCACTAAATCAATTTAAACTGAGAGAAATGTTTATTAGAATGCTATGAGTCAAAAAATTCCATAGCCAGTCATGACACACATGAAGCCAAGAAACACCAAGAAAATTACTACAGTCTGCATGATCCCAATGGCAGTCCAAAAACAGACAATCTTCAGAAATCCATATGTTCTTCTTAGCTGAATATACCACACACTATTTTTATTAGAAATAAAACTCCTTTTTATTATAAAATTTATCTTATAAACAAATAAAAGCAACTTCTGCTTTTTTAAAAAAAAGTGCTTTATGTTCACAAATAAATGTGGCATTAGCCAACATCTGAAGGTGTTGAAAGAGGAAGCTTATTTGTAATACAGTAAAAAGTATATTGAGTTATTGAGTTCAAAGGATAAAACAGAGGCCAAACATTAGGCAACAAAGACTGGGTGGTCTTATAGCAAATGTTTAGAGTCACTGTCTACATATGAGGGACCATGGTGTTTATCCTCATAGTGCCTAATACACTAATCAAGTACATACAATTTTAATTTTGTGTAAACCTATATAGTAGTTTCTATTTGAAATAATGCTGAAGTAACCAGAACTAGAATTTCCCCTCCCTGCTTCCAAGAACTAGAAAACAGGACAAATTATATGAAAATCTACTTTTAGGTAAAAGACAGTAGTCAAATAAGACTGGCGCCACTAAAAATAGGGGAGCAAAAACATAAGATTGTCTTTTTCCGGGAGGCACTTGTTCCATATGGCTGTACATAGAGGGGAGAGCCTCACAGATCATAGAAAGGAGTTTCACTGAACTGAAGAAAGAGTTAGAGAAACGAACAGGATTGAAATTTATGGAAAAATGTACTGCCAATGAAGAAGCTACTTAGAGAAAGAGTTCCAGAAATCTACAAAGGCCTCCTTGAGACTCTGTCTGAAGGCATACCTCAGTGGTATTATGGGATGGTTCCAGGCCACCACAATAAAGTAAATATCACAATGAAGTGAACCACATTAATTTTTTGGATTCCCAGTTCATATAGAAGTTATATTTCCACAATACTTTAGCCTACAAAGTGTGCAATATCATTATGTCTAAAAAAATAAAGAACTTTATTACTAAAAAATGTTAACCAGCATATGAGCTTTCAGAGAGTTACAATCACTGATTACAGATCGCTATAACAAATAAAATAATAGTTAAATGTTTGAAATATTGCAAGAATTATCCAAATTTGACACAGAGATATGAAGTGAGCAAAATCTGTCTGGAAAATGACATCACTGGTAGACTTGCTTGATGCAACGTTGTCACATGCCTTCAATTTGTAAAAAACATAATATCTGCAAAGTGCAATAAGTTGAAACGCAATAAAATGAGGTGTGTTCTGTGCTGAACTGTACTTGCATAAAAAAAAAAAGTCCACAAGGCTTGGCAAAACAATCAAGCCAACTCAAAACTATCAAGGAGCTATTAGCTGAAAAATTCCCAGAAGTATATAAGGCTAGAAGAAATTTGAATTCCAATTATCTATAGTAGAGAGACTTCACTTAGCATCCAGATAATTCCATAGAGATCTCAGAGGTCATTCCGTGGTAGTAAGTCTAAAGTAATAAGCATGAAAGCTTGCCTGAAACATCTTAGTAGAGTTGAAAATCAAACTTCATAAGAATCAAGGTGATTGCAAGTAACTTAAGAATCTGCCACAAAAGCCTTTCAACATTCTTTGAAGAAACATGACACTCACTCAACAAAGTAATAAACATAATGTTTGGCACCCAACCAACAAGTACCATACCAGGAAAAAAATAAGAAAATGTGAGTGATAGTCAAGACAAAAACAATCATAGAAACAAAATTAGAGAAGACAGAGAAAATGGAAGTACAAGGAAAGGTCTTTAAACATATATTGTGAATATGCTCGAGGATTAATGAAAAATATTGGCCAAAAGATAAATTCAAACTGGAAAATCCAGAAAATTTAACTTCTAGATGTGAAAATACAGTATCTGAAATTTTTAGAAACACTCACAGGATGAGCATAAAAGAGAATAAAACAGTATGGAAGAGAAGATCAGTGAACATGAAGACAAACAACTAAAAACTATTTTTTAGAAGAGAGAGAGAAAATGGTGGAGAATAACGAGTTGAACTTGGTGACCTGTGGAAGAATGTTGGACCATCAAACATAAACGTAACTGGAATCTCAGGGTAAATGGTAGGTGAAGGACAGTGCCAGATAATTGTGTGAAGAAATAATGGATGGATATATTTTTAAATTTGAAGAAAACTACAAACTTAGAGATTCAAGAAGCTTAGTGAAGCCTAAGGAGGATGAAAACAAGAAAATCACACCAAAGCACATATTAATCAATTTGCTGAGAACCAAGTGATACAGAGAAACATAGAAAAGCACTCAGGTGTAGAGGAACATTACAAAGGACAATAGAAATGAGAATGATTGTTAACATTTCACTGGAATAAATGGAAACCAAAGACTTATTTAAAGTATTTAAATAAAATGTTTATATCCAGCAAAATTCTGCTTTACAATTTAAGGTGAAATGATGGCTTTTTCAATAAATAAAAGCCAAAAGATTTTATTACCATCTGATCTGCATTAGAGAAAACATTGAAGAAAAGTCTTTGGACTGAGAGAAAATGCTTCTTGATGGAAACTCAGATCTTCACAGATAAAAGAAGTTCACCAAAATATTGATGTAATGGTAAATTTATTTTCTTTTGAATTTTAACACCATTAAAAAATTGACTGTTTAAAGCCAAAATAATACTTATAAATCATACGGTTGTTATAAGATACATAGAAGTAAAATGTATGAAAACATTACCAAGCAGAATAGGACCAGAAACTCAATGTATACTGTTGTTGGGTTTTACATTATATGTGCAATTGTACAATATTGTTTGATGCTAGATTGTGGATATTTTTAAAAAATGCATATTGTAATTGTAATTCATGTGTGTACATATGTATGTACATGAGAGTAGACTAGACAAATTGTATTTTACCTTTTAATAATTAAGTTTAAAAAAATTTTTTTAATGTTTATTTATTTTTGAGAGACAAAGGAAGACAGAGCACTAGCAGGGAAAGGGCAGAGAGAGAGCGAAACACAGAATCCAAAGCAGGTTCCAGCTCTGAGCTTTTAGTACAGAACCAAACGTGGGGCTTGAACTCACAAACCATGAGGTCATGACTTGAGCCAAAGTTGGATGCTTAACCAACTAAGCCACCTAGGCACCCCAATAATTAAGTATTTTTGAGAACAAGGCATTCCCTTTCAAAACCATAGATAATTTATTAAAATTAGGAAATTTCATTTCAAAATACTCAACTAATCCACAATTGGTATTCAAACATCTCATACTTCCCAGATGTACAGATATTTCCCCCAACCCATTTAGAATAGAATCTGGGATCATGCATTTCATCTTGCTTTAATGTCTCATTAGTCTCCTTTAATCAGGGTAATCTCCTCATTCTTTGTTTTTCATCACTTTTATATCCTTTGAGATTAAAGGTAAGTTATTTTGTGGAATTTCTTACATGTCAAGCTTGTTTGATATTTTCTTAGGATGAGACTCAAGTAATGTATTTTTTGTCAGATGCTATAGAAGTGTTCTTATAAAGTAGTTAATGTGATATCTGAAAAATTTTCCCACTGTACTGTTTTCTTAATCGTAGATACTGTTTTTAATTGTATTAATAAGTAATCTATGAAGATCACAAAACCACGTAATTAATTTCTTTCTCATTTGTCTTTTGCCAACAAAGTTTAGCATCAAGTGATGATTTTCTAATTCATCATGTCTTCTATACTGACATTATACCGTAAAAGAAAGTGTTCCTTTCTCCTATGTCTATTTTTGCATTCATTTACTGATGTTAAATATAACCTTATAGATTTTTGTTTTATATAATGAGTTATATTTATTATGATAATACTCCAAAGTCTGCTGGGAACAAATTCAGTCAATATTCATTTATCTAAAAAAGTCTTTTTTTCCACCATCATCTTTGAAGTATACTTTCACGGGATATAGAATTCAATGCTGAGAATATTTTTTTCAAAACTTTAAAAATACCATTTCATTCTCTCCTAATATACATTATATCCAAGAAGTCAACCATAATTTTGACATTTTTGTCAGTGTTATTGTTGCTTTTCTGGAGGAGTTGATCTTGGAAAGCCTTACTATCATATTCCAGAGTGCTTCTTGTCTGTACAATCTTTCATCCTGTTGAAGGAGAAAATTTTCATCTGCTCCCCAGGTAGGTTTTGTTGAAATTGACCTCATAATGTGTGAGGAACAGAAGGAAGAAGGCATAATAATAGTCTAGCAATTTTAATTATTTAAATATAATGAAATAGAATTCTTTAATTAACAAACTCACAAAACTTTTAGAAGATGGTGGCTTTCTATGAGATTTAATCACTTGAAGGATAGGGACTTAAATGAGACAGGACCATTGTCCTGCTCAGAAGATCACAGTTTTATTAAAGAGATTTGTGAGTAACAAATAGACTTCCAGTTACTGTTTCTGCATGTAAGGATCTTGAAGTTGCACTTCATCTTAACAAGTAAAAAGCTAAACAGATTCAAAATTAATAATTCTCTTGGATCCACAAAAGAGGTGAGAGCACAGGAAAAGCCACAGCATCTGCAATTGGGGAAGACAGACAGGCAAAGACAGGGACTTGAGGCTTACTGGCACAGAGACTAAAAGCAGAAAGAACTGGTGCTGGGGTGGGAAAATCTGTACTGCAATTGACAAATTGCAGGAGGTCACATATGGAAAACTGAGACAGTTAAAAACTCCAACAGGACCCCATCGCAGGAGGGACTGCACAATATTATCAGATTTACTGCCAGGAGCTCTATCAGATTCTCTTACTGAATATATGAGAACAATCCCCTCAGGCTCCCAAAATAGGGAGGGGAAAGGAACCATTTTGAAATATTCTAGAGGGCTATGTTCTTCTTAACAAGGGACTGCCCTCAGGGGAAACTAGTTACACAGAACCTGAGGTACTGGTATATTACCAGAGCCTATTTGAACTGCCTAGCAAAAAATAGTAAAAGAAGTTCTTCAGAGAGAAGAAAAATAATATAGGTCAGAAACTTTGATCTCCATAAAGAGAGGAAAATCGTTGAAGAAGAAATAAGTAAGGTAAAATAAAAACTTTTATTTTTCTTATTCTTAATTGATTCAACAGGTAACAATTTGTTCAAAATAATAATAGCAGCAATGTTTTTTATTATGTATGCTTATGTATATATAATGGATATACATACATATGCTTACATATGTATATGTACATATATATATGTGTATATATATAAAGACACAAGAAATAGGAGAAAACAATCCGAATTATTTTGTTATTATAAGATACCCATACTGCCCATGAAGTGGTATGTTACTTGAAAGCAGACTTGGCTTACTTGTAAATGTGTATTGCAATCTCTAGGGCAACCACAAAAATGTGTTTTAAAAAATGATGTATAATAATATGCTAGGAAGGGAGAAAACATGGAATAATAGAAAAATGCTGAATTAGAACCACAAAAGGCAGAAAGAATAGAATACAAAAATAGGAATCAAGAACAAGAGCAAAAAACAGAAGACAATAAAGAATATAGTAGACATCAATCCAACTGTGTCCAACTGTATCAATAATCATTTTGAAGTCAATTACAGAAATACACCAATTAAAAGAGATACTGTTACAGCAGATCAAAAAACATGACAAACAATCTATTGTCTGTAGGAAACCCACTTTAATATAAAGAGACACACTGATTAAAAGTAAATGGGTAGAAGGGAACCTGGGTGGCTCATTTGGTTAAGTTCCTGACTATCGATTTCAGGTCATGATCTCACAGTTGTGAGATTGAGCCCCTGCTTGGGATTCTTTCTCTCCCTTTCTCTCCCCCTCCCCTGCTCACACTCTTTCTCTCTCTCTCTCAAAAGAAATAAAATTTTAGATAGCAGAATTTAAATTGTAAAGAAGGTATCAAGGATAAAGAAGGACACTGCATAATGGTAAAGGGTCAGTTTTCCAAAAAGATGTAATAATACTTTTTTTAATGTTTATTTATTTATTTTGAGGGAGAGAGTGTGAGGGGAACTGGTGGGGAGAGAGAGAGAGAGAGAGAGAGAGAGAATCCGAAGCAAGCTCTGCACTGTCAGCACAGAGCCGAATGCCGGGCTCCATCTTACAAACTGTGAGATCACGACTTGAGCCTAAATCAAGAGTTGGACACTTAACTGACTTAGCCCTCAGGCAGCCCCAAGAAGATGTAGTAGTTCTTAATATGTATATGGTTTATATGCCTAACAATGGAGCATCAAACTACATGAGGCAAATACTCATAGAAGTGCAAGAAGAAGTAGATGAATCAATTAACATGCTGGACACCTCAGCACCCCTCTCTCAGAGGTGGAAAGATCCAGCGGACAGAAATAACAAATGAAAATGCGTTGTAATTGACACCTAAAGAGATGTGGATGCAATTAAAATATAGCTATTCTAAGAGGCGGGATGAATGCCCCTACTGGCCTATTTCTTATTTTGGAGTATCTCTGTTTCTTTAAATATTCTGCCCAAAGTTTAACTAAAACTTCCCTCTTTGTAATCTTGATCCAATACATTACTTAGCCACACACACAAAAATGTTTGAATCCAGCAGCATATGCCAAGTTTTGGGTCAAATTGAAGCACTAAACACTATATTTGCTTTATCCTTTCTAAGCATCTATTTGCTTAACCTGTATGAGCAGCTTAAACCAAGTCTTCTTTTAATTGTAAACTCTGTCACATACTTGGTGCCCATGCATGTGTGTCAATCATCATTGACATCAGTACTAGCAAGATAGCTACTCAGCTGAGCCTTAGAATCACTTTCGAATTTTGTAATGTAATAGTATATCTAACATTTTAATGTTTGGGGAAAAAATTCCATGCTCTTGTGAAAAACTGGCATAAAAATCCTCTATGTATTTACCCAACTCAATGTTCACTTTCTACAAGTAACAGGTTGCCTCACTTTCTCTAGCCATTAAAAGGTTCTGCAATGAAAATCAAAAGTAACTTTTAAGTCTTGAGTTTTAATAGCAGACTGACTTCTTTGTCTTGTGGTTTAGCCACATTTAAAGAACAATTTCATGGGAAAATACCTTTCATATAATTTGTATTAAAACTTCTAAATAAGGAATGTTTACCAAGTGAACTCCCTTGGCTCTTTACCAGTAATGCCAATTCTGTATTTATGATTTTATATGTGTTATTAATAAATTTAACAATAAATTTTTTAACTCCAAGATCTTTGCCAAAGAAAACAATGTTCAAATGTGAAAGTCAGGACTTAGAATAATAGTTCTTAAATCGATCTCATTTTGACGCCATCACAAACTACTTAAAAATCATGTATAGAAGCTTAAAATTTTACCAGTGGGTAGTCATTTTTATGTGTCTAATATAAGTGAACTAAGGAACAATACAGATTGAGTCAAATATCACTATTTTTTCCTTTTAAATAAATTAGAAAATAATATTGGTTCATGTGCCAAGTAGAATGAGAAATAAGCTATTCTAAAATTCTTAATCTTTGCAATCCAAGAGCACTGGATATGAATCCTGTCTTAATCACTTCATTGTAGGTGTCCAACTGAGGAAAACATATAACCTTTCAAAGTCTCAAAATTCTCATCTATTTCATGTAAATAATTGTTCTTAATTCTTAAGATTATGTGAAAATTAAGAAACACATTATATATGCTAAACAAATAACATGGATGGTTTCTAATAAGTATCAGATGTTACTTTTCTTTGAATATTAATTTATAAAATATTTAGTACCAATAAATGCAATTTAAACACTAGAGGAAATAGAATTCTGGAATGAATTCATTATTTATGTGTGTTGTCAACTAATTATTCTCTAAACTTTTTATTTAAGAATGACTCTCTTGGTTCGTGTTGAATGTCATGTGTACTCTTCTTTCCTTGCTCTTTAATTCATTTGCTGTCTTATCAATAGTTTTTAGAACAGAGGAAGATATCTGTGTTGCCTAAAGTAGCATACACACACAGGCCCACAAGCATGTACACCACTCAATGAAATAAATCCAAAGTTAAATATTTTCATTTGTTTACCCTTGGCAAAATACAACTTCCTATGTTTAAGAAAAAAAGAATAATTGATGCCGGGTGTCAAACATTCCATGCAGAGCCACTTGCTGGTGAGTTAAGTGGAAAGGAATAAGGACCACAGGAATTAAATTTCTGTGAAAAAAAAAATGTTTGGGTTTAACAATTAAAGGTGGAAAGTACTCACAGGATCATGTGTTATATCTTACCTAACATGAAAGGTTTGAAAAGGAGCATGATATAAACAGACACAAAGCTTTATTTTCGACTCCTAATGTATCAGCATTTACATGAAAATAAAGGAATGGAATCATGCTCTATAGGACTTTTTCAGTTTGCCTAATTCCTGAAAGTTCTAAATTTTATAATGGAAAATGAAGATGCCTTCTAAAGATAAAGATAAAGCATCTCATCCTTTCCTCCAGGCCCTAGAGTGTAACCTTGTCTTCAGCTTGGAAAGCCTCATATGTACCAGGCCATGTGTGGGTGTCCATGACTTCCCACATATAGTTTATACATGGTCTATGGCATATTTGGTGATTAACATTTTTAAGTAAATACTGTATTATGTCTTTATATCTTTTAATAAGCAAATCAGCATGATATTGAGCAGGCATTTATTTTTCTGAATCTTCTTATGTATTTTCTATAGCAATTTAACAACAAATCTGATTCCCAGTGAGTATAAATTTTAGCTATCATTTTTTATGTCCTATTTTTAAATCAATCTTTTTAGCATTACACAAATAATATCACTTACAAAAATCTATACTCTAGCCTCTCAGCAATTTCAATAGAAAAGATGAATTTCATTTATGACTAATAAAATATTAAGAACATTGCAAAGTCCAAAAACAGTTTCTTTGAAGTTATAAACAGAAAAGGGTTATAAAGTTGTACAAGGAATCATCAAAATATTTACTGTGGAGATTTAACAACCTTCATTACTTTTATAGGCCAGAAGGTAATGCCGATAGTTTTAACATTGTTGTAACAGTGGTCACACTAGGGATTATTTTCTTGACCTATTTTTCAGGTGGTTGCCATATGTTTGGCTTCAATACGTAGGTAGTTTTTTATTTACCTCTCTGCATATTCATCATTTTACAATGGAAAAATGACTTCTAGAACATATACTAAGGCCATCAAATTATCAGAAATCTGTACACAGAAAGGTAAGATACAACATGGAGGTGGGGAATATGGTTCAAAGAAATCAAGGCAAAATTTGAAGAGTTGAGTCCAAAGTAAACATGTTAAAAATTCACAATTAGTCAAAAATACATATATCTGGATCATTTCAGGGTACCTGGCAAACATGACACCATCCTTTTTGGCATGTGTGTTTGATCTTTAATCTAAAACAAGTTCTCAGAATTATGTGAAATTAACATTTTTGAAGAAGATAGGCCAGTTTTGTTGTTTTGTTTTGTTTTTGTTTTGTTTTGTAGAATGTTTCTCAACGTGAATTTGTCTGATGTTTCCTCGTGATGAGATTCAGATTATACATACTGACAGATTGTGTACATAACAAAAGTTGTATTTTGCCTCTCAGTGCATCCTAAATAAAAATACATGATATAAATTTGGCCCTTTATTGATGAAATTAACTTTGGTCACTTGATTAAAATGATGGTTGCGAGGTTTCCTCACTCTATCATTATTATCTAACCTTTTGTAATTGATAAGTAATTTATGGGAAAATACATTGGAATTATGTATATATATTCTGTTCTTTATCAAACTTTTACAACTAGCTTTAGCATCCAACTCTGATTGTCTGTGTAATTCATTCTCCCATTGATAGTTGAAATATGATAAATTTTTAAACGCTACATGTCTTCTGCATTTATTGCTTGGCATTCCATGATAAACAAGAGCTTTTCTTCTGTCTTCTTTCTTTTCTCTTTCTTTGTCTTCTTTCCTTCCTTCCTTTCTCTCTCTCCCTCTCTGTCTCTCTCCATCCCTCCTTTCCTTCCTTCCTCCCTTCCTTCCTCCCTTCGTTCCTCCCTTCCTTCTCTTTTTTTTCTGTGTTGACACATAAATTTCATAATTCATTATTTCCATTATTTTCAATGCTAATATTACCCTTGATTTTGATGGTCAAAGAACATTCAAGTGATCTTGTCTCTCTTCATAATACTTCATAAGCACTTCCTTAAAAAGTGATGATGAAGAGCCAGGCATTTAAATATCTGTGGCAAGAAGAAAATTGGGGTAAAGGAAACTGAAAACTAAAAAGTACTTCTGCAGAGAAACTCTTGGTATTTTTAAGGTATAACAAGGAATAAGGTGCTATTAAAAGGTATCAGTGAAGGAGAAAGTGATATAATTGGGGTAGGAGAGATGAATAATCAAATAGGGCTTGGAGACTCTGAATTTTATTCTAATTGCAGCTATAAGGCAACGGAAGCATGAAAGCAGTTACAAAATATGATCTGATTTACTTTTTCAAGGGTCTCCTTAGATACTATCTAGAAAACATACTAAAATGGGACAAGGATGAAAAAGGGAGATTAAGGGACTTTTGCAGAAGTTCAAGAATGTGATCATTGTGGTTTGGACTAGAGGAATAGCAGTGAATATGTAAAGAATGTTAAATTCAGGAGCTAACTTACAGCCAACATATCTCCAGTGAACTGGATGATTAGAGGATGAGGGAAGGGGAGGAGGAGGGAGGGAAGGACACCTGGGTGGGTCAGTCAGTTGAGTCTCTGACTCTTTATTTCCTCTCAGGTCATGATCTCACAGTTCATGGGAGCCCTGCATGGGGCTCTGCACTGGCAGTGTGGAGACTGCTTGAGATTCTCTCTCTCCCTCTCTCTGCCCCTGCCTCCCACTCAAAAATAAATAAAAATACATATAAAAAATATATACAAGCCCTAAAAGTTAGACCTGAGTTACCAACTGTATAATTATGCCAATAATAAAATGAGGAGGAGATCAGCTGGTCGTTTTTTGCTCAGAGTCTCTCACGAGCATAACTGAAATGTTAGCTCATCTTGCATCATCTCAAAGTTTGACGGAGGGAAGGTCAGCTCTGAAGCCCACATACATGAAGGCTGGTAGGCTTCACAAGAGCTGCTTCCAGGATCATTCACACCACAGTTGAAAGCCTTCATGAAACATACTTTTGAGCTCACTCAGTCGGGCCCCCTTGTGGAATACCTCAACTGGCTTCCCCCAGAAACAAGTAACAGAAAAAGAGAAAGAGTACCCTAGGCAGAATCTTTGTATTTCCTAATATGAGAAGTAACATCATATCACTTCTACCATACTCTGTTCCTTAGGAGTGAATCAGTGAATCCAGCTCATGCTCAAGGAAAAGAAATTACACAAGGGATAATCCCCTGGAAGTGTAGATCTTGGGGGGCCATCTTTGAAGTTGCTGATCTGGACTACCGAATGACAGCAATTTTAGTCCTAAGAATCCAGGGAAAATAAGTGTTTTTATTCACCCAAAGAAGAGAACAAAAACATTCGAAACGGTTTATTCATAAGAGCTAATAGCTGGAAACAGCTGAATATTCATCATAAGAGAATAGATAAATATGTTTTGTTGTTTACATAAAATAGAAATCCGCAGAGCAATAAAAAAAGAAAAAAATTAATGCAACAACATGAGTGAATCTTTCAGATATTATGTTGAATGAAAGAATTCAGACATAAAATAGTATGATATCTTGTACTGAGGAAAGACAAATTTTGTAAAACAATAGGCACTAGCAGTCACCTTGGAAGATGAGAATAGACTGGAGATGAATAAAAAAGAACCTTTGATGGAATGAAAATGTTTTATATCTTGATTTGGGTGATAGTATAGCAGGTGCATACGTATAATTTCATTTAACTTAAGGTTTTAATTTGTGAGTTTTACACACTTCACTATATATATGAGTTATATATATATGTTATGTATGTATAAATATGTTATAACTCAGATATATAGTAAATTAAGTAAATATCAAGTTCACAAATTAAAACCTTAAGTTAAATGAACCTTTATATATAATGAGTTATAACATATATAGTTATATATAGGTATGTTAGATATTTTTAATTTGTTAATTTGTGAAATTTCCATAATTTACATATGAATTATTTATATAAATTTCATTTACAGTAAAATTGACATAATTCACTATATATATGAGCTATAACATATATATTATATACAACATATATGTTATAATCAACTGTGACATATATAAAACCTATATGTTATAATTCATTAAAAATATTGATACTTTGAGAAGACTTAATGACATCCACAAGGTAGCTTAAAACTTATGGTTTGCCTCTCTCTGCAAGGAAAGCATAGATTAAAAATTGCTTAGTGGGTTTGTAAAATCCAGGAACAATCAAGGCTAGCTATTGTGAAAAAAAAAAGAAAAAAAGTCACTGCAATCTTGAAACATACCACAAATCCTAAAACTTAAAAACATTCACAAAATGTGATAGCAGTTCTAAAAGTGCACAGAACAAGTAACAAGTTTTGACTCAGAAAGAAATTTCTAAACAAATCTTCTACTTGGTAGCTGTTACTCAAAGACTCTATTATATAGAATAAAATATGTAAAATGTGAAATACTTTCATACAAGCTTCACAGTAATGAAGAGGAAATGCAGTAATAATCGCAAAGCTTAATATATGTGCTTGGTGGGTAGTAAGTATCAATATTTGATAATGATTTCTATTGGTATATAATTTCCTTTTCCCTTTGCTCACATGTTGAATGAGTGCTTTTAACTTGGAATAGATATTTCACTGAAGTTGATATACTAATGGCCAATAAACATGAAAAGATACCATTATTAGTGATGAGGGAAATGTAAAACCATTTCACACCCATTAGGACAGTTTTTCTTAAGAAAAAGGGGGGGGGTGGATTTGATGGCTCAGTCAGTTGGGCACCCAACTCTTGGTTTCCACTCAGGTCGTAATCTCATGGTTTGCGGAATCAAGTCCTGCATTGGGCTCTGCATTGACAGCCTGGAACCTGCTTAGGATTCTCTTTTTCTCTCTGTGTCCCTCCCCTGCTTGTACACATATATGTGCTCTCTTTCTCTCTCTCTCTCTCTCTAAAGAAATGAAAAATAGACATTAAATAAAAGAAAGAGAAACAAAAATGGAAAGTAACAAATGTTAATGAGGATGTGGAGAAAGTGGAATCCTCCTACACTGATGTTGGGAATATAAAATGCTACAATAACTATGGAGAATAGTTTGATCATTTCCCTGAAAATTAAACAGAATTACCATATGATCAAGAAATCCTGCTCTAGGTATATACCCCAGAGAATTAGAAACTGGTATTCAGACAAATATTTGTACACAATTGTTCATAGCAACACCCTCTCCAATAGCCAAAAGGGGGAAACTTCCAAAATGCCCAACAACAGATGAATGGAATAATGTATGTACCAATATAATAATATATTATTCAGCCACAAAAAGGAATGAAGCACCGATGTCTGCCACAATGTACATGAACCTCAAAAATGTGCTAAATGAGAGAAGCCTGATGCAAAGGCTTCTGAGACAAACTTAACCACTGTTACGTTGCCTGGGGTGTTGGAGAAATAATGGATAACACTTACTGAGCACGTATTCTGTAATGGCAGGTGCAATGGAGAGACAGATTCTTCTAGGGTTTTTTTCAGATATATGATATTTGATCAACTATTTGAAAAAGAATGTAAGCTGATAAAAGCAAAGGAGTTGCAGTGAGCTTGAGAACAGTATCTTCATGGAGAGTAACAAAATTAGCTAAACTAGAATCTATTTTTCAAAAAAAAATTTTTTTTGGACTCTTCTCACCTTCAAATAGGATTGAAAAATTTTTTCTTCATATGACATGATGAAAAGATACCTTGCTGGTGCCTGGCTGGCTCAGTCAGTAGGGCATGTGACTCTTAATCTCAGGGTCCTGAGTTCAAGCCCCACTTTGGGGGCAGAGCTTAACTAAAATAAAAAAGTTTTTTAAAAATAGAAAAAAAATTACACCTTAGAATTCAGATATAAAAAATATTCAGATATTAAAAAGCTTTTAAACAACAATCTCATATTGCTGCTCTCAAGCAGCACTGTCCAATAGAACTTTCTGTGGTAAAAGTAATGTTCTATATCTGAATTATTCAACATGGTAGCTTCTAGCCTTTCGTGACTATTAAGATCCAGAAATGTGGCTAGAACAAAAGAGGAACCGAATTTGTAATTTTATTGAACTTTATTTAACTCCATTTATTTGATCTTAAATGGCCACATGTGGCTTAGTGGTTACCATTTTGCACAGTCCAATTCTACTCTCCACCCTACTAAAAATATTTAGATGATATAATTTTGGCACAGTTTTGATGTATCTTATCTCTTTTAGTTTAAACCCATTCAGTTTACCCCATCTCTTCCATTTAAAGCTTTTTTAAGTCTTTCTGAACTTGTTCTCAAGACTGCTCCTTTTCCTATCCTATCCCTTCTACTGTTCTATCCCCAAGATGGCGATGGCATCTGAGAGTTGGGTGCAGTGGGTGTGTGAGGACTGGTGTTTATGTCTCTTCAGTATTTTGGGAATACCCTCCAGGCCTTATCTGGGGTGTGTCATTATCCTTTGTTTCTGGATCTCAACCTTGGTTGTCCTGAGTCTTTGTTTTGTAACTAGGTTAACAAACGCTGGTCATCCAGAGGGCTGCTGGTGGGGTTCCCTGAGAAATGGCAGTTCCCCCAATTACTTGGCAATTGTGCTAATTCCTAAACTTAATGACTGTGGACCCTGCCTTTGCTTGTGTGAGTGATTTTCTTCAGGCCTATTCGCATCCAGTGTTTCTCACAAAACATGCAATTCCTCACTCTTGGGGAAACAGAAACCAGAAGCTGGTGTGTGCACTCCCCTGAAAAGAAGCCCTAGGGCTCACCTCAGGCCTTTCTCTAGCCATTGCTGCTCTACTCCCAGGCCTCAGGATTCTCCCAAAGGCTGCCGAAATTTCCAGGCTCAATCAGGAAGCAGAGAAACCGGCACTCCAAAAACTCTGAGCTTGTCAGCAAAGAAGAGCTTCGTAAAATCCTCTGTCTCCTTCTCTGTCCCTCCCTCAGCTGTCTCATCAGTCCCGGAAGGGCTTCGTCAGTGGTGAGGTAAATTTGTTTCCTTTCCAGCTTGCATTCCCTCTAGCTCTTGGCTTACTCTGAGGTTAATTCTCTGCGTTTTGATTAGATTTTTTATAATCAAGTTTTTATAAGTTGAGATTTTATAAGTTGATTTTCATAGGTTGAGATTTTTGTAAAAGAATCAGAGATGCACTACCAGATTCTTCTTCAGGGAAACATTTGTAGCCTTGGCCGTCAGCAGCAGCCTCGGCCTGGGGAGCTGCCTTACCCCAGGGGTTGGCCATGCACACAACACCGAGGAGGCTTTACACTCACAGCTCCCTCAGGGTTGACCTTTCCAGGGCTTTCTGTGACCTGCATGGCCATTCTCCTTCTCCCTCTGCCTGATACTGCGTCCTCTCTTTTCCACAGGTGTGAATCCCTAATAAACTTCTCACATGCTAAACTCTGTCTCAACATCTGCTTCCAAAGAACTCAACCTGGGGCATTTGGTTTGAAGTTCAAAGCTGAGCACTGACTTTTTTTTTTTTCTCCCTAGGCAGTATCTGCCTCCCTCTTATCTATGGCAATAAACTTAATCCCTTTGGCCTAGTCTTAATTGCAAGATGATTCCAGGGAGAAAATATAAATTTTTAAAACTGAAAAATGCCTTGGATGATATTTCAAAACATTACCCTGCCTGACTTCTTTACTTGGCTACACTGACCCCAGGGAACGGTTTGTCCTGAAATCCGACTTTTTTTTCATGAAACTTCTGTGGTCAATAATGACTTTCAGGAGAAAATGAGAGTCAAAACTACAACCTGTAAATGCATTCACCTGTGTTTCTCATGGCCTCAGCATACCAAAGTCTGTATCAAAGACTAGTTCTGATCATTTCACTTCAAAATTTCCCTACTCATGTATTAAAATTTAACATTAACATGGAGAAAAATTTCAACAAGCATGACATTTCCCCTCTCCGGCCAAAGGATTATTTCCCTGGAGAAATATGGGTATGTTTTATGATTCCCTTTCATTTGCATCTTATAAGTGCCAGGACCTTCTGCCGATTTCTGCTTTCTCTGCATATAAATTTACCAGTGTTTGGGGAATAGAGCACTGGTGAGCTATCCTACCCATGACCCAGCTACCTTGCGTCCCCGTACCGCCAGGGAATGAAGGTTTTTACGTAATGAATTATCCAAATTGCCGAAGGCACCTTTTCAAGTGTTAGAAACTTGTAAAACTACCTTTGACAAAAAGATTTCTAAAAAGCATATAGACTTTTTCTCTTTTCAGTCCGGTCCATTGCTCATGGTTTGTGGTAAAGGTAATATCTGGAATATTTGGAAGTGAGTTTTTGTTTTGTTTTGTTTTTTAATCTCTTTCCTAAAGCTAGGTAGAGTGTCAGGGAAGTAAAAGTAGCTATTCTATTCCCCATACTTGGATTTTCTCTCACACAACTTCCCTTTAACATGCTATATTTCGTTACTCTCTGAAATTTCAGTGTCCTGGTATCACCTTTTCTCACATTTTACTCTCACAGTGTACACGTCTAGCATCATGGGATTGGGAACAAAGGCAACAGAATAACAACAAAAAGTAATAACAATATTTATGTGGGCAAAAATCACATCTCCAGAATATTGCATCTGGACACCATGGAGGTCCACACACATTCCTGTCCCTACTCTGTTACCCCCATTATGTGAGATGAGATATACTTCAGCTCAAGGTCACTCTTTGCTTCCATTTGTAGCATTTTCTGCTTAACCTTGGTACTATGTTTATCTACTTTTTAATTTTCAGTGTGGCTGGCTTCTAGATGTTTCTGACTCTGCACTTTTTATCCGAGGACTCTCTACTCTTATTTCTTAAAAATTTTTTAAGTTATTTATTTATTTTGAGAGAGAAAGAGCTTGCATGCACATGAGCAGGAGAGGGGCAGAGAGAGAGAGAATCCCAAGCGGGTTCCACACCAGCAGCACATAGCCCAACATGGAGCTCGAACTCAGGAGCAGTGAGACCATGACCTGAGCCAAAATGAAGTTAGAGGCTTAACGGATTGAGCCACCCAGACACCCCTTGCATATTTTTATTCCCCTTTCTAACTCTGATCCCAAATATACATGTTTATTACTTAAGCCTTGTTTGTGGACTTTCACACTTTGTAACCTCTGTTTCTCTGAAGTTCTACAATGCATACTAAGCTGTGGTATCTTCTTACTCTTTTATAGGACTCAGTTTTCTTCTGTTAAGTGGCCTAAAAACAAGCCTTAAGTCTCTTGTTCTTCAAAACACTTCCAATGCCGGTCACCTCATGGTCTTTCATTTCTTTTTGATTTCCTTGACTCTACTAGGTAGGTGTGATGGTGGTCATTCTGTCCAATTCTTGGTACAAATCTGTATCTGGCCATTATTTTTCCAGGCTTTTTTTTTTTTCTCACTCATTTCATATCTAGATTTTGTTTCCTGTCTACACAGTTTTCAGCAGGTCATGCTGCTTTTGAGTAGAATTTTAGTAGAATAATGACCCTTGTAAATATAAATCATCATTACTTCATAATAATTTGTTTGGATGTGCTTTCACAAATATCTCTTTTATTTAAACGCATTCCTTTTTTAAAACATTTTTATTTATTATTAAGAGACAGAGCATGATTGTGGGAGGGGTAGAAGGGAAGGAAACACAGAATCTGAAGGAATCTTCAGGCTCTGAACTGTCGGCACAGAGCCCAAAGTGGGGCTTGAACTCACAAACCGTGAGATCATGACCTGAGCTGAAGTTGGATGCTTAACCAACTGAGCCACCCAGGTGCCTCTAAACTCATTCCTTCTTTAATTAATCTTTTTTCTTCTTTAGATCAAAAATGGTACAAAGCATAAAAGCATGTAAGATACAAGACACTAACAGTCCCTGAATTTTTATTAATATCTATTTAAGCCCTAGTCTCTACACTTAATCCATTTAGATTAACAAACGAGAGTGGAGAGTCTATTTTGCATCAGTTATTGCACCAGATTCTGGGGATTCAAAAGTAAAACACAGCTTTTCTTCCGTTAGAAGAGAACTGCATAGAGGGGGAAGAATGTATGTGCAACAATTTTTGCAATAGACTGTCATAACTAATATTATTGAGACAAGAACATTTATAGGTAAGTCAGGTATTGGTAAGTCATATAAATGAGAAAAGAGTGAGAATCTCCTTAGTCTTTCTGAATGTACCACCACGAAATGGGCTTTCCTCCCATTTTGACTTTGTTTTTTTGTTGAAAGGTAACATAGTTTCTTAAGGAAAAAGCATGCTTGTTTCTAACTCAAGGACCAAAATAGGGTCATCTAACTCAGTTTCCTCATACTGTTTTTGTTCCTCTCCTCTACTGATTTTTCTTTACTCTGTAGCAACATCAATTCAATGGCAAGCTCACAGCTTGGGTGGACATTTTACCTTATGCTATCCCCAGGGCTTGCCTTATTCCAACTTGCTTTCCCATTTGTTGTTTGCTGGAGAAATGTATGCCCCCAAAGCTACACGTAGTAAAATGAAGGCCCATTATACTATTTTATAATGAGAAGTAAATAATGCTTAACATGTTTCATATTCATCAGAATAATTTCCTTATGTTTCCATCATTTGGCCATGGGGAATTTCTTTCACACTAAAACCTGTTCCCTGGCTTCGCAAACACTGTCTAGCTCCAGGACCCTTCTGACCTCAGCAGTCTGTTCCATTGCTGCTAAAATAGTGCTTTTCAAGGAAGAAAATATGTTATGCTCTATTCTTTCACTGTTCCAAGTATGAACTTCTAATTATCTACAATGGAATAGATACATAAAATATTGTATAAATGTGATATATATTATACACATATGTATATCATACACCATATATGTATATATTAGAAAGGAAAGGATTTTTTCCAGTATCGTCTGTATCTTTCCTATTCTCTTGTCAGTCTAACAAAAGGTTTTCAGAATATGAACTTAGTGCTAATTAAATTCCAGCAAAGACCGCGTGGTGTTGCCAGTTTAGATTCATTGACCTTTGCTGCGGTGAGGTTTTGAGGTAGGAAATATTTTAAAATCTAGCACATCACATAGCAACTAATTGTGTCTCTGTGAACCAGCCAGAATGTGTTTTATATCCTTCAGGATGCTTTGAAAAATTATTAGCTCCACCCATCATCTTATCTCTGATTTTTTAATGATCTTTTAAGATTTAGAACACTTTGTCTGTGATGCACATCGCATATTTAAAGGCAAGCACTTTACATTAGATGATAGCTAGATTCTATTCTTCCAAATAACTTTAAAAAGTAAATGGTATAATCCTGACCATTCTTGGGCAGATTTTTTCATAATGATATATATGAATTAGTTACCTTATTGGCATGTTTTTAAAAGGACTATAATTTAGAAGTTAGACATGTCTTGCATTGTAGACTTTGGAATAGCATCCAATGAGGTGAACAGTTTATTATGAAGCTTGAACAGAGTGTATTAAGCATTCAGAAGACTAATTCCTTTCATGCCTTTGATAATAAATCCACTTTTCTCATGCAGTGAATTCACTTGAGATTCATAGTCTCCTCGTAAACCTTGTAGTAAATGTTTAACCTCAGATTTCAAATGCTATAGTACTTTTTATGATAATAAATGTTATCCCTATGGGATTGTGAATTTGGTGATCAGACATAGTGCTGCAGTTGAAGAGACTCTACCTCCCACGTACAAAATACGGAGTTCTTAGAGTATTCAATTACCTAAATTCATCAAGATTATTTTTAAATACACATATACGTCCTGCATAGCTATGCACATGGATGGAGTTTCTCTTAGCCTCAAGACGATTAATTCTTAAAACAAATCATGATTCAAAAAATTTTTGGAGTACAGCCTTTGCTATGTTTCATTAAATTAGGCTAAATCTTACTGTGGAATATTTTAACATCTAATAAATGCTAAGAACATTTAAGAGTATTTTGCTTTGGAAAAAAGCTCCTTTTTTCTTTTTATTTCTAAAAGAATGTCACAATTCTGGATTCTAATACAAGATCTAAAGTATTTAGGTGCACTTTTAGGTAAGGTGACAAGAAAATAATAACAAAAAAGGCCTGGGTAACATTCTCATAAGGTCTAAGGATTCCATGTACTTTCATTAAAAGAAATTAGTATATAATCGATGGCATTCAAAAGGAATCCTTTGAATGTTGGAAATGTTCTTCAAATCTACAAAATAGCTAGAATTTAGTTGCCCTAGAATTTAGTACTTTGTGTAACTCAATTAATACATAAACAATGACAAAATGTAAGGAAATAAAATTCAATTCAAAATACGACTTGAATGCTTAGCATACACAAGCAAAGAGGTAAATGTTGCATTGTGATGAAATCAAAGATTAATAGTATCCAATATTTGGCAGAATAACCTAGGCAATAAAAACAATAATATTTATTAAAATGTGCACACACACAGAGGCAACACAGTAATAAAGGTTTTATCTTGCTACTGCTCTTTGTCTAATGGAGATTTCCATGGGGACTTTAATGTGTCACACCCAGTCAGGGACATCCTGATTGCTGTTCCATCTCCACAGAACTGGCCATGACAGCAGGGGAAGAGAGCACTGTAGAGTCTCACGCTTGCGATCAAATACTCTGGCGCAGAAATGACAGATGTCATTCTGTCAAACTCTCTGGCTAAAATAATCCCACAGCCACTCCTAACTTAATAGGAACAGGAACATACAATCTTTTTATGAATCCAGAAGGAAAAAATGAAAACAAAAAAGCTCCAATGAACACTAGTAACATCTGCCATACACACACTAGCCTCCATCTTGAAGGTTAATCAATACAGGCAAACATGGACACAAAAGCCATCATTAAATCACTCATGTGAGGATGAACTTTTTAATGATAGTTAAAGGTACAAAGAGACAGTTAATTTTGAAGTCAACACTCAA
Organism: Crocuta crocuta; assembly: GCF_008692635.1. Classification (NCBI taxonomy): domain Eukaryota; kingdom Metazoa; phylum Chordata; class Mammalia; order Carnivora; family Hyaenidae; genus Crocuta; species Crocuta crocuta. The sequence continues at coordinate 14,744,650 of NW_027551568.1, read as the reverse complement.
GAAAGGTAGTAACTTTACTGGAAATGAAAACAAAATAAGTCTGAGATGAAAATATACATACCAAGTGAAGACAAAGGTTACTTATATTTTCATCGTCTTTTTGTCTCAGGAGATGAATCTTCTTTTTCTTTCTAAGGAAAACAATTTCTGCCACCCCATGGTGTCTCTTTTGTTTAAAAGTTGGTCTCTCTCTTTACTGGCATTAGTGGTTAGACTTTGAGACACCATTTCCTGTCTTTTACTCTATCAATATGATGCTACAATTCTCCTTTAGAAAGCATATTAATGTCAGATAGAAGTTTTCAGATGAAATGAATATTGGGGATCAATAAACTAAAATTGGGTGTCAAAATGCAAAACTGTTGGTAGTGTTCATGGCCATCATTTAATTGTGCTGTTAGTGATTTTTTGGAAAATATAAACTGTTCAGATGGATAGTAAAGAATTTCAACCCAAACTGAATCAGAACACCCCTAAGCAATGTATAAAGTGTGTGATTTTTCTCTTAAGAGATCTACACTTCCTTTTAATTTCTCTTTCTATCAGTGACAAATATAAATGCAAGATATTTGGCTTCAAATGTAGAATGTTAGAACTGGAGATGTCTGGGCACAGACAGTGCCATTGGCCATCCAGAGTAGCTGAGCAGGAGAGAAAATTGGAAATATGATACACAGGATGGTTGCCAGAAACACCAACCATCACTTGTAAGAGTTAGTTGCAGTGAGAAATGATTGCAAAAGAAATGATGGGGAGGCCCTGTGGTAGTGTGATAGTCTTGGGGATATAATGTACAGCATGGCTACTGAGTACAGTTTATAACAACTGTGTTGCATATTTGAAAGTTGCTAAGAGAGTAGATCTTAAAAGTTCTCATCATGAGAAAAAAAAAATATTGTCACTGTATGGTGACAGACATATTATTATAATAAGTGACTATACTTATTATGTCAATCATTTTGCAATACATACAAATATTGAATCATTATGTTGTATACCTGAAACTAATATAATCATATCTCAATTTTTTTTCAGTTTATTTATTTATTTTGAGAGAGACAGAAAGTGTGAGTAGGGGAGGGGCAGAGAGAGAAGGAGAGAGAATCCCAAGCAGGCTCCACACTGTCAGCACAGGGCCTGATGCTGAGCTCCATCTCGCAAACTGTGAGATCAAGACCCGAGCCAAAATCCAGAGTCAGAGGCTTAATCAACTGAGCCACGCAGACCTTCGTATACCTCAATTTTAAAAAGGGAGTGAGATCGGCCAATGTTGTACAAAACCACTTGCATGCTATATGGTGCTTTCAGGCTTAATGGTATAGACCAATCTCCAGAAGTCTACCTTCATTTACTTCCTGATGCTTACAATACTCCCATAGTAAACTTAAGGCTTTAATACTTATTAGGATGTAATTCTCTCTGAGCAGGTAAGTTATTACTCGACACTGATAAATGAGCTTTTAACTTTCATGAGAGGGATTTAGAGAAGGTTAAAACAAAAGGACTTGAGGCATAGAGGGTGAAAGAAAATGCAGGGAACTGCTATTAACCATAGGAATAAGACAGAACACAGAAACAACAAGCAAGAATCCTACAGTCTGAAGAGAAAAATGTTGTGCAAGCTGAGGTTACCAACACAAGTTTGCTAGTAAAGGCAGAAATGGAAGCAAGAGAGTTTCAGCTGTGGCATAAATTCCCATAGTGACATATGCCATGCGGTAGCTAAGGAGGTCACTATTTTCAGACAATTCTATTTGCTCCATTTACTCATTATTATAAATATTATTGTTGTGAATCTCCTGGTACATAAAGGGTTTTTTGACTGATTATTAAGTTACATGTTATATTTTTCTCTTATTTTCTCAGATGCCGTCTTGACCTGATATACAATATAAACATTGTTTATCTTCTACACCTTTTTCTTCTGAGTGATGTGGTAATTATTCTCTTTCAGTTTACGTTTGGGGGATTTTGTCCTCCAATTTTAATGATCCAAGATAGTGGAACTTCTATGATGGGCTCTGTAAATAAAATGTAGAGAAAAGGATACTAGATACTTGATATTTTTGCTACCATATTGCACAAAACACTTTTATCAGATACTAAATTATAGTGAGAATAACATTCTGCCTAAAAATTTGCTGAAATATCAATCCAAATCAATCCAATAAGGCCTTTCCCAATTTATACTCTCCATGATCATTATTACTTTGGAGATCATGGTCCAGTAGAGCCTAGGTAAAAGCCTCCTATTCATTGCTCTCTCTAAACATTTAACTCCTCACTGTTCTGTCATTCAGATCTATTCAAAAGTCCCTAGAAATGCTGAGTTCTCTCTTGTCTGGTTTCTCCCACATGCAGTTTTTCTCAGCTTGGCTTAATTTCCCCATCCCCTCCCACCTAGCTAACTCCTAAGCACTATTCACAACTTGCTGTAGATAATATCAGAGGAACACCCCCTTGACTAATTTCCTTGTAGTATATACTCTCCTCTATATGTGTTTGCCTTCTGAGCTGGACAATACACTTCCATATGGTGATGAGAGTGTTAGCCATTATTATATCCCTGGCATCTAGCATGACACCTGACACATAAAGTGCCCAATAAATATCAAATTACAATGGAGGAGTCACAGTAATGTTCTATGCCATGTTACCTGTAGAAACACACTATCACTTCTTTCATGTGTTCCTTCTGCAATTTATAATCATTGTTAATCAATGCTATTTTTCTGCATAAGAGCTACATGTGAAGTCAAATGTTCCCTGTGAAGATATCAAGATCTAGGCATGCAACTGGGAAAGTGTAATTCTGAATCCATGCTGATAGATGTGCAGGTAGATTATAAACGATATTCTTCAGCTGAAACTACATTGATTGATCGTTCAGGTAATAATATTTTTTCCAGCTTTATATATTGAACTGTTACTGACATACAACAAATATAAGTTTACCGTATACAACATGATGATTTGATAGATCTGTGTATTGTGAAATAATTACAATAATAAGGCTAGTTAACACCTCCATTCCGTCACATAATTACCACTTATTTTATTCTATTTTATTTTTAATGTTTTTATGGATATTTAAGAGAGACTGACAGAGAATGAGCAGGGGAGGGACAGGGAGAGAAGAAGACACAGAATCCGAAGCAGGCTCCAGGCTCCGAACTGACAGACAGAGCCTGTTGCAGGGCTCTAACTCATGAACTGTGAGATCATGTCCTGAGCTGAAGTCAGACACTTAACCAACTGAGCCACCCAGGTGCCCCTGACTACCATTTTTTAAATGTGTGGTGAGAATATTAAAGATTGACTTCCTTAACAACTTTGAAGTATATAATACAATATTGTTAATTATTAGTCACTGTGCTTTATGTTATATCCTCTAAATTTACTTTCTTATGGTTAGAACTTTGTACACACTGACCAACTTCTCCCCATTTTCCCTGACCCCCAAACTCTGGTAACACCATTTTACTTTATATTTCTAGGAATTTGGCTTTTTGCAATTTCACATGTAAGTGAAAATTTACAGTATTTGTCTTTCTCTTTCTGACTTACTTTAGCCAGTATAATGTCTTCAAGTTCCATCTGTGTTGTTGCAAAAGGTATGATCTTTTCTTTTTAAAAAATTATCTATTATTTATCTATTTATTTCATCATCTAATGATGGATACTTAGGTTGTTTCCATATCTTAACTATTGAGAATAATGCTGCAATGAAGATGAAATTTCAGATATCTCTTTGAGATGGTGATTTTATTTCTTTCAGATACATGTCCAGGACAGGGATTACTAGATCATATTGGAGTTCTAATGTTCATTTTTTGAGAAAACTCCATAATGTTTTCCACTGTAGCTATATCAATTTACTATCACCAATAATGCACAAGGATTCCATTTTTTCCACAGCTTCTCCAGTTTTTATTATCTCTTGAATTTTTGATAATAGTCTTACCAAAAAGTATAAAGCAATATCTCATTGTGGTTTTGTTTTGCATTTCCCAGATTATTAGTGACATTGAGCATCACTTCATGTACCAACTTGCCATTTGTACGTCTTCTTTGAAAAATGTTTATTAAAGTCTACAGCTTACCTTTTATTTTTTTTTTCTATTGATTTGTAGTTTCTCAAGTAGTGCTTATTAACCCCTTATCAGATGTATGGTTTGCAACTATTTTTTTCCCATTCCAAGATTAGCTTTTCATTTTGCTGATTCTTTTGCTGTGAAGAAGTCATTTCAGTTTGATGTAGTCCTATCAGTTTATTTTTGCTTGAGCATTTCTTGTCATATCTGAAAAGCTATTGCCAAGACTGATGTCAAGGAAATCTTTCCTTTTTTTTCCCTCTAGAACTGTTATGGTTTCAGGTCTTACATCAACGTCTTTAATACATATCAAAGTAATTATGAGAGTAATGTAAAGTCAGGGTCCAGTTTCATTTTTTCACATGTGAATAGCCAGTTTTCCCTACCCTATTTATTGCCAAAACAGTCCTTTCCCCATTGAGTTTTCTTGGCTTCCTTGTCAACTTTTAGTTGACCATATATGCATAGGTTTATTTCTGGGGCCTTGATTCTGCTCTGTTGATTCATATGTCTTTTTATATCAGTATCATATTATTTTCATTACCATAGCTTGTAATAAAGTTTGAAATCAGGAATTATGACCATTCCAGCTTTGCCCTTTCCCTGGATTGCTTTGGATATTAGGAATCCTTTATGGTTCCATAGAATTTTAGGATTTTTTAAAATTTCTGTGAAAATTCCATTAGGAGTTGGCATGATACTGGGGTGAGGTGGTTCGGGGGACCATGGTGAAGTTGAGTTCTCACATCACTCTCCTTCTCCAATTGGGGAGGTGTCTCTCTCTGTACTGGGATGCCTGAGCTTGAAAGAGAGTGAGTTATGGGAATAATGTGAATCTATCTTTCTTACCCTCTTAAGTGTGTCTTATTTCTGTGCTTCATTTGTAAGCTGTAATTCTTAACCCGAAATCTTTAGCTATTATGAATGTATTTCTGTGTGTAGATAGTTCTCTTTTTTTGTAATTTTTTAATGTTTATTCATTTTTTACAATTTATTTCTGAGAGAGAGAGACAGATGAGCAAGGGAGGGTCAGAGAGAGAAGGTCAGATACAGAATCTGAAACAGGCTCTAAGCTCTGAGCTGGCTGTCAGCACAGAGCCTGACATGGGGCTCAAACCCACGAACCTGAGATCATGACCTTAGCCAAAGTCAGATGCTAAACCCACTGAGCCACCCAGGAGCCCCTAGATAGTTCTTTAAATTGATGTCTGGGGGATGGTGGCTGACAAGGGCTAAAACTCCTATACTACCATTTTGCTGATGTCACTTCTTAACCAACTCTTAAACAAGAAAAAATGTGAAATGTTATCAAGACTTACAAAACCATTGCTATTAGTGACATAATTGATATGAGGACTGCAAAATAAGATCAAGATAAGCAACATACATATTAAGACGATAAATACAGTAGTAGTTTCTGAAAAGTCAAGGAAAATGAAGTTTGATGAATGTGAATTTTTTCTACATCCTAATATTTAAATACTTTAAGATAGATTTAAGACTGAGCTTTTATGTTTCACAATGGGTAAAGGCAATGTAGAACACCCATCATTTAGCTATCTTTCTTCCAACTTATGGTTGGAAAACAGAGTCATTGAGGTAATTAAATTCTCTTGGGGAATGCAAAACCATCAGTGTTGCTTCAGTGTGTGATCAGCAGGAAGTACAAGCATATTTGGGGTACTTGAAAAACTCATTTGTTTCACCAATTACAAATAGAATATTTAAGGAGAAAGTGTCTTTTCGAAATTTTGCAACACATCTGAGATTTATTATCCTTCAAAACCATATATGAAGGAAAAAGACCATATATGAGTATATTTTTATATTTTTAACAATTAATGAAATGTGACAAAGTAGATTAAAGGAGGAGACAAAGTAGAGGTAGAGAAATGATACATAATTTATGAAAAACAAATAAATGTTATGTTCAATAAGTACAGACTGTAATCAAAATTAGAGAACCATATTCTGATCTTTGCTAACCATTGAAAAACTACCATACAAGAATATTTTTTGTTTTTTACCTTAATTCCCCATCTGTAAATTCACCAAAATGTGACCTGGAGAAAAGCATCAGAACATATATCAGAGCACTAGGTCTCAACTCATCCACCAACCAGCCCTGGGAGACTGCTCAAGCCCCTAAGCCTCTCTAACCTTCCCTTCCTTTAGTCCTTTTAATTCAATGACTATTTCTTGAGAGTGTAGGGTTGAGAATCTCAGATAACACACAACACTTCTTGTCAAAAAATTTCTAGTCTATTTAAGGGGCTGGTGAGGCAATTATATACCTACCTATAATGAGACTTTGATCAAACTGCTCATCATCTGCTACCATTGGTAAAAGTTTTCCTCCTTATAATAATTCATGATCCAAACCCTCAGAGAGCACCAAGGCAAGAACTCAGCTGGGAAACAAAATTGCTTAGAATCACTCCCATTGCCTCAGGAAAAATACATCTAGTCCTCCAATTTTCAATCACCTGATCTATAACATAGGCATGAAGGTAACTATTTTAAGAATTAAAACAAACAAAAGTCTGCATATAAAGTTCACAGAACATTGGCACAAGAGATAGCAACTTTTATTAGTAGTATTTTAAAAATCATTATCATTATTACTATTCTTTCTTCTTTACACTACATTTGCTTGATGAAACTTATCAATCCAAAATAACTACTGAATCATCTAATACAATCTTGGTTCTGCTGAGGATCGGTCATGTGACCTTAGGCATATCACTGTTTTCACAATAAGATGGTAATATCATTTACCTCACAAGATTGATAGAAGGGTTAAATGAGATAACACTTTTTACTAACCACAATATCTAAAACATGGTAACTGTTCAAGAAAAGTATTTTTTATTATAAACATTAAATTAATTTTGTTCCTTCCTTCCTTCATTCTTCATTTCCTTCCTTCCTTCATTCTTTTTTGAAAAATAATAGAAAACAACAAATGGTAGTTATTACTATTAATAGTAGTGGTATATTTATGAGCAACATGAATTTTGAGACTTCTTAAGAAAGGAACATGTAGTACACATGATTAAGTAAGACCATGAAAACGGTTATTATAACCTATTGTACTCTAAAGGTGAGAGCTGTTTGATTGGTTGACCTGTCCCTTTATTACTGATGTACAATTTCTCACCCAGTTGATGAGGATATTCAATCAGGAAAAGTATCCCTTTCCTCGGAAAATGACCCCCTAGGATGGACAGTGTGTAGGTAACTAAATGAGAGACCTAGAAATGTCAGTGGGGGTTGGGAGAGAGTCTGAAGACTTTGAAAAGCAGTAAGTAAAAAAAAAAGTGACAGTTTTTGCTGGATGGAGAAAAGTAATACTATCGTACAGTGAGGAAATAGAAAGTATTTCTGGGAAGTAAAGATCTACTGATGATATTAGGCAGCTGTGTGGAGCCTCGGAGACTATGAAGAGTGTCAAGACCATCAACATGAATAAATTGGAGGTCAGGGGATCATGCTGCTCATCAGTCAGTGTCACTGGTGATGAATGTTTCCAGGGGAAAGGTCAGTGGATGAGAGGTGACTGGAGTGTTCCAGGGAACAGTGCTCCTCTGTTAAATAGGAGGCTCTTGGAATACTGACATATGATCATTAAACCTGTCATGTCAGTAGGCAAGGGCCAAAATGAAATCAGAGGCAAGACTGCAAGAGTTTTAATAGACTGAAAAAAAAATGGTTCAAAATTATTAAATGTCTTTCTATTGAACTATTTTATTTTTTGAACTCTTATTTTTAGATAATTCATCAGGCAATGCCAATTGTTGTTTTAGAATATACTTCTTTGTAAAAAATACTGACTCAATATCTAAACAACTGCAAAATAAGCCAACTTTTTGTTTTCCTGTACAATTTGTTTACCTATCTCTGATGAATGTAACCTTGTAGAGCTATAATCAGTGGATGCAGTCTCAGGTCAAGAACCCTGCAGACCAAACACAATGCTAGAATGAAGGAAGGCTCGTCTTTAAGTGGGTGCACATTATTTGTGTGAATTGGAATGACTTAATGTATAGAGTCAGTGTGAATTTATTAACTCATTTTTAGATCAAGGGCAAACACATGTATCAGGAAAAGGGTGGGGATAAGCAGAATGAACTGGATGCACACAGGCCATTTCTCAGAATTGTTATCCATATGAGTCAGTCCCTACTACTTAATATCTCTGAGGCATATAGTTTCTAACCCTGAAAAATGGGTATGGTAAACCCTATCTCAGATCTGCTATTATAATTAAATTTTAAATGTGTAAAAAAAATCCAGTAAATTGAGAGACATTTGTTAGGTTATCACTAAATGACTGTGTTTGTGTGTGTATATGTGTATAGGTCACAAAATTTGGCCTTATCTTAAATCTGAATACTGACTTCATGCATAAAATTCTTTCAACAAATATCTATTGAGTCTCAGGTACCATTTAGGTGCCAGAGATGCAGCAGTGACACAAATGGCCAACATCCCAACCTCCTAAAACTTACATTTTAGTGGGAGGGAAGCAGAAGATAAAGAAATAGAAACTGGATGTGCATGACGATGTTAATACATCAAGGTACACAAGATGCACAGTGCCGTCAGGACAAAGATGGAAAGGACTATACATTTAGAAATATATGGTCAGTGGTGATTTTAGAGGGAGTGACTGTTGTCGAAAAGACATGAAGATGAGCCAGGGAGTCATGTGGGCCACAAGAGTAGCACATTTTAGGCAGAGGGAGGAATGTGTGTAAAGTGCTGTGAGTCAGAACATGCGAGGAGAACAGTGTGGCTAAAGCAAGAAGACCAAGAGTGACTATAGTGGGGAGAAGCTGAGAGGCGTAGCCATGACTGGATTCCATAGGGCCTTGGAGGCCATTTAAGGGGCTTTGCTTTGAACTCTAAGGGAGATGAGAACCACTGAAAGTTACAAACACAGAAATGACAGGAACTGACTTAATATTCCAGTTGCTCTTTTAAATGTCTCCCAGAATCTCGATTTGAAATCGCCACAATACCCAGCGAAGAAGTTGCTATTCTTGTTGTCATCATTCAGGCAAGGAAATGGGGGTGGTGGTGCAGAGAGATGAGGTCATTGACCGGGGCCACAGGGCTAGTGATGGTGGAGTTGGGTTTCCAGTCTGGTCATGTTCACTGCATAGTCTGTTTTTTTTCCATTTTTAGTTGTGTCTGTTCTATTCCTTGTCATGTCTAATCTATACCTTCATTGGGTAATAATACTTTTATGTTTATTTATTCTGTTTTGTAGTCTCTATTTTCAACTCATTTTCTCATTTTGGCATGTCATTGTGAAATATGTATGTATGTATGTATGTATGTATTTTAGGTTAGAATCCTAGCAAGTTCTAATATTTAATAAACAAGCTCTAGTCTTTAATACAACACTCCTTAGGAAGGCACACTTTTTCTTGGGTTGTCTGTTTTTTTTATTTCTTCTAGACTATGTTTTTTAAAATGTCATTTCCCTTTACTTTCCTCTTTTCTTGTCTTCTCTCACTCTATTCCCCTTTTCTTTTCATCCTCTTAATTTCTTTCCTTTTTTCCTACCTTCATTTCTACTTCCCTCTTTCCTTCCTTCCCTCCCTCTCTCCCTTCCTTTTTATTTTCTCAACTTCCTAACTTTTTAACTTCCTATCGTAGTGGCTCACCATTCCATAGCATAGCCTCCAGCAACAAGTGCTTGGAACCTTATTAGAAATGCACCACCTCAGGCTTGGCCCCAAGATCTGTATTTCTGCTGGATCTATAGGTGATTTGCAGACACATTAACATCTTATAAGCACTTTCCCTGCATAATATGACACATGGCATAGGGCTTATTGTCCTTACTCACTATCCACTGGTCTCTTAGGAAGAATCTGCTTTTCAAACTCCCACCTCCAGGAAAGTTTAATTGCAAACATAATCCTATAGCCATCATCAAGAAGAAATTGATCTGATGTCACTAAGATAGCAGAATAGAAGTCCCCAGCCCCAGACCCCCCAGAGATCAACAATTACACAGCTCTCCATAAATAAAAGTAGTTCTGGGAGAGCTCAGGAGTCTGCAATACATGGGAACAAAACCCCGGTGAATAACCACACAAAAAGGGAAGGAAGAATGACATGATCTTATACAGAGAAAATGCTAAAGACTCTACCATCTAATTTTTAGACCAAGTAGATGAAGTCAGTAGTTTCAGGGCACAAAATCAAGAAAAAATCAGATGCAATTTTATACACTAACAATGAACATTCTTAAAAAGAAACAAAGAAACCATTCTATTTATAATAGCATGGAAAGCAGTGGAATACTTAGGAAATAAAAGACTTATACACTGGATACTATAAGACAAAAAGACACAAATAAATGGGAAAAAGATATATAGAGTTTAAACATTAGGCAGTTATTCAATGTACATGGATCAAAAGAATTAATGAAGTTATAATGTTTAACATATCCAAAACCATCTATAAGTTCAATGCAATCCCTATCAAAATTCCAATGGCATTTTTTAAGAAATAGAGAAAAATTATTCTAAAATTTCTATGGAACTTCAGAAGAGCCTGAATAGCCAAAACAGTCCTGAGAAAGAAGTACAAAGCTTCACACTTCCTGCACTTAAATTATATTACAAAGCTACATTAATCAGAATAGTGCATACTGGAATTAAAAAAAAAAAAACACATTGACCAATGGAACAGAATTGAGAACCTAGTAATAAACCCATGCATTTATTATCAAGTAATATTTGACAAAGGAGGCTTGAATATTCAGTAGGGAAGAGATAATCTATAATAACTAGTGTTGAAGAACCCGGCTATTCACATGAAAAAGAATAAAATTGGATTCTTATCTTACACACTCAGAAAAGTTAACTTGAAATAGACTGAGGACTTAAACGTAAGACCTGAAACCATAAACCTCACAGAAGAAAACATAGGGACAAAGTTCCTTGATATCAGTCTTGGTAATCATTTTGGCATATGATATTGAAAGCATAAGCCACAAAAGCTAAAATAAACAAATGGGATTACACACTAATAAACACAGCAAAAGAAGCAATCAACAAAATGTCAAGGCAACTTATGGACTGTGAGAAAACATTTGCAAATTATATATTTAATATTTAAAATATGTGAGAGACTTGTGTTACATAGCCAACAGGTAAATAATGCAATTAAAATAAAGGTAAAGTACCTGACTAGACATTTTTCCAAAAACATAGGAATGACCAATAAGTATAGGTAAAGGTGCTCAACATCACTAATCTCTGGGAATGCACATCAAAACCACAGGTAAATATCAACTCGCATCTGTTGGAAAAGAGTTTACAGAAATGTTGGTAAGGCTGCAGAGAAAAGAGAACCCCTGTGTGCTGCTGGTGGGAATGTGAATTAGTATGGTCACTATGGAAAACAGTATAGAAATTCCTAAAAAAATTGTACAAGTACAAGTGCAATATAATTCAGCAATCCCATGTCTGGATACTATCCAAGGAATATGAGAACACGTTATCAAAAAGATACCTGTTCCCACTATGTTCACTGAAGCATTATTCACAATAAGCAAGACATGGAAACAACGTGAATGTCCACCAATGATGAAAATGTAGTATATAGAAATAATGGAACACTATCAGCCATTTAAAAAAAACAAAAGAAGGAGCGCCTGGATGGTTCAGTCGGTTAAGCTCCAGACCTTGGCTCAAGTCATGATCTCACAATTGGTGAGTATGAGCCCCATGGCTGGCTCTGGGCTGACAGCTCAGAGCCTAGAACCTGCTTCAAATTCTGTGTCTCTCTCTTTCTCTGCTCCTCCTCCCACTCACATTCTGTCTCTCTCTCAAAAATATCTAAACATTTTTTTAATTATAAAAAATAAAAGGAAATCCTGACATTTGTAACAACATGGATAAAACTTAAGGACATTATGCTAAGTGAAATAAATCAGACAGAGAAAGACAAATACTTAGTATTCTCACTTATATGGGGAATCTAATAAAAAACCAACTTTATACAAGCAGAGAGAATGGTCATTACCAGCAACTGGGAGGTGGAAGAGATGTTAGCCAAAATGTAAAAACACAAGATAAAAGAAGGAATCATTTCTGAGGATCTAACACACAGCATGGTGACAATAGTTAACAATACTGTATTGTATGCTTGGAAGAAGCTATGAGTTTATCTTAAATGTTCTCACTCTTTGGAGCACTGGGTAGCTCAGTCGGTTAAACATCTGAATTGATCAAGTTATGATCTCACAGTTTTGTGAGTTAGAGTTCCACATCTGGCTCTGTGTTGATGCTGCAGAGGCTACTTGAGATTCTCTCTCTTCACCATCTCTCTCTTCCCCTCCTTTGCTCATGCTCTCTCTCTCCTAAATAAATAAGCTTAAATTTTTTAAAATGTTCTCCCAATAACAACAATGAAATAGTAATTATGGGAAGTGATAGATGTGTTGAATAACTTCACTCAATATACACAAGTATCAAGTTGTCACAGTGTGTACCTTAAATATACACCATACCATGCAATAAGTCAATGCAGCTGAAAAACAAGATGAAATTTATCTCAAAGTCTTGCTAAGTAAAAGTGGAGCCATTTTCTACCCCCATTCTCTCAATCTGCACACATGGAAACATGAATTTTATAAGCTGCACTACTTTTAGGAATCTTTCAGTTTTTGCTTCACTGATTTTTTTTCTGGAAATGTACATTTTAAGGATGCAATAAGCCACTGTTGGTTCCTTCCTTTAATCCACTTTCCTATCCTGATTTTTTCATTTTAATTTAATTTTAATTTTTTTAATTCATTCATTTATTTTGAGAGAGAGAGAAATGGAACATGCAAGTTGGAGAGGGGCGGAGAGAGAGAGGGAAAGACAGTATCCCAAGCAGGCTCCATGCTGTCAGCACAAAGCCCAATGCAAGGCTCGAACCCACAAACAGTGAGATCATGACCTGATCAAGAATTGGACACTTAACTGACTGAGCTACCCAGGTGCCCCTATTTTTAAAAAATACTTTGTTTAAATAGAAGTCACTAAATATCCTTCCAACAAGAGGTACTGACGGAAAGGAAGAATGCTGTACTCATTGCTTCTCAGAAGGTCTGTCCAGTTCTTCAGTCCTCAGTTCTCTGAGACAAGGGCAGAAAAAGGAGGAGAAATAACATATCTCCTTCCCCCCTTCAGCCCTGTGGGTTTACTCTGTTTCTGATGGCAAAATATGCATTGGAAACCAGCTGTGCTTCTTAGGTCATTGCTATAATTAGAAAATCTTTCCAGATTCTGGCAAAATCCAACACTGAGAATTAGTATTCAGTGTTCTCATGAGACTCAGAGAAGTGAAAATACCTGCCCAAATTACTACATGATAAGAGAAAAGAACCAAGAGAAAAGAACCAAGATGATCACACACATACACATACACACACACAAAGACTTCCATGTAATGCTTTTCTGCTAACATGCTTTTCTACATTTAAAAAAAAATTAATGTTTATTTATATTTGACAGAGAGAGACAGAGCACGAGCAGGGGAATGGGAAAGAAAAGAGAGAAAGCCACAGAATCTGAAGGCATCTCTAGGCTCTGAGCTGTCAACAGAGCCTGCTACAGGCTCAAACTCAAGGGGCATGAGATCATGACCTGAGCGGAAGTTGGACGCTTAGCCTACTGAGCCACCGAGGTGCCCTTACATTTTTAAAGCAACATCTGAGGAATACCAGCACAAGTACTCTCCAATGGCATTAGTATCACTCCATTTCACATTTCACTGCATTTTTTGCAGCTAATACGGTCCAGTGTCTTCTAATTACATTTCCAGGTCTCAGCCACCACAAATATCTACAGATCGACATCTTTTTCTAAATCATGGCCTCCATGTGGTTAAATCTGGGGCTCTCTTCCTTGAGCCCCAGCTGTTTGCATCCTGCTGTGAGAGATTGTGAGCCCCTGGGTGCAAGACAACCACACACCTAGTAAAAAGACTAGCACATGTCTGCTACTGAAGCCTTTGATTGATCTGTTCACGTGGTTTGTTCATCTGAAAACAGAGAATGAGTTTGTTCATATCAGGACAGAGAATAAGTACCTCTCTTTCCAAAAGAGCTGCAAAGTTCACTTTTACTTCACTCTGTGGGAGTCCTAGACTTATAGAGTATGGAGCAACATTCGCCTTATGAAGTCAGAAATGTTTTTGTTTCATCTAAAATAACTTAATTGCATTTGTTTTATGTAAATTTTTAAAACCACAATAATATTATTCATAGATCTGAGTCCAATTGCTCCGTGTTTTCCAGGCCACTATTACCTGCTTTTTGCCATCTAGTATTTTACTGTGAGTCCTGCAAGTGTTACAGATTTCTGAAATGTTTGAGGACTGGAAATGGCAAATGGGAACTTGGGGGACATTATATCAACCAAATCATTATTTTACTTGGAAAATTTAACTTAGTCAAACCAAATAGTAATATAAGATGAAACCCATGTGTATTCAACTGCCAAAAAGTCTGTTTACTTTAAATGGCTTTTATTTCCTCTAATAACACTCCTGGAATATCACTTATAGTATATTCACTTTTTTAATTGCAGTAATTTTAGTTTTGGATGTCCTGAAGATATATAGATATATGTGTGTGTGTATGTGTGTGTGTGTGTATATAACTAATTAGTCCTCAGTGCATATTGATTAAATTTATTTACACTTCAGAGTTCTAGATAAAGGAAAAAGTAACAGTGGAAAGTTATTCCAGAATAGTACATAAAAAATAAATAAAAATGAAAAAAACAGTTAAAAATAACCAGATGCTCAATATAGACTCATTGCCAATCAATTTTAACATATTCTAGGATAAATCATCAGGTTTAAAACTATGCCCACAGATATTTTTCTCCCTTGTCTTTTATTGTCCCAATAATTTAACATGGTGAATATGTTAATATTACTAATTTTTACTCGGCTTGTCCATGATGTCTAAACTATCTTTGTAAAGGATCTGGTATGCAAAATCTCATTCTCAGAACTATTTATAAATTTCAAAGTGCTTTGAGTCAATTCAACAAACATAATGTCAGTAATTACTCTAGTAATAATTATGCAGTAGGAATTATATGCCAGCCATGTCTAATAGACTCAAGAGAGTCAGAAATGAAATGGCAGTCAATTTGAGCTCAATGACAATGGAATGAGATGAGAATTTTGATGATATTGAGGTGGTAAGGCATAAATATTGCTACTATGCATAAAGCCCTGTGATACAAAGAAGTTTGTTTATTATTTGGCATGTATTTTTATTATTTATTTATTTATACCTATGGTATCTTACAATCCCATAGGACACATTAAGTTTGTGCCTTAGTTGAAAACGACTAGATTTTTCCCTTATTAGATGCTGTCTCCCTATGAGAAAGGAAGGAAGTCATATTTCTAGGACCTGGCTAATCAATGGACATATTTTTTGTTGTTTTTGTCTCAGAGTTGTCAGCATTTTTAAAGAAATTCTGGAAGAATAGACCAGTTAACTATTTAAAGCCAGAAAGATATGATTGATTAGTTTGTTGGCTGTATCTTTTTCAGAGAGTTAAATATCACATTCTGGTGTGGTTACCCATATAAATGCAATCCCTTGTTGAGGAGCTCTTTATTTGAAGGGGTTTGGTATATCTGGTATCAGTCGTCACCAAAAGATTTAGAGAAAGATTTTGATTTCCTTCCAAATATTCTGAGGGATAATCTGGTCTTTATTTTCTTCAACTTCTACATTCCAGCTGTTTTCCTTAGTTGTGTCCATTACCTCTAATTTCAAAGCCAGAAGTTCAGTATTTCTAATTCCCTTACTGAGTCTGATGTCTTCTTCTGCCTCCTTCTTCTATTCTGAAGGACCATCTTGTGATTACATTGAGCCTATTTAGATAATACAGGATAATCTCTTTAAGTCAGATGATTAGTGAAACTAATTACATTTATATCCATAATTCCCCATTGCCTTGTAAACTACCATATTCAGAGGTTCTGAAGACTATAACATGATCATCTTTGGGAAGCCCTAATTCTGCCTACTACAAATGTTTGACCAAAAACCTCTAGGTCCCCTATTCTTGGCTATGAATTTCAACTCGTTTTGATGGACTCTCAGGTACATGTATACAATCACCTTTGCTATGTTTAGGAGCCAAGTAAAAGGGTCCCTGCCTGGATCAGGAAGGGAAGAGGAAATAGATTGATCTTGATTCTTCATTCCTGAACCCTGAGCAAAGTTGTCTACCTCCTTCCTTATTGTACTGGTCATGTTGCGGGCAGTAAGAGAACAGTTGTGAATCTAAATCTAAGTGTTAGAAAAACAACAGTACCCTGAAGCTGAAATTGTATTGATTTTTTAAGGAAAAGGTTCATTCTTGTAAACAACCTTTGAGACTAGAGGGTACTGACATTTATCTACACTTGTCATCATTCATTGCTTGTCAGTATTGTGGAAATTTGGCTGGATTTTTTTTTATTATGGCAGCTTTCTTTACATACAGTAGTCCAAAATTAATCAATGTGATATAAAAAGTAACTTGTTATAGAAAACCCCATAAAGTAATAACTTCAAAGCACCATGAAGTGAGAATAATGAAGCTTTGGGGCAAGAAAGAGACCGTGTATTGAAATCTCCTGTGTGGGAATTTCTAGTGTTTTCCCATTCAGCTACACTCATGG
The DNA here is from genome assembly GCF_008692635.1 of Crocuta crocuta. NCBI lineage: Eukaryota > Metazoa > Chordata > Mammalia > Carnivora > Hyaenidae > Crocuta > Crocuta crocuta. The sequence goes on along the minus strand of NW_027551568.1, from coordinate 14,727,845 downwards.
ATGTCCTCACTTGATGTACTAACTTGCTGTCATGATCAATTGGCCATTTTCCAATTCCTCACTCCTTTCCATATATTAGAATTGCATATCCATGTACTTTGTTATATGACTATGTAGTGTTTCTTGATGTGAACAAAGTGTGTGTTGCTCTTCTGTTGATATTGGGACTTGGCCATTTTACTTATTTTGGCTAATTAGTGGAATGTGGATGGAAATGACAGTATGTATGCTATGTACCTATATCTTAAGAGGTCCTGCATGTTTCTGCTTTTTCTCCTGGGCTTCTTCATTTGTTATGATATAGGCAATGCTCCAGGTAGGATCTGGTCCAAGAAGAATAAATGACACATGGAACAGACCTGAGCTCTACCCATGGCCTGCAATCCTGTGCAAGCATGTAGTCATGATAGCAGGAAAAATACAGAGTTCATTAGTCACGAAGATTTTGACTTTATTTGTTGAATAGTATTATGGAAGGTCATATCTGATTACTGCAAAATTCAAAATTGCAGCAAACAAAAATTTCTCTTGATTATATCATGTTCTCAGTAATGCAAATCAAAATGAATCATCCTTGACTCTACTATTCTTCTCAACTTCCATATATAATTAGTCAACTAGGTCCTATAGATTACCCCTATAAATTTTTTCCCATATTTGTCCCTCACTCACTAATCATCTGCACTGCTATCGTTCAGGTCAGTATCATTTCCCTGCTTGATAACAGCAGTAGCCTCTTAGCTAGACCACCTTCATCTCAAGCATTCCAATTCATTCTTCACTATGATCAAGACTCAGAGAATGCCAGACCCTTGAATAGAATTTGTAAGTGTCTCCCTATTCTCTATACAAGGAAGGTCAAACTCATTGTTGTGAAGCTCAGCCCTTCATCATCAGATTTCTGCTTATCTGATTACCGTATCATTCTCCCACATTATACTGTGCCGAACCCCAGTTGTCAAGTCCCTCAATATGTGATTTATCAGTCTCATTTTCGTCTTTGATCAAAACCAAAATAACCATTTTTAGACATGCGTTTACTTGACGCATTCATAATCATCAAGTAAGCCTGCTTTAAGATTCAACAGAAGAATTTTCATTAGTAAAACATTTCCTGACTCTCTCTGTCCAGAGAAAGTCAGGTGTCCATTGCACAGATCATGACTATAGTACTTACTGTACTAGAATTGACAGAATATCTACAGCCATTGCAACGTACTGAGTTAGTTATTCTTGGTCCTAGTGATTTGAACGGTGTCTGATAGATTATGTACTCCTCATTCCCTCATTCATTAAAAAAATATAAATGAGAACTTTGTATAATAGGTGATGCTTTAGGCAGTGTGGATAAAACAGAATGAAATCAATAAAGGACTTCTACCACCTCCATGACTATATAGTGGGCAAGCATAATATTAAACACATTACATATATTATTTAATTTTCTCAACACTGAAAGTTATGTAGCATCCTTATTTATATGTAAAGAAAGACACTGAAGCTTAGAGAATCTAAGAAGCAGGGAGTGGTGTGATTCTTCACTTAATTTAATTATCCTTTGTCCAATTTTCATTCTCACCTAATATGGGGCCAGTGATGGAGCTCTGTGAATGCTACAGTGGCTATAAAGTCACGGTTCAATTGTTTGTTGTTGTGAAGCAACTTTAGGGCATGGTGACGTAAAACTGTCATTTTACCTTTGTTTTCAGTTTTGTGAGAAAGAAATTCAGGTGGTTCTTCTCTGATCCACATAGTGACAATTATTCCCAGAAGATCCACTTTCAAATCACTTCTTCATTCAAGCTTGTTGCCTTAGTTCACCTTGATGCCTCTCTCCTCTTCTCTTGCTTCCCTTCTGTTCCCTTCTTTTTTCTTCTCTACCTCTCGCCCTTTTTCTTCTTCTGCCATATCTCAAACTCCAGGCTTCTCGCCCCTGCTTGGACTTTCTGAGAACATTATAGATTCTGGATAATAGTACATAAAATTGACTTCTTTCTGTCATGCATATCTCAGCTTCAATGCCAAGACTTTAAAGAGGTTTTTCTTAACAACCTATCTAGGATAAGTCAATCACTATCAATTATTTCTCTATTAATTCCCTGCAGAGAATTTATCAATATCTTACATATTATTTGTATTCATTCATTTATTCCCCGTAATTTCGACTTGTTCATTCTTTATTTATTTAGTAAATATCTATGGAGGACCTATGAAATATTAACCACTGTTGTAGAAGTTACTACACAGTAAAAGTAGAAGTTCTACTACAGTAGAACCACTGATGTAGAAACATCAGTAGGAAAAATTGAGAAGCATTAAGCCCCTTGATGGCATGGTGTATTTCCACTAGAATGTGTATTCCATAAAGACAATAATCTAGTCTGTATTATTCATAATTGTGTATCCAGAGCCTAGAAACATGCCTTACATGTAATAAATGTCCTAAAAGCAATTTTGACTGACCAAATGAACAAAATTACAAGTTCAGGTCAAAGGGACAGGAGGAATCTTGTTATGAGAAACACAGCAGGGAAACTCAATATTATTTGGAGATCATAGAAGACCTCCTTGCAGAAGTGATATTGAAGCTCAAGTTGAAGGATGAGTTGAAGTAGTCACAACGGCAACATCAGTGAAGAGTTTTTCACCAGAAGGATCTGCCTCTTTGTGATAGAACTTAGACCTGAGATTCAGAAGAAAGGGGAGAATAATGAGAAGGAATATGTCATTTTCTTTTTGGAGCTTTAGCTGTTAAAGCTAAGATATATATTCATTTTTATATTAAAGTCATTGTAACTTTATTTTGAACTCCTAGATATTGAAAACATACCTTATAATTACATAGGAAGAAGGTCTTCACAATCACCACAGTGCATTGACTTTTCAATGAAGGCTTTATAATTTGTTATTGCCAAATGCTAAACCTGTTTTTGAATTAAATTGAATAGTTATTTTCAAGGCACAACTAGTAATCTTTTAATCATAGATTCAAGATGTATTGGAATTTTACTTAGGATCTTCAACAACTCTTTAACATTACCTGAAAGATGTGTGTTTCAAATCCGTCTTTTCCTCCAAGCTTCTTTTCTCAATTACCATCTATCCACAGGCTCTTTACTTGATTCTCACAAGTCCTGCATGGTCTCAATGATTCTAAGACTCCAACTTCCTCCCTGACCATGGGATGCCTTCTCTTTTAAAGATATGACAGACAACTGGGGCTCCTGGGCGGCTCAGTCAGTTAAGCGTCCGACTTCGTCTCAGGTCATAATCTCACGGTTTGTGGGTTCGAGCCCCATGTCGGGCTCTGTGCTGACAGCCAGCTGAGGGCCTGGAGCCTGTTTCAGATTCTGTGTCTCCCTCTCTCTCTGACCCTCTCATGCTCATGCTATCTCTCTCTCTCAGAAATAAATTAAAAAAACATTAAAAAAATAAAGATATGACAACCACTTTGACTCTGCTCTTTCAGGATCAGAGAGAAAAACACTATTTCAAGATTTATCCACATTTAGTTTTGCCTTATATAACATGTCACTGCAATGACTTGTAGTTTCAGAAATAAGTTCATGTATAAATTATGAAACCACCAAGAAATATAGAACATTCGTAAATTTGATAAGTACTCAAACACTTGGATATGTTCATGAGAATAAAAATATTTAATAGTACAATAAACAAATCAGAAATTAAAACCAGAAATTTAAACACAATAAAACTATATGTTATTATGTGTAATCTCAGATCTCTGTTCCTTGTACTTCATTAGGGAAAGTCACAAGCCCATACTTCTGATGTTTGGCTTCATAACAAGAGTCTTAAAGATAGCACTGAACTCTTACTGCCAATGTATTCTCATTGAGGATGGATAATTTGTGAATTATGAAAAATAAACTAGCTGGGCAGAACTCAATCCCCTACCCATTCAGTTTTAGAATCTGGTCTCCAATAACTTATATTCTGGTTCAACTTTGTTCATTACGGTAAGTTTACTGGTAAAGGTTCCTCCTTGGTGGGGGTCCTACCTATGACAAGGTAAGCCCTAATTCTGAGGAAAAGTCTTTTGTTACCACACAGTGAACCATTCTTTCCAGCAGCTCCACCAATTATGTGAATGATATTTTTATCTCCATGTGACAAAATCCTTTTTATATATCTTAACTTGTTCAGAAGTTGGATGGGAGATAGGAATATAATTTATTGAGATCCTTCAAATATCAGTGCTGTAGGACTAATGGAGGAAACTGATGGGGGCATATGATAGTACAGTTCCACAGAACTGGGTTCTGTGCTCTTGTTTTGGGATTAAATATTTGTGTGCTCTTGGGTAAATCATTTATACTCCCTGGGCCTCTGTTTTTCAGTCACTAAAGTGAGAGGGGTCGGCCTAGTTCTTATTTTTCAAACCCTAAGTTTTCCACAATCTCAAGAGGAAAAGTGGAGGAAGGCCAAGTAGAGAAGTCATTTTGGAGTTCCCATACCTGCTTTAATAAGGGCAGCCCTACTTCTAGCAAGCATTGAGCTTCCCAATAGGACTTTACAGCTAAATATTTGAAAACTATTCCACAAGATGATTTCTATTACATCTTCCATTTCTAACAATGTGGCTCTGAGTAAAATTCACAGGCAACGACTTAGTACAACAGGAATTATGCAGGCTTGGGAGCAAAGACAGACCTAAATTTGGATCTTGACTGTAGCATATACAGTGACAGTGAGCAAGATGCACAACAGAATTCTTGGATTCATGGATAGCTAGCAGGATAGAGAAATGCTGTTCTTGTTTACATTAAATGGGGTAGTGTGTGGGCAATCCCTGAAATCAAGGAGAGTATTCAATAACTGCTAACCCATTCCTATTCTTTCCTTTCCTTTTTCAAAGGGAAAGCCTGTTCAATAATAACATCAAATATTTATACAGAATTTTAACCATTTTCACACATACATTGTCTCATTTGATTCACACGGTTCTCCAGTATAAGTCTACATTAATTTCCTCCTTTTTAAAGTGGGAAAACCAGCTTAGTGATCTGCTCAAGGTCATTTAGCTAATTAATGGCAGGCTTGGGGTTTGAACCTGGGCTCTGCAATGCTGAATCCGAGCTAGCTCCCCTGGACTAATAAGATAGCTCTGAATGAGTCCTACATATTTAGTTTCATCTATCATCATCGCTTTTTCTGGTTCAACTCATACATGTGACTCCTGTAAAATGAAATTGACAATTGTTTACAGCTCCGGCAGTGGGTTGCCATGCCAGCTCAGCTACTGAGGCGGCCATTGTGAAATAACGTGTGCGGTGACCCCTCGGTGTGAAGTCTAGCACCTATGTCATACTTGTCATTGTTCAGAACTAATATTTTCCCTGCTACTCCTTAAATACAGTTTCCAAGTATTCACTTCAAGATGTTTGGTCTCAGAGCAGTTCAGCTTTCAGGTCTGGGGAAAATGCAGACTGATAAGTATGGCTTTCTATGTGTAAGCACAATACTTCATCTTTATTCCAGGTGAAATATTATTGAGATAAAAACATTCCAAAAAACTTGGATGGATCAACTGTTATTATCTCTTACAGGATGTTGTCTGGATCATTATTTTTGATTTTGTTATAATCAATCAAATTCCATAGAACGTCTAACCCAATTCTGCCATTTTCTTTAATCTCTGCCTATGGAACAGTAACTGTTTCCTGGGTGAAAAACAGAATAAGCAATGGGGCCCTGCTCTCTGTAATAATACTTTTATTGCAGGTTTGCTAGGAATATAGTTCTTACAGTTTCTTTGAACTTACCCCCCCATTCCACTAATTTCCCTCATCCTTCTTACTCTTTCTATTCTTTCTCAGACCATTCATGCAAAACAACAAACAGAAAAACAACAATAAAAACGAAGTAAACAACAGCAGCACATACCTACAAGGTTAGCTGGCAAATGAACAAGAGTGATATATGACCAGTTGCATTTTATACTGTTTTCCATTGATGCCTCTCTTCCTTGCAATCCCCACATCTGGTCCTAAGCTGAGTCCTGTCATCTTAACCTTAAAAAGATATCCAGAATTTCATCCTGTTCAGCCACCTCCTATCCACTGACCATACTCGGTGTCATTGATTATTTCAATGTCTTTCTAACCGACTTTTCTACATTTTCTGTCAACACTCTCATGGCAATACAGTAGACTAGGTGATTTTTCTTTAATGGAAACCAGATACAGTCCTTCTCTTGCTCTGAAGCCTGCAATGACTGCCTGTCTCCCTCAGTCTTACAGCCAAAATCTCTGCAATACCCTAAGAGGCATTATAAATTCTGGCCCCTTGTTACTCATTTTGCTACTCTGCTGGTGTTCCTTCTGTTCTAAACACACTGATTTCCTTGTTCTGCAAATGCACACCTGGCCTCAGACACCTCCTGCTTATGACCTCTGCATTATAATTGTCTTTACTTGGAAATCCCGTCTCTGAGATCTCAGTGAGGCTTTAATCAAATGTTACCATTCCAATGAGGCTTTCTATGACCACTCTAAAATTGCACATGATGCTCCTTACCCCTTTCTCTTTCTTTCTTTTTGTTCTGAGTCCTCACTTCTACCAACATACTACAAATTTTGTCCGTGAATCCTGTATAATTTCTGCCTCTCACATCTAGAAGATAAACTCCACAGAGACAGGACTATATCTTATATTGTTCACTGCTTTATCCCTAACACCTAAGCCAGTGCCTGGTGCTTGGTAGGTATCTGTCAGGGATTTGTTGAATGAGCAGCTTTTCCCACCATTCACTTTGCAGATTGGGCCCAGATCAGTACAAAGAAGTCAGGTCTGTCTGTAATGCATACCCTTCAGTAGCTAGAGTTTGATCACATGGCTTCTGACAACATCAGCTGTCTGACTTTGTACATGTCATTCGGCTTTACATGCCATTCAGCTTTTTAGTAAAATGACACAATTCATATTCAAGTCATCTAGTAACTGTGAAATTTAAATGAGACAATGTGTAGGATAATGATTTTAAAATTTGGTATAAATATTTATCTCATTACCATTATTATCATTAAGTTTACTGCATTAGCTATTCATGATAATTTTGTTTTTATTTTTTAATGTCTTTATTTATTTTTGAGAGAGGGAGAGAGAGAGTGCAAGCAGGGGGAGGGTAGAGCAAGTCAGAAACACAGAATCTGAAGCAGTCTCCAGGCTCTGGCTGTCAGCACAGAGTCCAATGTGGGGCTCGAACCCACAAACCATGAGACCATCACCTGAACCAAAGTTGGATACTTAACTGACTGAGCCAACCAGGAGCCCCGCTGATAATTTTCTGATATAGTGGTATGGATGATCCCCCAAAACATGGAAAGACATTTCATATGGGGTCAGGTTTGTTTTNGACAAAGAATGGTTTAAAGCATATACCTGGATTTCCCAGCTACAGTTAAATAGCCGTGTGTATGCAGTGTTGGTTGAAGAGCATAGAGAAAGAGAGAGAAGACAGGTCAGGGATGAAGCAAAATTGGAAATAGAATGAACAGGCAGAAGGGATAAGAAGCTTTTTTCAAAGAGGTAAATGGTAGAATATGGTTGAATAGGTGAGTGAAGGATGCTGGAGTTATCCAGAGAAACTATGTAGTCTAATTCCTCCTGAGAGGAATAGCTGAAAATGTCGGTAGGTGTAGAATTTACATTTACAGAATGGACTCATTGTGATTGTTTAAGTAAGCTGGCGAACAGAGTTAATCAGGTCAGTGTTCTTGGGAAAAAAGAGAGAAAAGAGAAAGAAGAAGAAAAAAAGAGAAAAAAAGGGGAAAAAAAGAAAAAATAAAGAAAAAAACNGGATCGCCTCCCACCCTGGAGTCTCCGATCCCGGCCCGATTTTATTTTCCCCAGTTCACACTCACATTAGAAGGCTCTCTTAGTGGATTCTGTGTCCTTTGTCTCCCAATCTCTCAGGTTTTGTAAGGTTTCCAATGGCTTCAGATCTTTTCCGTGTGATGTATGGGCGCGAGTGCAAGTACGGAGCTCCTTACTTCTCCACCATCTTGCCATCTCCCTAATCTTTCTGATTTTAATAAACTTTTTTTTCTTCCACTACTCCTCCTACCCATCTCCTTCTACACTCAATAATGATTTACTTCTCAGGTTTCATCCATAAAAGTTACTTCCTCCAGAATGCCCTCCCTATCTTCCACACAGATTAAATTGGATTTATTTTTTATGTGTTTATATAGTATATAAAACTTTATCATTCTAAATTTCATAAATCCAAAAAATTTTTCAGTTTATATCATCTCTAAGTACCAGAAGGACATGAACTAGATATTTTGTTCTCTTTCTGTTTCTAGCATGCAGCACAACATATGACTTAGTAGATTTTTTTTTGACTGAACAACAATGCATTTTTAGAAAAATTCAGTGTCTGTGATATATCTCAACTTTGAATCCTCATAATATAATTCACCTCTCCTTCAGGGTATTATTTTTTCCCTCTCCTTAGAATTTTTGTTTATATGGCTTATCTCCTAATTTCTCATTATCTAGATACTTGTCAACTTCATGGTATCCCCCATATATTTAGCAAGTATCACTACAATAATATTTTTCAGCATATTACGTACTACAGGCAATTTGTTTAATTTTGTACATTTCTGTTTCATGTTGCATATAGCAATTCATGTGGCATACCTAACTCGATCTATGTGTTGTTTCTCTAATATTTATCTCCATTTTATAGAAAAAGAATCTAAGCTACAAGAAACTCAAATATCTTGCCTCAGGCCACATAAGTAGGAAGTGCAGGGCCAGAATTTTAACTAAAATGGTGAATTTTCAGAACTTATTCTACCAGGAACATACAGGAATGAGTAAGAAAGTTTCCCAGATGCTGAGGAAATAAGTATTTAGTGGCATGGAAAAATATAACTTCACTGATAATTTTGATATAGTCGTTACTGATAATTAGACTGCCCAATGAATATAATGAAATTCTTGACACTCAGTAAATTTTTTTTAAAAAAATTTTAACTAAATAATACTTTGGTTTTAATACATAGTTTATCAAAACTGTATACACTCTTTCCACCACACACACAAAAGTATTTAGAGGGTTTTTCACTCTGTGACTAAAAATCACATATGTATGCCTGGGTTCATTAAAAAAATATATATATACAGAGGTCCCTGGGTGGCTCAGTCAGTTAAACATCCAACTTCGGCTTGCACATCTTGAGTTCAAGCCCCACATTGGGCTCTGTGCTGACAGCTTAGAGCCTGGAGCCTGCTTTGGATTATGTGTCTCCTTCTCTTGCACCTCCCCCACTCGTGCTCTTTCTCTTTATATATCAAAAATAAATAAACACTAAAAAATTAAATAAAAAAGAAAAAGAAAAAATACAGTACCGGTGTCACTTTGAAACAGAATGACACAGTTTGTGAGCTACAGCAAAATAATAATAATAATAAATGTACTATATACCACTTTGAGAAGCCACCTAAAGAGGAAAAGCGTTGTATCTTTCTTCAACTGTAAAGAGATTCTGTATGTGTATCGAGTGTCTGTCAGCTACGTCCTGTTTCTTCTACCTTTGCACACCGTGTTTGACAGCAGCAGCTGACAAGGTGGGAAGTTTAGGGGGACGCTGTCTGCACTAGAATTGCAGTGTTCTTTGCCATTGTTATTGCAGCCAAGATCTGTACTTCTTGGCTGTGAGCTGGCTTCTTCAGTTTGATTGTCCAAAGAATGCCAACACTCATAACCACAGAGTAGGTAGAATGACCAGGTAGAGAGAGGATGACAAAGCTTTATTCATTTTGCTTCTTAGAAGAAAAAGGAAATGGCTCAGCAGCTTCTCAAGAAGAAACTGCCTGTGAAGGAAACCAAAATCAATCCAGATAAACCTATAGATGTTTAGGTGGGAAAAAAAACTGAATTGTTTTTAGATCAAGATCAAGGTTCAAAAGAGAAGGCCCAAAAGTGTTTTGTTTCCTACATACATTCAGTGTATCCGATGAAGGATAAGGAAGTATTTGATGTGAACAAGTTATCTGTACCTGAATATGGCCTGTCTCTTGGTCTTGCTGTGGCATCACAGGGGAGATTTATTCAGAAAATGCAGAAACTACTCACCAAAGAATTGTTAGTGAGGTAAGATAACAAAGTAATTGTGCCAAGAACTTCCTCCCTCACCAATGATGAAGTGGAAGAATGTAGAGTTTACTTCACTGAGAAAATGTCCATCCTTCAGTAAGGGGGCAAAGGACCAGAAGGAATATAGACTGGCTAATGGCATTAGTGACAAAGAGGAAGAATAGAAGGCAGATGAGAAAGAGATGGAAAAGAAACTGGGAAGAGCAAAAGATTGCCAGCCTTCATCTGTTGCTAACATTGACGAGACACAGAAGATCAAGGAAGTTCCTATGCAGTTTTTGGACGGAGATGACGAAGAAGAAGAGGTGGATGCTCATTTTTTCAAGATGAAGTGGCACAATGTTTTTGGGTCAGACCTTAAAGAGCATAAAGTGTCACAGGAGAAAGCAGCTTCTAAAACCAGTGTCAGGAAAATAGTGGCCTAGTTTGCAGAAATAAAATGTAATGAAGAGAAAATTATATCTTTATATATATAAATGATTATATAAAGTTAAAGATGATAAAAAATTACAAAAACGTATTTGTGTATTCAGTGTACATTCACTTACATTATTTTCTGGGGAACTTACATGTGTAAGTGACTTCGTTCTCAATAGCTTCTTAACTCTGTGTGTAGTGTCTGCAACGTATCTCAAGGGAGTTGTTAAATTTCTATAATCAAAAACGTAAATGCAGCATGAAAAGTCTGTATTTCATAGAAATATGGAGCTGGAAAGAACTTTAAAATATAGGTGGTCTCTTCTCAAATCAGAGAATGGAGGCGCAGAAAGGTTAAATGACCTCGCCAGCATCACACAGAGTGCTGATTCCCAGAGGAGTGCTCAGACCATGTTACTTCTCCATTAATTCTCCTGTGAATCATTTTACAGCCTGAAGACTCCCTGTGCAATAAAAGTTTATTAGCCATGTGTCAGGAACTTTGCTAGGTGCTGGAGTTACAGCGATTTATGAGACAGAGCCTGTGCCCTAAAGGACATCACAGTCTAATGGTAAAGGTAGGCACAAAACATGCTACAGAATCTAATAAGTGAAATGCATTCAGAAGAGAGACACATAACCCAGCCTAGAGGCATTACAGCAGAGGTATTAGAGAGAGTGACCTCCAATCTTAGTCTCAAATGATAAGTAGGAGTAGAATTTTTCCAGGCAGGTTGGGAGACAAGGGTAGGAAAAGGTCCATGAATAGGAAAGGATGAGCTAGGCAGGGATATACATGAGAAAAAACAATGTGATATATTAGAAAGAGGGTGGTGTGAAGGGAAAATATAGGCATTTCATTGCTGCTGGAGTACGAAAGGTGAAAAGAAAGTTAGCAGAAAGTAAGTCTGCATGAGTAGGTACAAATCTTAAAATGCCTAGTAAGCCATACTTAGAAAATGTGGAGTGATTGGAGAATTTTCAATAGGAGTGTTATGTTGGGTTTGTATTTATGGAACTTTGGTGCTGGCGTGATCTAAAGAGTCAAGGAAAGCAGAGAGATGAGCTAGGAAGTTGGTGCTCTGATTTGGTTTTGAGATTTCAGAGGCATAAATTAGGGCAGAGAAATTGAGATGAGGGCAGAGGAGATAGATATAGTTCGATACAGAGAGATAGGAATTGTGAAAGGTTTCTTACATAATGAGAGTTTCTAGAAGAACAGGTTTTGATTTTCAAACTGACACTAAAGGAGAGAGAAAGTAAGCTTTCTTAAAGCTTACCTAGATGTGGCGTAGAAGGGGACATTGGGGCATAGAACTAGAAATCTGTTTATAATCAAACATTAAACGTGGAGCCACATCCTTGATTTACAAAGGGGCTGCCTTGCTTTCAGGGGCCAAGCATTCCATGATAAATAATAGATAAGATAAATGGCTAGAAATGGCAAAGTTAAGGCATTTATGTTCTTTATGTTTAAATATTCACACATAGATTTCAGTCACCAGGAGTCATAAAACTGGGAGATCAAGGTGGCAAAGGGCAAGCCATTTAGGACTCAAGAAAGATTTCCATTTCAGAAGGGCAATGGAACACTCAACCCAGAAACTAAACCCCAAACGTACAAACCCAGCCAAAGGAAGAAACATAAGAGGGTAAGATCCAAGTGACAAACTGCTGCTGATCAGAAGTTCACAAGTCCTCAGGAATTTGGCCAGACTAAGCCTGCAGGTGAAGGTTATTATCGACTACATCTGGGAGATGCCAGAGTCATGTCACATTTTCGAGAACTTACACCCTTGTTACTTGAAAGGAAAAGAATTCCCGTGACTCAATACATGGCACATCTTACCCATAGAAGACAATGAAGGCCTTGGTCGGAATGAAGACTAGAATGACCAAAGTTCAAAATTTAAGACATGTTGCCAAGCTTATAAACCTACATGTCCTATTCTTTTGGTTAATCCAAAGAGGAAAGAGGAGAGATTTTTCAGTTCTTTAGGGCAAGCAGCCTGTCTAAGAAGGCTTGAGAAAAAGGTAGAGATTCTTACTGGGTGGTGTGACTGACTGCCTAGATGCAAATGAAATTCTGCTATTCCAAGAGAGCTGAGGTAATCACACAAGGAGAATTTAGTCTTCTATTAAATTCTTTACTTCTTTTTTTTTTCAGAAGTCACAACCTGATCCATTAAACTCCTGCTTTCATTTAGTGGTTCTCTCTCTAAGCTGACATCCCATAACACAGGGAACTTTTCCAAATGTATTTATGCCATCAGTTGAAAAGAACACCCACCATTAACACACTGTCAAAGACATCATCGCCGAAACTGCTAAGTGTTTATACAGAGTCATGGAATCTTAGCAGTTTATTCAAGAGTCTATTGTGCACATTTGTGCCTCAAATATCTCAGCCTTAAGTGGGTCCTTATTAGCAGTAGATCTAATAATGTTACTATATTCTGGAGGGAAAAATGACTGCTGATTAGGCTGGCTTTTTAGGAATGGAGAACCAGTGTCATAATAAAAAGCAGAGGAGTTTGAAAACATGACAATATTTTCTGGAAGCTAGATGATATATAAAACATTTGATTTATCATCTCTTAACCGCCAAGAGTAGGAACTTCTAAATAGAGTGTTTTGAAACTGTCATCTTTTAGCACAGTGGTTAAGATCATTGGCATTGGAACCAGAAAGCTTGGGTTCAAATCCTGGTTCTGACACTGTCCTGATGTGTCTATCTCTAATCCATAAAAATAATAGGAAGAAAGCAATTAATAACTTGGCTTACCTCACAGTGTGGTTGGGAAGAAATCAATATTCACAAGATGCTTAGAGCAGGGCTCAGATTATAGCAGCATTGTACAAACAACGTTAGATGAGTTGTGGGGTATTATTTTTCTTGGGAGTTGATCCTGATAGGTTATTCCCTCACCTTTCTGTCTGAAGACTGATAATTAGAGTGTCAGACTTTTCACTGTTTACTCATGTGCTGAAATCAGGGCAAAAGCTATGCTGTGAGTACAATAAATCCTCTCAATTGTTGCCACATTACTGTCATTTTAATTCTTCAGTTAATTCTCCAAATTGGCTCAAATTCTCTATCATCCTTGTCATTTTCACCTAATTCCATAATTAATTCTTGACAGGATTTGGTTCCCAATGCTATTTGCCTTCTAAAACAGTCAGGATTGGAAAGCAGCAGGGTAATTGCCTGACAGCGTTTTGCTTGGTTTTGTGAACCTTGTTTTGGATATATTCTAGGATGAAGGATCCAAGATTTGTAGAATTCAAAATCTCATCTTGGCAGCAATAGCATTTGACTTTGCACAGATTGTTAAGTACTTTGCTTAGCAGGTGAGAAAATTATTTCTGTTAGCCATTATGACTGCCATGATTTGGGGAAGCAGTTTAGAAAACCTTTTTCATAATACTGAAAAGGTTTCCATGACTTTCTCTAAAAGAATGGGGGAGCATTAGCAAAATTAATTTAGTCAAAGAAAAATGATAACCAATATATCATCATTTTGTGGATACATTATTCATTTGGTCAGTCACTAATTCAATAATTATTTATTGGGTGTTTTCTATGTGTTTCTTACTGTTTTGGTCTTGCAATAAAATGGTGAATAAAACCTGGGCCTGGCATCCATATGCCATGGTCTAATACATTTTAGAAATGTGATTTTTAAATATTAATTCTAAGTACCTATGAGTATAATTGAGAAAGCATCATTTCTCTTGCTAATACTTCTAATTAGTCCCAATATTCATGTGTATACAATTAAAAAAATGTACCTAGATTATATTTTAAACTCAGAAGTTTAGAAATAAAGATGATTCTGGGAGAAATTTCTTAACCACTGGATATAACCCTATGGTTAATTGTTCAGTCTCACTGCCATGTGTAAGAGGGATCATTATTTCACTCAGTGGTTCATAACCGTTCTAGACTGTAAGGTCCTACAGGGACCATTTTTATTGGTCGTTTTATGCCCCGTGCCTAGAACATCTGGAATAATGGTTCTTATCTCTGGCAGGTATCATTCTTTCATCTTTTATATAGCCATAATATGGTTGTCTGGACCTATTGTGGGCCTACTGATGAAGAATATTTGAAGGTATAGACATGTCTATTTTTAAATAAGCCAGAGAGGTTTCAGATGCTCAGTTAGGCTTGAAGATTGAGCCCCACCAGTATAGAACTATTAATTGAATGAATGAGTGAGTGAATAGATGAATGAAAAATGTCATCACAAATGTGTACAGAAATGTTACATATTTTATCGATATGTATGACCAAATTCAAAACTTCTGCAACAGAATTGATAGCTATTCAAATAAATAGCTGTCCATACCAGTCTCCCACTCACAATTATCCAATTTGTCAATACTATATATATCTTCCTTCCATAAACTTCTGTATTTACAAAAGATAGCTGTACGCTCATCGGTGCAGAGACCATATCACCTATCTACTGAAATTTGGCAGGTCAGAAAGGAATGGCAGGAGACCTTCAATATGATGAACAGTAAAAACATGCAGCCAAGAATACTCTATCCAGCAAACCTGTTATTCAAAATACNACTACATAATAATAATTACAGGGTTCATCCATCAGGAAGAACTAACTATCATAAATGTCTACGTACCAAATATGGAAGCACCTAAATACCTAAAACAATTAATCACGAACAGAAACAAACTTATAGATAAGAATGTGCTAATAGNAGATGCTGGCGAGGATGTGGAGAAACAGGCACCCTCCTACACTGTTGGTGGGAATGCAAACTGGTACAGCCCCTCTGTAACACAGTGTGGAGGTTTTATCAAAAANAGCACTGGGTGTTATGTGGAAACTAATTTGAGAATAAACTATTTGTGAAAAAAAAAGATAGCTGTAAACATTAGAGACCTGAAAGCTTTCTCTAGGCTGACCTGCAAATTAGAGGAAAGGTTCACAATATATGAACTAGTTGATTTTTCAGGCAAGCAAGGTGAGTAGGGAGAAAAATCATTCAAATATCTGGAACCTGAAGGTCAATATCTTCCTAGAAGTCAGAGATGCTGAAAGTGAGGAGCAGCTGGTATTCAGCAAGCAGCCCACAATTTGCAAGGGAAACTAATGATTCAATGCAAGTACTTGCACTAATATTTTGTCCCAGAGTCCTCTTTTCAGTATCTGTTAACTTTTTACAGGAAAGTTAACACTTAAATAATGGATCTTAAGGAAGAGTTAGTAACATTTTCAATTCTGTTAGATTTACATAATCTTAAATGAAGTCATGATTCCTTTGCAAATTTTTGCATATTTAGGACATGCCTAGAATATGTTTTTTTAATGCTAGTAATATTGAGAAAACATATGGATAAGAATAAGCTTTGCCAACAATTTTAAGCTCTGAATAATTGCAATGCAAGAAGTGATTAATTACTAAGTGTTTTAATACTAATTCAATTAACTCCATTCATTTTCCTCACCACACTGTCTTTAATTAGCTGATTTGCCATTAAAAACAGCACATTTGTGACAAGAATTGTACAGGAAAAGAAAAGGAACATGCTGTCATTTGAATTCAAATGCTAATTTACAACTAGAGCCTAGGGAAAGAAATACATTTTGTTTACAAAAAAATCAAAAAGGAAGAAAGATAAACAAAAAACTCACTGCTAGACAATGGTAAACATATACTCATCTAACTATAAATATCTTCTATAATATAA
This sequence comes from Crocuta crocuta, assembly GCF_008692635.1. NCBI lineage: Eukaryota > Metazoa > Chordata > Mammalia > Carnivora > Hyaenidae > Crocuta > Crocuta crocuta. The sequence goes on along the minus strand of NW_027551568.1, from coordinate 14,711,577 downwards.
AGCTTTTACAATGGATTGTAAGTTAGGAACAACATTTCAGGAATTGTCTACAATTCAATCAAATGTAATATAATTGTAATGTTTTCCAAAAGCATTTTTCTTCCAATGTTTTTACTGCAGAATAGAAACATATTAATCTAATTGCTTGTGACACCACTAATTCCAAGATTGGATCATTTGATTTTCAGAATAGGTGAGAATCAGATTTCTAGTAGAAAGAACCATCATTATGTTGGAACTTAATTGAATAATTGACCTCAGCCTGATCTGCAAAGTTATCAATGGGCTTGCTTTTATGTAAATTGATATTGCTTTATCATCTTCTCCTTTCCATTTATGTAAAGGGCATTGTGCATTGAATGCCTGGAAGAATGAGTTACAATTAAATAATAGCAAGGAATATTTTATTCATTTATAGCTTACCTTTCTGGATTTCAGATCATTTAATATCATAGCCAATATGCTTTCTCTATTTTAATGTTCTCAATGCAGCAGCATGTTCATTAAATACCATTGTTTAAGCATATGTCATTGTTTTATAATCTCTGAAGATAGATGCCATTTTAGTGGCGCAAATGTGAGTTGTTATGTGGTGAAAGAAAAGCAAAACAGTAGCTAGGATTTATTCAGAAAGGTGAAAATGGAAGACATTATATTCTAACCTGATTTTAATCAAGAAACTAATATAGTACCTAGTTGTATATGAAAAGTACTATATCAACAGGATAACATCTATTAGCTTGTCACTTTGGTTTTCAATTGTGTTATTAAAATGCTTTTATTAAGAATTTATATTTTCATAAAGAACAAAACATAATAGTAAAACATCAACTGATACAGGTTTATTTCAATTAAAATAAGCAGTATCAACAGTATTTCACTTCACAAAGATATAAAAACACCTTCCCTCAAAAATTGCTAATCTGAAAACATTCCTTAAAGAAAAACTGTTATCAGCTCTAATTACTGTTCACATTTTCAGGGACAAGATTAAAGGCTATAGCACCACCACAGTTCAGAAGAAGGTGTCTCGTGAAGATTCAATCACATTCCACCTGGTCCCCTAAATGTGCTGAAAAATGATACTTAGTTTATGGTCTAGCAAAGATGAAGTTTGGAGATGAGTGATAAACTTGATTTTATCACTTCTCCCACTTTTTCAAAAATGTTTTTAATGCTTATTTACTTTTGAGAGAGAGAGAAAGAGCGTGCATGGGGGAAGGGCTGAGAGAGAGAGAGAGACATAGAAACTGAAACAGGCTCCATGCTCTGCTGAGCTGTCAGCACAGAGCTCAACCCAGGGCTTGAACTCACAAGCTGTGAGATCATGACCGAGCCAAAGTCAGACCCTTAATCGACTGAGCCACCCCAGTGTCCCTCCTCTCTCACTTTTTGTAGCTTCTTTTTTAACCTTCTTTTATGGTTTCAACATGCCAAATGTCATTATAATCCTCGCTCTTCAAGTCACCAACCACTGTAGCTTGGAAGGCCTGTTGTAACCCATCTCCCACAATGGGAATAGAACTGAATTTTCCAGGATCTGCTTCCAGATGATAGTGAGTATTGAGACAAGATAGGGTAATGTGTCCATGACAATTGGGATGGGTGTACTGGCAAAGCCAGAAACAGTTTTATATGAGAAGTCACTCACTCCTAAGCCCCATGATAATTCACTGAACTGAATCCACCACTGTTGAATTTAGATCCTAGATAGTGGTCAAAGGATCATGGGAAAGTTAAAGCAACAATAACACTCCACTTGGCATTATGAGAATTACATTTGCCTCATATATGTCTATAATATATAGCATAGTGGCTTACAGGAAAAGCTTTGGAACCAGACATATTTGAATCTGACTACCAGCTTCAATGCTTATTACTATGTAAACTTAGGCAAAAACTAACATTAAAACATTAAACTTCTGGTTTCTCATGGAAGCATAATAGTACTTTTCAGAGAGGACTGTAGAATAGATTACATTAAATAATGGCTATTAGGCACTTAACACACCATCATGCCCATGGCAAATGTTCAATAAATGTTAGCTATATTATTATTGTTATTACAGTCATCAATGATGCTGAACAATACCAGAGTTCATCAAGTCATCCCCCACGTCTTCAGCTTCCACTGCAATTTGTTGGGACCATGCTATTACTACTGGCAAATGAAATGTGAGGGACACGATGTGCGTCCCCTCCAGATTGAGGCAATTAAGAGGTAGTGTGCTTCCTTCACCTCTCTCTCATTCCCTACCACTATGACCTTGGGTATTACATATTCCAGATAATATAGCTACAAGGTGGAGTAGTTCCAGCAACTTAGACTGAACTTTATATGAGTGGGAAATAAATCACAGACATAGGCATACTAAGAATATTTTATTTTATTTTATTTTATTTTTTATTTTATTTTATATTCATTTACCATAACATAGCTTAGACCAAACTGTCAAATATAAGCATTTTGCGATAAAGATGACAGATCTAATTGCTGCCATTTTATAGTAGGAGAAACTAAGGCTCGACGATTTAAAACAATTTCTCTAAGTTTCCAAAAATAATTAATGACGTTACCAGGATTAGGTTTCAAATCTTTACCTCCCATGGAATCTTTACCATAATCTAGAAAATTTAGATTATGATCACCATAGTAGAAGGACATTTATGATGACGATCCGGATCTATGCAAAACCTTTCAGTCAGCCAGCATGACAGTAACAATCTCCAGATTTACCTCTCACCAAAGTAGGTTCTTACAGAATAAGAATAGCACTGTATATTAATTCATTGTAAGAAAGGTATTTTTATTATAGTAGGTATCACTTGATAGTAGGTTAATTATTAAAATATCATCTGCCTCACTGGAAAAAAAAATTGCTGGATTGGTTTCCAGGCATCTAGTGTTTCACAGGCTAAGGTTGTCACCTTGAAATTTCAGAGAAGTTGAACATAGATCACTTTTCCTCTCTAGAAATACAATTCAGTAATTCAGGGCAAATAAACTAAAATTTGCTTATCTTATTCCTAGGAGATTGTGGCTTTTGGAATCCTCACTCCTTCTTTGACCTCAAATGGATTTAATAGTCATTATAAAACCAGTAAATTAAACTGAGTGCCAAAATTGTTACTGAATTGACTGACATCATTGATGTTATCATCCTTCCCCACCCCCACCCACCAAACTCCCCTCCTAATTTGCCAGGTGGAACAAACATGATCAGGCTTACATCTTGTCTATTGTTTCAAGGAAATTACTTGCATTCTGAATACTTTCCATTGTTAATAGTTTTTTTTTTTTTAAGACAAATTGGTATTCATTATGTTTCCTTTGGAAAAAAATGCATTCAAGTTTCTTAAGGTTCCGAAAAAACACCTTTAGTTGGTTTTATTTTCTTTCTCAATATGTACTCAGAGCCCATTCTAACACAGTTCATACAAAAGCATTTGCTTTTTTTGTGCCAATTCTAAAGAGCAATAATGTTTTTAAAGAGAAAACTTTGCTATTAACAATTTCAGCTGAGTTTTTAACAGTTTTTGAGTAAATGAGTCATACAATGGGCACTGGGTATTTCAACAGACCTAGGATCTAGTTTTGGTTCTTCCAATAACTAGCTATTTGAAAATAGAAAACTCACTTACGCATACTGAGCTTTAATTTAAAATCCAGTAGTGTGGGAAGACAAAGCTCTCTAAGGTCACTTCCATCTCCAACACTGTACATCTATGTATATACATCGTGTTGTCAATTTAACCTCACCTGGATTTGTGCAATATATTCTTAGCTAATCTTCTGTAACTAATCTTTTATCCACCACCCACCAAACCATTCTCTTCTCTGTAGTCACTCATTTTTCAACAGCTTTATGAAATTATAATTTCTAAATGATAAAAATTGCCCACTGTAGTTGTATAATTCAACAACTGCTAGTAAATTTATAGAGTATTTTGCAATCCCAAAATTTTGAACATCTCTATAAACCCCCAATCTCTCTTGTACCTGTTTACATAATCCTGACTTTCACTAACAATGCTAGGCAAAGGCTGATCTGCTTTGCGTCATTACAAATTTGCATTTTCTGGGCATTTCACCAATTTGAATTATATAATATGCAGTCTTTTGTGTTTGGCTTCTTCCACTTTGCATAATGTTTTAAGTTTCTACCATATTATACTATGTATAAGTAGTTCATTCCTTTTTATTGATAAATAGCATTACTTTATAGGGATACTACCACATTTTGTCTATCCATTTACCAGATGGTGGAAATTTGGATTGTTTCCAAATTTTGGCTATTATGAATAAAGTTGCTATGAACATTTGTGTACATATTGTTTTGGGAACATAGGTTTTCTTTTCTTTGGGGAAGATTATTAGGTGTGGAATAGCTGGATCTTATGGAATTGATAACTACTTAAGAAATTGCCAACTTGTTTTCCAAAGGGTTGTATCATTTTACATTCTAAGCAGCAATGTACAAAAGATTCAATTCTTCTACATCCTGCTCAAATCTTGGTATTGTCTCTCTTTTTGGTGATAGTCATTCTAGTTGGTGTGTGGTGGTACCTCATTGTGGTTTTAATTTGCATCTCTCTAATAGCTGATATTTTTGAGCATTTTCATCTGTTTATTAGCTTTCAATAGTAAAGTCTTTAGTGAAATGTCCTTTAAAAATTTGCCTACTTCAATTGGATGGATGATCTACTTATGATTAAATTGAGTTTTTTAATATATTGTAGATACAAGTTGTTTTACAGTTATATGACTTATAGATATTTTATTTTAGTTGTACATTTTCTCAGTGGTATATTTGAGGCACAAAAGTTTTTAATTTTGGAGAAGTCTAATTTGTAGAATTGTTCTTTTATCATTGTCATATCTTAGGATTCATTGAGCAACCTAAGGTCACAAAGATTATCCTACATTTGCTTTTAGAAGTTTTATAGTTATAGGGGCACCTGGGTGGCTCAGTCGGTTGGGCGTCCGAATCCGGCTCAGGTCATGATCTCATGGTTCGTGGGTTCGAGCCCCGTGTCGGGCTTTGTGCTGACAGCAAGCTCAGAGAATGGAGCCTGTTTCAGATTCTGTGTCTCTCTCTCTCTCTCTCTCTCTGACCCTCCCCTGCTCATGCTCTCTCTCTCTCTCCCTCTCTCTCTCAGAAATACATTTTAAAAAATAGAGGTTTTATAATTTTAGCTCTTATATTCAGGTATCTGATCAATTTTGAGTTAATCTTTTGCGTATGATATGAGTTAAAGGTCTGTTTCTCTCCTCCTTTTTCTCCTTCTCTCTTCCCCTCCTCCTTCTTCTCTTCCTCCTCCTTATTTGCATAGAGATTTGCAATTGTCTCAGCCTCATTGGGACTCACAATTGTGTTCCATTAACCTATATATCCATATTTGTGCCAATATACTACCTTGATTGTTGTCCCTTTATGGTATGCCTTGAGATCAGATAGTGTACATTCACCAACTTTTTTCTTTTTCAGAAGACTTACAACTGTTCTTAGTTCTCTGAAGTTCCATATAAACTTTAGTTATCAATTTCCATTTTAAAAGACTACTGGGATTTTTAAAGAGAATGCATGAAATTTATAGATCAATCTGGGAAGAATCATCTTTTAACAAATATTGAGTCTTTCAGCCCAGGCAATGAAATAAATCTTTTCATTTTAAACCACCTTTAATTTCTCTCAGTGATGTGTTGCCCTTTTCAGTGTGTCTGCATTTTTTTCTTCTATTATAACTAAGAGTTTTACTATTTTTGATGCTATTGTAACAAGAACTGTTTTTGTTTATCTACTTTTCAAGTTTTTCAAAGCTACTGTACAGAAGGTAAATTATAGGAATGATCTTCATCCAAATGGATTTAGGATTTTTTTCAAAGGGTATCAATATCATATAAACATTTTACTTTCACTTTCCAATATGAATCTCTCTCTTTCTCTCTCTCTCTCTCTTTCTCCCCCCTCTCTTTCTCTCTTGTCCTCTCTCTCTGTCTCTCTGCTATTGCCTTATCACACTGATTAGAACCTTAATTAACAATGTTGAGTAAAATTGGAAAACCAGATGTCCTCACCTTATTCCAAATATTAGAAAAAATATATTGTCTTTCAACATTAACTTTGAGGTTAACTATGAAGATGCCCTCTAACAAGTTGAGTAAGTGCTCCTCTGTTCCAGTTTTGGAAGAAGTTTTTATAAATGGGTGTTGCAATTTTAAAATATTCTTCCTACAACTATTGAGATAATTATGTTTGTTTTTGTCCTTTATTCTACTAATAGGGTATATAATATACATCGATTTTTGGTTATTCAACTGACCTTGCATTCCTGGAATAAGCTTCATTTGGCCGTTGCATCTAATCCTTCTATCGATTGCTGGACTCACTTTGATAATTATTGATATGAATTTTTGTGCACTTATTCATGATGGATATTGGTATATAGTATTCTTTTATTGTGAAATTTTTGTCTTGCTGTAGTTATCGGGGTAGCACCAGAGTCATAGATTGAGTTATGTGGTGTGCCTTACTTCCGTAAGAGTTATTGAGGGATTGTCATTTATTCTTTAAATATTTGATAGAATTTTCTAGTGCAGCCATCTGGACCTGGGCTTTTCTTCGAGAAAGATTTTTAATTAGTTATTCAATCTGTTGTTGAATCCCACTAACAGATTTTTAGTTTCAGTTACAGCACTTTTCCTTTCTTAAATTTTAACGTAGTTCTTAATTTCAATTTATAATTTTTTTTACCATTTCTATTTTTGATTTATTGTTGTCATGCTTTCCTTTAAATCCTGAAATATGCTTTTCTTTAGTTCTCTGAACACATTTGTAGTTGCTTTGAGGTCTTTGTCTGCCAAGTGCAACATCTGAGATCCCCTCAGTGACAGTTTGTATTGACTGTATTTTTCTGGTTCAGGCCACACATCTTTGTTTCTTTGCATGTCTCAACATTTTTTGTTGGAAACTGGACATTTTAGATAAACTAGTTGTAACAACTCTGGTTTCTGCAGTCCCCCCCCCCCCCACCAATGGATTGTTCATGGTTTTTGTTTGTTATTTCATTTTATTTCTTATTTTCATTTAATAGTTTCTTGGGCTAAATCTATGAAATCTGTTTCCTCTTCAGTTTGGAGCTATTGATATCTTTGCTCAGTCCATTTTTTATTTTTCTTGTTTTTTTTTTAAATTTATTTTTCAAATACACCCAGTGTTGGCATAGTTTAGTCATCAACTAATAATTGAACAGAAGTTATGCTCACCCACCTCAAGACAGTAAGATTCTTGTATGCTGTATATGAGATGTATCTGCATATGAGGAAAAGTTCATTCAAATTCAGGCCATTCTCAGAGCTTCTAGATTTTACTTTCCACTGAGCCCTTTTTAGTTTTCTATGTGCATGTGAGCATCTTCAGATTTGGTCAGAAGTGTGTGGTTGGTAGGTCTTTTCTGTCTCACCCTCAGTCAAGCCTCTAACATGTTCTTATATACTTGGTGCAACAATTACCACAGTGGGCTCATAGAGCCCTTGGTTCTCCCTGCCATTAAGAGTGGGCACCACCACTATAAACTGAGACAGTGCCTTTTGATGGCAGCAGAAGCTGTTATTCCTCATGGCTCACCCTGCTTTGGTAGAGCTTTCATGTCTACTGACTTGTGGGGGTGCGGATGGGTAGGAAACAGCCTTAAGCCAGAATATCACAGAGTCCCACTCTTCTACTGAGAAGTTCAGAAGTTTTTTTTTTTAAACAAAAATGCTTCCTCTATTATTTTATTCCTTTGGTTTTATTAATTTCCAAATCACTGAAAAGGTGTATATTTTGCTTTATTTCTTTGTATGTGTGTGTGTTGTTTTTGCAAAGTAGGGAGGATTTGCTTACCTTTCTACCTAATTGTAGTCCGAAGCCACTTATTTTTGTGATATATACATATTTACATTTTATATGTATTTATATTTATTTACATGTTCGTGTTTCTCTGCTTAAAACAGATTAGTAGTCTCTCCTTTTCCTTAATACTTTTCACAGTCTTACTATTTAGTATGCCATCTAATGCATCTCTACAGCAATATTTTACTCCATGTGGTCTCCTTCTCCTTATGGTCTAGCACAGCGACTTTATTTGGTGCTCTGTGTCCCTGCCCGCCATATTGCTTTCATAATTGCCTGGAGTAACTTCTCCCCCCTCCCCCACTCCAAAGCTAACTCTTCTTTTCCTTCATATCTTAGCTCAATCATCATTTTCTGATCTTTCCAACTAGATTAATTGTCCTATTAAAAATTCTTAAGCAACACATAATTCTATAAATTAGTATTTACCACATTTATTTTCCCTTTATTTATTGCAGGCTGAGAAATAATCTGTTTTGCTTTCCATCATATTCTCAGTGCCTGACAGGATGCCTGGCATTCATTAAAATAAACAGCTGAGGGATCATTTTCTTAAACATTTGTTAAATATGGGGTCTGATTATCCTGAGCTGGTAAATAAAGTTTGACATATAATTTCTTTACATCCACTATGAACCAGACACCTTGGCAGCCATGTAGAATACAAAGATAAATTAGATGCATTAATGTCACTTTTGCACATATTAATTCAAATGGGCATCTTCTGCTTTAACTTTATTCCAGTAAAAACACTATCCCTTGAACCAGGCCAGGTAATGTTTCTCTCCATAATTTAACTTGACATAGGCAAAACAGTTTATGCAAAAAAAAAAAAAGTATCATTGGACACAATGAATTAATGTTTTGAAGTTAAATTTTAATGTTTCCCTGATTTCTTGTATTTAATGTATAAATCTGTTTCTCTTTCCAGGTTGTAAAAGAGATATAAATATGAGAAAATTATACTAGTTTTATAAAGTCAATATTTAAATAACATGATGCTAAAGGGAATTCAATCGACGACAGAAGTCCACAGGTACAATTTTCTCATGAAATTGTACTGTACATGACTTACATGTGAGCAGCGTAAAAACAGCCGAATTTATAAGGCTTCTGCTGTCAGAAGAAAATGAAGTAGAGGAGCATAAGGTAGAAGAGAAAGGGGAGAAAGAAATGGGAGAGAATGAGGAAAAGAATTGTTACATACACAGGTACTTTTTGAAAGTGTCCTGTTGTTTCCGCCTTTGCTGGGTCGTTTGTGGTGTCTTTCTGGAAGCAGTAGATTCCTCTGCCACTGGCGGCCCTGGCCATGTGATCTGCTGTAACCAAAGGATTATAACCGGAGGTTTTACATATATATACATATACATATATATATGTATGTATGTATATAACTGGCAGAGCATATTTTGCCAGTTCTCTCGGTTTTCTCCTTTGCACAAGAGTTGCATGTTCCAGATAAGGACCTTTCCATTAGCCTGAATCCTGAAATGAGAAAATGGATGGAGCAGAGCCCCTATGTAACCCACAGCCATTATATGAAATTGAGAAATAAACTACTGTTGTTGAAATCCTCAACGAGTTTGGGATTATGGCAGTCTTACCTAGGAAATGAGGGCCAAAACAAGCATTGTACATCGTTGAGAGCTTTCTGAGGGAAAAACACAGATAATTCTGTATTTCTGGTTTTTAAATGTCATTTTCTTCCAGCGAAAATAAACCCTGTTAACTTGATACACAATTTCCAAATGTTTGTGCACACAGAAACTACACAAGAAAAGTGAAACAAGTTAAAACAACAGCCACCCCACCAAAGAATCAATTATTGTTTTCTGTAGGAGACACTGAAGGAAGTTAGTTTCCCAAAGTCGTTTTTATAAAAGAGTGATACTCCAGGCTTGGAGCTGATCTTCCTGCACTCTGGTTTCCAAATGTGGAGGGTAACAGGCTTTGAACTTCAAAAGATGGAAGGGAAAGACACAGGTATTGGGGGCTAACAGCAGACTAGGTGCCTAAAAACTGTTAAATGGGGGTCTTAGGATTGTTTATTTAAAACAACTTACTACAAATTTAAGAGCAAGACACTTTCCTAGGTAGCCTCTCAACTTACCTGATTTTGCTAGGTTCACACATCGTGATTTGATTTTATTTTCACATATTGTGATATTATTTTAATTGATTTGATTAAAATTTTAACTTAATTTTATTTTCTTAGTTGTAATAATTAAAGGGCATGGTCTGAGGCCATTTTCATGAGTTCCTTTCCCCAATGAGGAATGTCAGAGGAGAAGGGACACAGAGATTGATGAGTTTTGAGGCTTTTGTTAAAGGACGTTTATTGGAAAACGGTGATACAGAACAATGGAAGCCAGGTTGAATGTTGTTACTGACCACTGCACAGGTAGGATTTTCACAAAGGATTCGGAAAGAGGCTGAAAACTTAGGCAACCATTTAGGCACTTTTCTCAAGTAAGGATATATGGGTCTTTCCCTGACTGGAAATTACCTGCAAAGGAAGTATTTTCACAGTGCACAATTTCTACTTGCATCTCAGGAGACAGCCTGTGTCATCTTTCTTCTTACTCTATGTCATTATAGAACATAGACTTCCGAGGGACAGACATTGCTTTTGTCATTCATTCACTTATTCAACACTGTGGTTTGGTTTTGTTTTTCCTCATTTTTTTTCTTTCTAAAAATTCTGTCCTGCACTTGAAGTCTAACAGAGAGATAGTCCGGAAATGCAACATGATAATAAAATCTAGAGAATGCTCCGATAGGAGTAAATGCGTAGTATGGAGGAGGTGCGCTTGCCTCAGCCAGTGTGCAGGGTAAGTGGTTAAAAAGTGAGGTCCTCTTAGAAAACAATTGGAGCTGGTGGGTGAAGAGAGGAAAAAGAAAGTTCCCTGCTCCCAGTAAAGACATTGAGAGGACCAGGGGCAAGACTGGAAACTGCAAGTCACTCCACTGAACTAAAAACTAGCACTTTGCTTTGCTTTTGTGTGATTCAAATTTTCCACTCATCAAACCATTTTGGAATTTCCATTGAGGTGCCCTTCTTTGTGCTTTTCATTTCTCATTCATTTACTAGAAGAACTGACTGCTTGGGTTGGGAGAATTGGTGGTGAAATATACACATGGGTGAACTTTTTTTTTTTCTTGCTGTCATTGGTTACATATTTTGTCTTGTTATTAAGTAGTCCCAAGAGTAGCTAAGGTTCAATGTGTATGTTTCCTGAAGATAGACTACACTGGCAATTTTTAGCTTTTCCTGGAAAGAACTCCTTTATTTAAACAACTTCTTTCCATTCCCTGTACCAACTCCTTAGGTTAGCTTAGCTCTCTACCGCCTGACTTATTTTCATTCACCCTCTGGCTTGTTTTCTAGCTCTGGTCTCTCCATCAACTTACTCAAAGTCAATCTGATCATGTCACTTCCTGGCTCAAAGAATCTTTCTTTGCTCCCTCTGTGTCTGACAACTTCTCTTGAATTTCGACTCTTCCTTAATCAACCTTTTACTTACTTATTTTTTTTTGTTTTGTTTTTCATTCCTCTTCCAAAAGCAAAACTCTCCTCTCCAATCTGTCCTTGTGGCTTCCTTCATCCATTTCACCTTGAGTTTTTCTTTCCCATCCTTTTTTCAGACAAGTTTTATTCATTTTTCAAAGCTTTATTCAATTCATTCATCTTCTTAAAATCTTCCTTGTCAACACAGAGAACACCATTTCCTACTGAAGAGTTGTTCTCTGAATTTTTCTTGTGCTTTCACTCAATTCCATGAGACATATTGCTGAAAGAGATTGCTATTTTGTATAAATCAATTCTGTCTTTTAAATGTTGGTATTGTCTTCTCAACTAGATTGTAATATCCTTAGGGACGGGAACTGTAGCCCATAGTGTTCTGCATTCCACACCAGCCTCCTTGTCTACTGAGCACAAAGGAAACACAGCACATGCTGATTGCAATAGAAGCACTTTTCTTTTTTCCATTCTTTGCTTAACTAAGGACTTCAAATTTGTATTTTAAGTAACTGATAAAATAAAACATCTTTTAAAGTTGCCTCTTACCTACTTGTTTTACAATGTACATACAAACACATTTAAAATTTATGGTTTACGATGTATCTTGATTTCAAGAATTTGAATTATTTATATTGGTCCATTTATTTATTATTGTTAAGTTTATTTATTTTTTGAGAGAGAGAGAGAGCACTAGTGGAGGAGGCGCAGAGAGAGAGGGAGATAGAGAATCTCAAGCAGGCTCTGCACCATCAGCTTGCAACTCCATGCAAGGCTCCATCCTACAAACCACAAGATCATGACCTGAGCTGAAATCAAGATTCAGACACTCAACTGACTAAGCCACCTGGGCGCTCCTATTTATTTATTTTTCAACGCTTATTTGTTTATTTTGAGAGAGAGAAAGCACATGTGCGAGTGTGAGCTGGGGAGAGTCAGGGGAGTGAGGGAAAAAGAGAGAGAGAAAGAGAGGGAGAGAATCCCAAGCAGGCTGTGCACTGTTGGGACAGAGTCCGGGATGGGGCTTAATCCCAGAATCCATGAGACTATGACCTGAGCTGAATCAAGAGTCGGACACTCAACCAACTGAGCCATCCAAGTACCCCAGTGTTGGTCCTTTTAACACCTATGCATATTCATGTATTTCAGTTTTGTTATCTTTTTATGGCATCAGCACTGGTATCATGTAAGAAATTAGAAGGCTGTCCTTCATATAACTGTGCATGGCATGTGTATGTCTGTGTGTGTACTTGACTTTGCTAAATGCTAAATCACTAAAATGATGGTCAATGATGGTCACTACTACTGATTAATCCAGTTTGTATTTCCTAAGAACAAGATACTATCGTATGTAAACACAATGTACATATGAAATCTGTAAATCAACACTGATAACAATATTACTATGTAAGCCACAGGTCCCATTTATGCTTTGTCCTTATCCAAATAATGACCTTTATAATAGAAACAAGCAAAACATCCTCCTAACATCCCTTTTTTATTCTGATCAAGATCTCACTCAAGATTTTGCTTTGCATTTAGTTGTTATCACCCTTTAATCGCCTTGAATCTAGAAGAATTATTACTTTATTTATAGATCTTGCTCTTGATTTTTTTGACCAATATAGGGCGGATATTCTCCAATGCCCTCCACTTTAGGTTTTCAGGTGATTTCCTCCTAAATAGATTCAGTTTATACATTTTTGGCAGAAACACCATAGAAATGATGTTGCTTTCTCAGCACAGCATGTCACGAGGCACATGATATTTACTTGTCCCATCATTGGTAATATTAAATTTCAACCCTTAGTAGGATACTGTCTGCCAGATTTCTCCACCATAAAGTGGATTAATAAATATTTTGTTGCCCCAGGTACTAGAACTGCTAGAATTGCTACAGTTTTTCACTCCAATTGCGTGATTGTTATAAACATCAATGTATCTGCTTCTTTCGCATTTCAATGTACGGAAACTCCCCCAATACCTGAAAATATTTTTTCATTGGATTTAAAATTTGATACGTTATCTATCTAAAGAAATTAGTTGCCATGTTTATCTTATTTTAACTTTTGAACAAGATATATGTTCTTTCTCTTTAATGCTATGTCTCATGAGATATCAGGCAAGATGGTGGAGAAGTAGGGAGCTCCATACATTTCACTCTCCCCCATCTCTCAAACGGAGAAGGCCCGAAGCCATAAGAACCCTTACAGAATCCAGAACTTTGGGAGAAAAAGGAGACAGAGTGCTGAGAAAAGCTTATAGCATGAGTGTTAACTGGGGAAGATAAAAATGGGCAGGACTGAGGCATAGAGGGAAGGGAGGGAGATCCCTTTGCAGGGAGTTGCAGTGAGTTGAGGGGAAAAGAAAGAACGGCTGAGACTTCTCAAGAAACTGTCCCTGTCCCTGGAGAAGAGAAAAATCTCTGCTCAGGACACAGAGGGATTCAGTTTCCAGCTGTCCAGCGGAATTTGAGTGGGATGCATTCATCCCAGGCGACCCCGCGAGAAACCGCCAGCTCAACCTGGAGGGGAAGCGGCATGCCTGACCCGCTTTGCCACTCTTCTGGCTTGACTCAATTCCTAGTGGGGAGGCAAGAGGCTTGAAACTGCTCAGAGGGAAACTGCTCAGAGGGAAACTGCCTGTTTATATTTTGGGTGCTATCGACAGGGCTTGCAGACTATGATCTGGAAACGAGGTGTGGCTTGGGACATAGAGCATGGCCCACTTCAGCTACACCCAAGGCACAGGGAGATTGGACCCAAAAGAGTGAGTTGCAATGATTGGTTTGAAAAGGGACTGGGCGCCTCCATTTTTCTCCCCACAACCACGAAGGCGGGGCCTCAGGGAGCGGCTAGTAGGACCCAGTGGAGGCTAAGACCTGCCTACACCAAACCACGTCCATCCCCAAACCATACTTTTTGTTTTTTCTTTTTTTTTACTGGAGCCTGGGGCAAGACCAACATGGATGCACTACCGTGATTAATTCCAGATCAATTCTTTCTATTCAGATATATTTTCACTTGTCTCATTCATATCCCTACCCTCTGCTGGACTGGGCACTCTGGTCACTGGTTTGCTTAAACAGTCACATTTAATCCACTCTCTAGATGTATATTCTACACCTCCATCACTACCTTTCTATCTCTCTCTCTCTCTGGAGTAATCAGACTATATAGCTTCTCTGAGTAACATTATCTTTGTTTCTTTCTCCTTGCCTCCTACTATATCCTCCTCTTTCTCTCTCAGAATTAATCCTGTTAGTATCTCTGCCTGGTCATATGTCTTCCATTTTCACTTCCTCCCCACCCTGTCATTTCTCTCTTTGTATATGCTCTTCTAACAGCACTGCATACCTCAGCTCTTTATTTGTAGCTGGGAATTCTGGTTTTATGCATTTAGACTATCTTTTGTCTTTTGGGTTATTTTCTTTTCTTCTTTTTATTTTGTATTTATTTTTTATTTTTATTATTTGTTTTTCCTCCTTCCTCTTTTCCCTTATTTTTTTTTTTTTACCTTCTTTTTTCCCCTTTCGGTCAAGCCTCCGACTTTCGCTTAAGTCATGATCTCGCAGTTGGTGGGTTCAAGCCCTGCGTCGGGCTCTGTGCTGACTGCCAGCTCAGAGTCTGGAGCCTGTTTCAGAGTCTGTATCTCCCTCTCTCTCTGACCCTCCCCTGCTCACGCTGTCTCTCTCTCTCTCTCTCTCTCTGTCTCCTAGAAATAAATAAAATATATTAAAATAAAAATAAAAATGTTATAAATGACATGCATAATAAAATGGAGGCGTCCAATGCAGACTAAAGAGGCATAGAGGTGAATAGGTGAATTAGAAGACACAATTACAGAAAAAGAAGAAGCCGAGAAAAAGAGAGATAAACTGATCCAGGAACATGAAAGGAGAGCTCGAGAGCTGAACGATACAGTGAAATGGAAAAATATCCATATCATAGGAATTCAAGAAGACGAAGAGACAAGGAAAAGCGCTGAAGAAGTCCTTGAACAAATTATAGCAGAGAACTTCCTTAATCTGGGAAATGAAACAGACATTGACATCCAGGAGATACAGAGAACTTCCCTCAGACATAACTTGAATGGATCTTCTGCACAACATTTCATAATGAAACTGGCAAAATATAAGGACAAAGAGAGAATTCTGAAAGCAGCTAGGGATAAAAGGGCCCTAACATACAAAGGGAAACCTCTCAGAGTGGTTACAGACCTATCTACTGAAACTTGGCAGGCCAGAAAGGAATGGCAGGAAATCTTCAGTGTGATGAACAGATAAAATAACAACCAAGAATCCACTATCCAGCAAGCCTCTCATTCAGAATAGAAGGAGAGATAAAAGTCTTCCCAAATAAATAAAAATTGAAAGAATTTGTCACCACTAAACCAGCCCTACAAGAAATCCTTAGGGGGACCCTGTGAGGGAAATGTTGCAAGGAATGCAAGGTACCAGAACACCATCACAATCATGAATCTTACAAAGAACACAATGACTCTAAACCCATATTTTTCAATAATAATGCTTAACGTAAATGAACTAAATGCTCCAATCAAAAGACATAGGGTAGCAGAATGGATAAAAAAAACAAAACAAAATCCATCTATTTGCTGTCTACAAGAAACTCATTTTAGACCTGAGGACACCTTCAGATTGAAAGTAAAGGGATGGAGAATATCCATCATGCTACTGGAAGTCCAAAGAAAGCTGGAGTGGCTATACTTATATCAGACAAACTGAACTTTAATGTAAAGTCAGTAACAAAGGATGAAGAAGGGCATTATATAATAATTACAGGGTCTATCCATCCGGAAGAACTAACTATTATAAATGTCTACGCACTGAATATGGAAGCACCTAAATATATAAAACAATAAATCACAAACAGAAACAATCTTATGGATAAGAATGTGCTAATAGCAGGGGACTTTAATACTCTACTTACAGCAATGGATAGATCAGCTAGACAGAAAATCAACAAAGAAACAATGGACTTGAATTACACATTGGACCAGATGGATTTGACAGATATATTTAGAACTCTACATCCTGAGGCTATGGAATTCACTTTCTTCTCAAGTGTGCATGGCACATTCTCCAAGATAGATCACATACTGGGACATAAAGCAGCCCTCAATAAATAGAAAAGAATTGAGATCATACCATTCACACTTTCAGATCACAATGCTATGAAACTTGAAATCAATCACAGGAAGAAGTCTGGAAAACCTCCAAAAACTTGGAGGTTAAAGAACACCCTACTAAAGAATGAATGGGTCAATCAGGCAATTAGAGAAGAAATTTAAAAATATATGGAAACAAATGAAAATGAAAATACAACAACTCAAACTCTATGGGATGTGGCAAAGGCAGTCCTAAGAGGAAAGTAAGTTGTTCTCCAGGCCTATTTCAAGAAATTAGAAAAAGTGCAAGTACAAAATCTAAAGGACACCTAAAGGAACTAGAAGGAGAGCAATAAGGGTACCCCAAGCCTAACAGGAGATGAGAAATAATAAAAATCATGGCAGAAATAAACAATATAGGATTCAAAAAAACAGTTGAACAGATCAGTGAAACCAGGAGTTGGTTTTCTGAAATAAAATTGACAAACCTCTAGCCAGGCTTCTCAAAAAGAAAAGAGAAAGCACTCAAATAGACAAAATCATTAATGAAAATGGACTTATTACAATCCACCACTCAGAAATACAAGCAATTACCAGAGAATACTATGAAAAATTATATGCCAACAAACTGGACAACTTAGAAGAAATGGACAAAACATTTCTAAACACACACTCACTACCAAAATTCACACGGGAAGAGATAGAAAACCTGAACAGACCCATAACGAGTGAAGAAATCGAATCAATTATCAAAAATCTCCCAACAAATAAGAGTTTTGGGCCAGATGGCATCCCTGTGGAATTCTACCAGACATTTAAAACAGAAATAATACCAATTCTTCTCAAGCTATTCCAAAAAATAGAAATCGAAGGAAAACTTCCAGACTCATTCTCTGAAGCCAGCATCACTTTGATTCCCAAGCCAGACAGAGACCCAGCAAATAAGCAAAACTACAGGCCAATATCCTTGATGAATACGGATGCAAAAATCCTCACCAAATACTTGCAAATAGAATCCAACAGTACATAAAAAGAATTATCCACCAATATCAAGTGGGATTCATTCCTTGGTTACAGGGCTGGTTCAATATTTGCAAATCAATCAGTGTGATACATCACTTCAACTAAAGAAAAGACAAAAACCATATGATATTGTTGACAGATGCAGGAAAAGCATTTGACAACATACAGCATCCTTCTTAATAAAGACCCGTGAGAAAGTCTGGATAGAAGGAACTTACTTAAACATCATAAAAGCCATCTATGAGAAACCCTCAGTTATCATCCTCAACGAGCAAAAACTGAGAGCTTTCCCCCTGAGATCAGGCACAAGACAGGGATGACCACTCTGAACACTGTTGTTTAACATAGTGCTGGAAGTCCTAGCATCAGCCATCAGACAACAAAAGGAAATCAAAGGCATCAGAATTGGCAAAGAAGAAGCCAAACTTTCACTTTTCTAGACAACATGATACTCTACACAGAAACCCGACAGACTCCACCAGAAGCCTACTAGAACTTNTGAATGTGAGACAGGAAACCATCAAAACCCTAGAGAAAAAAGCAGGAAACAACCTCCTTGACCTCCACCCCAGCAATTTCTTACATGATACATCCACAAAGGCATGGGTATCAAGAGCTAAAATGAACTATTGGGACCTCATCAAGATAAACAGTTTCTGCATGGCAAAGGAAACAATCAATAAAACTAATAGGCAACTGATGGAATGATAAAAGAGTGTTGCAAATGACATATCAGATAAAGGGCTAGTATCCAAAATCTACAAGGATCTCACCAAACTCCACACCTAAAAAACAAACAATCCAGTGAAGAAATGGCAGAAGACATGAACAGACACTCTTCCAAAGAGGACATCCAGATGGCCAACAGACACATGAAATGATGCTCAGCACCCCTCCTCATCAGGGAAATATAAATCAAAACCACACTGAGATACTACCTCACGCCAGTCAGAGTGGCTAAAATGAGCAAAGCAGAGGACTCTAGATGCTGGCGAGGATGTGGAGAAATGGGCACCCTCCTACACTGTTGGTGGGAATGTAAACTGGTGCAGCCCCTCTGGAAAACAGTGTGGAGGTTTCATCAAAAAATTAGCAATAGAACTCCCCTATGACCCAGCAATAGCACTGCTAGGAATTTGTCCAAGGGATACAGGAGTGCTGATGCATAAGGGCACATGTACCCCAATGTTCATAGCAGCACTCTCAACAATAGCCACATCATGGAAAGAGCCTAAGTGTCCATCAACAGACGAATGGATGAAGAAGATGTGGTTTATCTATACCATGGAATACTACATGGCAATGAAAAGGAATGAAATCTGGCCATGTGTAGCAACATGGATGGACCTTGAGGGTGTTATGCTGAGCGAAATAAGTCAGGCAGAGAAGGACAGATACCATGTGTTTGCACATATAGGAGGATTAGAAGGAACTTAACAGAGGACCATGGGGGAGAAGAAGGGAAAAAATAGTTAGGGAGAGGGAGAGAGGCAAACCATGAAAGACTCTTGAATACTGAGAACTAACTGAGAGCTGATGGATGTTGGAGGGGAGGGGGGTGATGGGCATGGAGGAGAGCACTTCTTGGGATGAGCACTGGGTGTTATATGGAAACCAACTTGACAATAAACTATTTAAAGAAAAAAATAGTAAAAAAGAAAAGTTATGCCTCTTGAAACCTATGATCGTACATATTTTTTAAAATAGGTTCCATACCCAATGTGAGGCTTGAACTTACGACCTTGGGATCAAGTGTTAGTTGCTCTAATGACTGAGCCATCCCAGCACTCCTAATGATTATATTTTAAAATTATATATCTAACAGCACCTAGAGCAGTGTCTTATTATTAACAAGTGTCTAATAGTATACATCAATTCCCTTAAATTGGAATACTTGCAATCTTCAAATGCAAAGACCTTGATTTCCAAATGAAACAGTTAATATCCAGCTTGCTATTTCCACTGTATGTTTGACATTGAAATACATACTACTTGATTAATCTTCCATTTGTGTAAAAGAATGATACATATTTTAACAATAGGCCCATTTTCTAACTTGATTTCTCAAGCTCTTCCTACACCTTTCAAGATTTTGCAGCCTGCAGTATCCATTCTAACACATTATACTTTTCCCATATTATCATAAATTGCCATTTTATTAATAATCTCATTTATCTATTTAATTAATTGGAATAAATTAGGTTCAAATCTCAGCTGTCACTTACTAGTAACATTATCTTTAGCAGATGTATTTACCTACATAAGCCTCCACTTCCTCCTCAATAAAGTGAGGACTACATTGTGGATAACCCATAGTACAAAGTAGATAGCAGAAAAAAAGCAGCAGCTTTATAGTACTTCCTCCAACAGGAAGCTTATGCTTCCTTTGTACAATTGGCATTAATATAAGAAACCAATGCACCACCAAAACCATTTCAATCTTTGTGTGGAGATGAAATGGCCTATTATCATCAGGAATACAAAATCAACCTTGTAATATGCAAAATAAAAATGTCATCATTTCTGGCTGTAATAATAACGTATTAGAAATACAGCAGCTAAACTAAAAAAAACCCACAGCAACAAAAAGAGTAATAAAACTAATAATAAAAATAAAAACATGAGAAAGAATATACAGGACATGCTTCTTTGAAATGGGGATCAAATACAATGGGGAAATGTATAGAAATAACCAAGAAAGATTTAGAAAGTCAGTAAATGTCAACAATATAAATATTTTTAAAAGATAGAGGTGTAGATTTTAGTACCACACATAGGTATTTAGTGGTAAACTAAAGAAAATCACGTTTAAATACATTTTCTAAAGACTCCACAGTCAAGGTAAACTGTTTGCCCACATGTCTGATGGCAAAACACAAAATTTTTAAGATAGTAATAAATTTATAATGAAAATACTTTTTGAGAATATAAAGTGGTAAAATAGTGATTTTAACAAAATTAAATTGATTTTTTTCTGCAAGATTTCTTGGAGTCTTCAATATAACAATATACATTGAGGATGTATATTGTAGATGCAGAATTTTCAGAATTGGAAATCTTTTTTTTGAAGCATTTCAAGGGACCTGTGCTCACTAGAACATTCTTTTTTAAAACCCATTACTTTCATAGATTTGAATGACACTGAGAATTTTAAGCAATTTTTATAAAGGTCTCTAATGGTAGCACACACGTGAACGTGGGCGCGCAAGCACACACACACACACACACACACACACACACACACACTTTACACCTAATGCAGAAAAACAATGAGGGGAGAATAAAAATGGGTCACACAAGCATACCAGCAAAGAAACCTGACAGAGGCAATCTCTTACTCATTTTAATAGATTTAGCTAATAAATAGCTAGTATAGACATAAAATTATCATTGGAAACACAAGCTCTACAATATTTAGTTTTCAATGTGCAAACATAGTTAAGGCATAGTAAATTTTATGCAATAATGATTTTAGACATTCTGAACTAATGCATTCCATTGGTTTTACATAGCTCCAGTTTTTTTAAAAAACAGATATTTTATAAATTACATAGATTGGAAAATCAGATGCACATAGTGTAACATCTGTGGCAGACTGATTGTATTACCTGCCCTAATTCTCCAACTGCTTTTGTGACCATTTTTTTCTGTTAGGTAACTTTTATTGATCTCTAGCTCTGACTCTAGGATCAGCCATGTGATTTCTTCTGGCCAATGATATAGCAAATGCAACAAAAGGGAAACTTGAAGAAAAACTATGTGATAGGAATTGTTTACTCTTGCCTCTCTGCTCTGACCAGAAGAATATTCCTGGATTACCCTGCAGATACCAGAATTGAGTCGGTGCAATCAAGCCAGCCCAACGCCATCTTAGACCAACCAAAAGTCAGTCCCTGGACATATGAGTGAGCTCAATCAAGGTCAGAGGAACCTCCCAGCCGATCTCTAATCACAGACACAGGAGCAGACCCAACAAAGCTCAGTTAGCTAGATCAACTGAACTCTGCCAGCTCACTAGTGTGACACTGAAGGGCTTTGATCATTTTATACATGGTATTTCTTTGGCAATATAGGATGAAAAGACTGAATAATTCATTATCTGAACCAGGAAACATTGACAAAAGGGGATAATATGTAGTATAGTTAATGGGCTATGTTCCACAAAAATCTGAGGGAATGTTTGCTTTACAATCAATCTCGGAGTGTCTTGAAAATGAGTCAAAGATGCCATATCTCAGTAACAGATTTCCTAGATAATGGACAATATTAAGTAAGTGTAGTCCACATATACAGCCTGTTGGTGATACAGTTTTAAGCATAGCACTAATTCATATTCCATACTTACTCATGTTACAAAAGGGATGAGAGAACTATGTAAATTTGTGAAATGGGTCAATAGTAAAAGCAAACAAATGACCTAAATAGTCATTTAACTGACTCCTGATGTGTGGCCCCAGTATGGAAGATAATATGAAAGGGTTTGTCTTGAGCTAAATTGGACAATATATTCCCTATATTAGAAGAGTAGCTACTTTGCTTCTATTGCGTGTTTCCAGGTTAAATATAAATGGTGTTGCTGGACATTTTATTGTAATTCTAAAGGTAAAGTTTTACAAAAACACTGCTAAATTTTGGGTTTTTTAAACCCAATTAAATGTTTCAATTAAAAAACAAAAGAGCTGTGTAATCCACCCACTAAGCAGGTTTATAAGTCAAATTTGGCTCAATGGTTACCATTTTGAGACTTCTTCTCAAGAGAAATAGGTAAGTAGAATAGTTTCTACGTATGATTTTCTAAAAAACCAAAATATTTCACTTTGGTGTTTGTCATATGGAACTAAATTAAAAATAGTATCTTTTACTAAGATTCTGTCATCTTACTATTCTGATCTTTTCATTGGCATAACTATCTAATAGTAAAAATACCAGATATCCAAGCATAAGATATAGATCCTTATATTGCTTATTGACTACTATGTGACAATATTAGCACAAGTATTATGTTTTAAAACAACATACATTTATTGCTTTATAGTTTCTATAAATCAGGAGTCTTGACACAGCTTAGCTATGTTCTCTTTCATACAGGAATCAAGACTTTGGCCAGGGCTGTGGTCTTACATGAGGCTTGACTGGAGGAGGATCCACTTCCAAGCTTGCTCAGATTGTTGGCAGACTTCAGTTCCTTGCATGTGTAGGACCAAGGGCTCCAGGCTCTGGCTGGCTGTCAGTCAGTGGCTGCCTTAGCTCTAGAACTGTTCCCAATTCTTTGCCACATGGGATTATCCAAGATGGCCACTTGATTCTTCAAATCTAGCAAAAGAAAGAGAGTCTCCAGGAAGACAGATGCTGCAATGTCATGTACAAAATCATGTACATCTAATCACATGCATTCTATCATCTTTGTTGTGTTCTTTTAGTTAGAGACAAGTCACAGGTCATGCCTATACTCAAGGTGAGGGGACCAGACAAGGGCTTGAATATCAAAAGGTGAGAATCATGGGTGTTATCCTACTGTTGGTCAACCACACTTCTTCAAACAAGAATGAGACATATTGAGATAATACGTTCTTTTTAAAAATCACCAAACCAGAGTTTCATTTACTTAATGGCTGCATAGTTCAGAGAAAGTAATGGCAGGTGATTTGATAGCTGCTTCAACATGTGGCCGTTCATACAGATGGCTTTCTGCTTGCTACATTAACTTGGTCAGGTTTCCTACATGACGTTTTAGGTGTTGTGTCTCAAGGATTCTCGTCTGTTTTAGGACTTACACATTTTTATGGCAAGTAAAATTTTGTTATATTCATAATCTTCATAAATGTCTTTTATACGCTCTCAGCAATGTAATATCTTATGCAATATTATCTACTGGGGCAACTGAAGATCAAAAAAGCATCTCGTTTTGTCCTGTCTACCAGGTGGTACCAAAACCCCTATTGAGTGGCAGGGAACTATAAGAGCCCAATCTCTAACTCATTGACCAGCTGCCACGATTCTGAAGATTAGATGTAAAATGGGTGAAATATTTAAATAGCAGTCTACATTTCAGAACATGTTGAAATTTCATCCCCAGCTAATTAACCATGGATGGAAGTTACTATTTGGCTTCCATTGAGCAAATGTAGCAAACTGTTGTCTGCTGGAATGAAATACAAATGTAGCCTATTTGTCCCTGTAATTTCTTCTAACTTCTTCCACTGCAAAATTAACCTTCCCTCCTATCTTTCATTTATAAGGTGGAAACTCATTACTTTTAAAAATTCAATGGAAACATACAAGCCTCTTTGGGATTAGCCTGACTCTTAAAAACCAAACCAAAATACACAGGTAATAAAAGCAAGCCTTGTTGCTATAGAAAAATTGCTCAAATAAGAATTTTGGTGTATTATTGTTTTCCAGCGAACCAATTATAGAAGGTAAAATTGGAACCTAAGTGAATAGCTATTTCATGTTGCTGTAAGTGAACTGCAAGAGTTCTCCATTTCAAAGTCACTTGACATAAAACTTACACATTCCAGACTTCTGAAACTTTCCACCTACTTATATCGCTGCCACTTACACATATCGTTAATCCATCAATAACTCTCAGGGTTACAACAGCTGAATGGAAAAATGGCCAGCGTTCCCTTATTTCATAAATCTCAGGGTGCTTGTGATTCTTGAAAATACTGAACATATTTTTATTTGCTGTTTCAAAATTATTAAAATAATTTAGAAACAGATACTCTTAACTGGTGAGTGATTTAGTCTGGAGTTAGAATTAATATTCCACATTTTCTCATTTTTGGACAGAGAACTATTTACTAAAAGCATTTCAGGCAAGAGGAATTAATATACTTCTTCTGTTGACTTTCCGCCTTAATATTAAAAAGGAGAGCATTTATTAGGGAAAATATGATTTCACATTTACTCTAGATAGTTTTGTACAGTGAAAGTTCCATGGTTTATTTTATCAAGGTTTATTTTCCTCTATTACATGTTGAGCCGTTTATATCACAAAGGCTAGATTATTAATGTATTCAGTAAATCTGCCCCCAAAGTGAAGGTCCCTAAAGAAAAATAAAGCAAGTTCCTATAGAATGACAATATGAAAATGGAAACATTTGAAAATCAAAATTAATTTTAAATGATGTTAATTATATTAATTCAGAGTTCTTGAAGGTGTATCATTCGAACAATTAAGAACAAATATTCTGGGACTAAGGAAAATTATAGGAAAAAGAAAGAAAAAGAATCTTGAAACAAAGTTAAGGAAAAACATATGTCTAAGAAGAGATGCAACAAGAGATCTTGATGTTATTATCACTTTTTTGAAGGAATGAGCAAATAAATCTGAAAAAGAGCCATTAGAAAGAAAAGGGAGAAATGGCAAACCATGCCAGTTGAAATAATTTAATTATAATTTGAAAAGAATAACCACTGCAAAGAAAGTAGAAACAAGTAGGACATCTAGAAAAGTCTCAAGTATGGGTTGCTAATAAAAAACTGAAATAAGTACAAAAGAAAATAAATAAATGGAGCCTAGGGCGTGGACTCTTGATAATAAAGGCTTTATCCCCAGGGAGCTTTCAAAGAGCTCTTGCCCCAACTATAATTCTCTGCTAATTAAAAGCTTTTGCTCCCATGCAATTGTCTCTAAGTTCCTTAACTTTTGCTGCAGCATTGAAACCGGGTGTTTAATTTCATTGTTTGGAGCCCAAGTAGACATAAAAGACCCTTAGCTTGCTATGCACACGTATGTTCAACATCACCTCTCTACTTTGAAACCCTTAAACAATTCACCTGGCAAACATAAGATCTTGAAAACCTTCTGAAAATAAGTGAAAACTGTCAGGAATAAATTTATTAGTGAGTTATTCAGAGGCTTTGTTTATAAAAAGGAAACTAATACACTCGATAAATGAAGCACTATGTTTGTTAATTTATTTATTTATGGGCATTGTCAAATTGGTGTGGCAATAAAAATGTCCATTTTTTAACCATCTATCATCATGGTTGATATTTGGAAGTGGCTTCATTTGACGCTTTCATTTCCAAGAGTTACTTTCTTACGAACATATGTTTGTACCATGGTTTTAATAATAAAGAATATACAAAGCTCATTCTCCATAACATCTTTACAGACAACGGGGTTCTGACATATTTACATTCATCAACATATTGGGTATATTGGTCTTAATTTAATTTTTTAATTTGTTTTCTGTTTCCATTGTGTCCTACCAATTTTTGTTACTTACTCTTCAATTTCTTTTCCCCTCTAGAAATCTGAAAGGTACAAATCCTATTTTCTTTTATACAAATGCTCTCTTTTACCCTTTTTCTGTTTGCCTGCATACCAAAGTGGCTAATAGATACTGAAACTTTATTATGCGCTGGGTGCTAGATAAATATTTAGCTCACAGTAAATATTCTATTCAGAAATCCTACAAAATAGGTAACTCTTCTTCCATACTTTACAAATGCCGGACTGATGCTATTAACCTACTATAATTCAGAAAGTGTAAGGAACAGCAATGAGAGTGGAATTCAGGCCTGGTGGACCTGAGAGCTTGTGTTTTTCACATTGCAGTGCAATGCGTCTAATCATCAGTGCAGAGTGAATAAAAGGCTGGCAAAGACAGAGAGCACACACCTGAAAGATGGAGATGCATCCAGGCTCTCTCTCCCTTACTCTCTGCCCAAGAGGCTCTTCCTGGGTCTCCTGTTTCTCTCAAAATAAATAAATGAACATTTAAAAACTTAAAAAAATAATAATCTGATACTCTCATAATACTAACTTTAATTATCTTTATAATACCTTTTAAGAATGGTTAAAAAGTCTTTATTATACTCCATTTTAAAGGTTTTCTGGATATTCCAGACTATGTATTCTACCAGATGCACTCTAGAATATTAGTTTGGAGAATCACTTTAGAAATATTATTACAAATACATTTTAGTGGAACTTTAGACCCATTACTTTCAGAAATATTAAAATACATATTTGACATATTAACAGAATTGTACAAACCTAAAGATTAATTTATAAAGAGTGTATGACGAAGATTTACTTTTCTTTAATGACAAATGTTATTGGAATCATAGATGGTTAATTGGAATCAATAAGTATGATCATTTCTTCTCATTTGTGATATTGATATTAATTTCATGATATCAAACCCCCTTTACATGCCTCAGGATGAAGATATATAGTCTACTTTTCTTTTAATGTACAAATATATCTGATTTATCACCTTGCTATTTAATATTTGCATCTGTACTTATCTGTGATATTGTCTAATTTTTTTCATCTATTTGGAAAAGCTTTGTCACTGGTGTTAATTTAGATTTAAAAACGAATTGGGACAAGTACTCTAAAGGAAAAGTGGAAGAACTTAGGAGAAATTATAACAGGGGCTCTGACATCGATTAGGGGGTCCTGTAAGAGGATGTGATATTTAAAACATGACCTGAGGGGCGCCTGGGTGGCTTAGTCGGTTAAGCGTCCGACTTTCGCTTAGGTCATGATCTCGCGGTTTGTGCGTTCGAGGCCCGCATCGAGCTCTGTGCTGACTGCCAGCTCAGAGCCTGGAGCCTGTTTCAGAGCCTGTGACTCCCTCTCTCTCTGACCCTCCCCTGCTCACTCTGTCTCTCTCTGTCTCCTAGAAATAAATAAAACATTTTAAAAAAATTTTAAACATGACCTGAAAAATGCATAGAACCTATGCAGACAAGAGATGAAGACCATGAAGGAAGACATCCTGGCAAAAAAATCAGTCTGTGTAGAACATTTGAGGAAGCCAAAATTTTGTCAAAGTCAAGAAAATGCTAATAAGCCAGTTCTGTTGGAGAGCTGGAGATGAGGCTTCAGGACCACTCAAATTTGGAGTCAGAAAGAGGAATAGGATCATTAAAATCAAAATGTAGAAAGAAGCCAAGTAGGAAATGTATCTGGGAACTGTCATAGAGGCAGCCTCGAACACTATGGACAAGTATATCCATAGGGATTTTGTAGATGTATTAGGCATGTTTGGTTTAAACAGCAAGAACTTCTATTGGATCATATTCTTTAGTTTCTTGATCTAGCTTTTCAACAAGTGTGTAAAGGAGGATGATAGTTCTACCTGTTTGCTCTGCCGTCCATAGTGTGCATGTCATCTTAAGGCTGGATACTCTCTTGCAAGGGGAAAACAGAGTTACATGAGTTCATATCCCCTAAATGAGACTTTTCCTTTTTATCATATCTTTTCCAGAAGTCTCCCATAAAACTTTTTTTGTTCCATTAACTACACCTGCTTATTTCTGCATGAGCAAGAGAAGTGGGAATAACTTTAGACCAATCATGACGATGCTGAGGACAGGAACAGCATCTCCTAGGGCATGTGGCTGGTGGTGAAGAGCTCTGTGCCTAGAAGAGCTAGGATTCTATTAGAAAGCAAGAAGGGAATCAGATGCTTTATAGGCAACCAACATTGCACACCACAGTAACAGTGTAAACCAAAGACTGAAAAATGTGTTCGATTCAGCAACCAGCCCATTTGTGAACACAGCAAGTTTCAGCAAATAAAGGGCCAGACTGGAATTCATGGGAGAGGGAATGGGAAGTGAGGAACTAGAGTGAGTTAATGGCCTTTTCAATAGATTTTGCTAAGGATACAATAGTGAGGTAGAAGTGGAGATAAGGAGGCCTAGGGAGGGAAAACAATAGGGATGGGGAGCCAGTTAGAGGTGGGATCTGGACCAATTGTGGAGGATTTGGTCACTAGCAGGATGATGAATACCTTCAATGACAAGGTAGTGGTGAGAATATGGATTGTGATGCAGGGCTATTTTGAATCTGTGTGGGAACATGCAATTATTACTATGTGGTGCAAGAATGTTATTTTATGAAGTGTAAGGTAAGGTCATTAACAGAGAATGAAAAAGGCAAAGGAGGTCAGAGTCTGAGGAAAGCAGAGAAAGGATCAAATGGTCAATGAGAGAGTAGAAAAAGTTTCTTGCCAGGGAAGGCAGATAAGGAATCCAGATGGTATCGAATGCACAGTTGGGATTGTATGCAATGGTTTTCCATGTTTTGAGCATTTGGTTTTGCTTTTCTCTATCTTTTTTTTTTTTTTCTTCAGGGGGTAGGGATATGTTATCAAGAAAGCATGTTGGGTGTGTGTGTGTGTGTGTGTGTGTGTTTAATAATTGTACATGTGTATACCATTGTGTGGTTTCTAAATCCCCAGAAAAATATTTTTCACTTTCTTATACATGCCATCCAATGAGGCTAGACATACATATTTTTTCCTCAAATTTTCTCCTTAAAACATTTGTTTGAAGAGTACAATTTAGAAACAACCACTTTCTATTATTTTGTGGATATTTGTTTTCCCATTAATAAGTAGATATGATACTTGACTTTTTCTATGTTTTTCATTTGTTCATTTTACCTGGTGCAAGATTTCTTTTCATTCCACTTATATTGTTCTTTCTTTCAAAAAGCTTTAATATGCTATTACTACTGTATTTCAATTTATTCTTCTGTTCTATCAATCATTAGTAAGACTTTTCTGACATATGTTATTATGGAAGAAGCTATAAAAGAGTGGAAACAATCACAGTTATTAGACTGTATTTCAAACCCAGCATTCCTTATACATGACTAAAGTCTATGCCCTAAACCAGTGTTTCTCAGAGTTTGGTGTGTGTCAGAATCACTTGGAGCACTTATTAAAATACAATGGCTGGATGCCTTCCACACTTTCTGATTCAGTAGGCTTCAGGTTAGGGCTGAGAATTTACATTTCTAACAAGCTCCCAGGGGTTACTGATATTGCAGATTTGGGGACCACACTCTTAATGCTTTAAGCCATTAAATTGTCTTGATTCATCAAATTAGAGTAAAGCAATAAGAAGAGGAACTGTGTTGGCAGCATTAACAAAATTTGCACTGAATAAATTCCAAAGGATGTTTAATTCTTCTGCATTTGGGATATGGCTATTTGAGAGAAGTTTACCGAGGGGCTTAAGATTCAAACTGAGCCTTGAGGAAGATGCATGGCTTTCTAACATCACAAACTATTAAACACTGGAATGGTCTGCCTTTGAAGGCAGAGAGATACTGGTCCATGGCGATGCTGAAGAAGACATGGGATAAGCTACTGACATGGATAATATTGGTAGAACATAATCAGATATCAGATGTGTTGGACTAGACATCATTCGAGGCCCTTTTCAGGTCAAATTAATTTTACCACTCTCATTACAAAAGGTGGTAGGTAAGGAGGGGGTGCTTTGTACAATTCATAGAATTGTTCCCTATTCTGTTCCCTAGAACACAGTGTTCCCTATATATCCTTCTGCCTGTTCTTAGGTTGAGTAGGGCTATAAGACCAGGTGCCTTATAAAGCTGACCAAAATACGGCATCTGTATAATAAAATGCATTTCTGCCTATGGAATGTCAAGTCTTTTTTCAATCCAAATGGCTCAGATGCAGTTGGTATTGGAACAGAAACTTTATTTTGCCTTGTGCTGCACCAAACTTCTGTTCAGGCCCAAACCAAAGTCACTATAATTTAATAAGAAAGAAAACAAGTGGAAACAGGAGAGAGTGAAAGGGAGCTTTGGGAGTTAAATTAGTAGTGGACTGAGAGCATGGGAAAATTGGTAATGGACTAGCACGCTGAAGCATGGCATTGGGCCTCACACAAATTGTGACTGAAAGTCATTACCACCTGCAAGCTGCCCATTCAACTGTTAGAATCTGCTCTCAGCATTGATTTTGTTCCTGCTGGTCACATGCCCAGCACAGGGTCTCATCATCCAGGACGTCGTTGGCAACAAATAGGGCAAAAATTAAATAAGTACATAAAAAAGAGGAAGAAAAGAAACCAAGTGCTGGTCTAGTATAAAAGGGGGTAGCCCTTGCCCTGGAGATGTTCTTTCTGAATGAGCCACCCACAGGCATTGGTGCTCTGCTTGAAAAGAAATGGCTCAAACATATACAATCCCTTCCACAGACAAGGCTGAATAAATCACAAATGAACACAAAGGTAAGCAATCACTATTTTCCAGTACATCTTTCAAAATGCTATATCTTTAATATATTAGAAGGAATTATGGATGACACTGTGACTTTTTTTTTTAACAAATAGTTTATTGTCAAATTAGTTTCCACATAACACCCAGTGCTCATTCCCACAAGAGCCCTCCTCCATGCCCATCCCTCCCTCCCCCCCACATCATCAGTCCTCAGTTTGTTTCTCAGCATTCAAGAGTCTCTCATGGTTTGCCTCTCTCCCTTTC
>NW_027551568.1:14680044-14680284 GCF_008692635.1 Crocuta crocuta | reverse complement strand
GCAACTAACATGCAAAGCGAGAGGGAAAACGAAAAAGTTCAGAGAAAAGACGGAAGAGGGAGGGTGAATAATAGGGAGTATAAAATACATAAAAGAGACAAAAAGGAGAAAAGAAAAGGAAAAAAGAAGAAAACCGATGGAGAAAGAACGGTTTAAGGCATATAACCGGATTTCCCAGCTACAGTTAAATAGCCGTGTGTATGCAGTGCTGGTTGAAGAGCATAGAGAAAGAGAGGAAGA